>NC_054491.1:22626065-22971898 GCF_017639515.1 Carcharodon carcharias
AGAGGATGCAGGGAGAGGGTTCTACTGGGGAAGTGGCGTATCCCAGGGTACGTGTGGGGGCACACGTTGATCTGTGCAAGTGGCCGCAAGATAGCGAGGGCTGAGGATGCAGTCTCCAGAGGAGATGAGGCCAGATGGAGACGTGACGGTGTGTGTGACAAAGTGAGTGGTGATGTCCCTTGAGTTGGGAGTGATTGAGATGCCAGTGAATGTGTGATGGGTTTGTGAGTGTGTGAATTTAGAGTGATGAGATGATCAACTTTCCCTGGCTGTACGGATGAGATCATTCATCCGTTTTCCACACTGGATGGCCGACCTGTTGTGTGCAGCACTGGCACTGACCACCTCTGCCACTGCCTTCCAAGCGAGAGTGGTGAGACTAATGGGTCTTCTGCAGTCAGAGCGAGGGTAGAGGACATCACGGTGGGCCTCCATGGTGTCCAGAAGGCATCCCAGGGATGTGTGTCACTGAATTGAATGGCTGCAGTCTCCTTGGCTTTTGGGGACATGTCTTCACCGGAACTCTCTTGCCTCGTTTTCTCTATTTAATTTGTCACATCCTCCCAAACTTGATCCCTCACCCCCACTATTTAGTTTTAAGCCATTCTCTACCGCCCTAGTTATACGAATTGCCAGAACACTTGTCCCAATGTTCAGGTGAAGACCATCCCAATGGTACAGTTCCCTCTTTCCTCAGTACTGGTGCCAATTCCCCATAAATTGAAACCCATTTCTCCCCATTTGCGCCACGCATTTAACTCTTTAATCTGATTTACCCTACTCCAAATTGCTCATGGCCCAGATAGTAATCCAGTTAATACTAATTCAAGGGTTACAAGTGGGTTTCGTGAACTATCTTGTTGATTGCAAGTTTGACTATAGCGAGGAGGTATTGGGTGCTCCCTGGGACAGGATTTGTGAGAAATCGCTGATAGCGAGGAAACCTGAGGAACAATTACACTTCAACCCAGGGTGATCACCCAAACCAAAGCTGTAAAAGTTGGTCATGTATCTTGATAAATATACTTTTACCTTTTACTCTCTTTTAAAATCAAACTTTAATATAATTTATTATTTCAGTATTTTGTCTGATGGTTGAGTCTCTTTCAAATCCAAAATGGTTTAAAGGGTTGATTTGTAACTGAATAATTAGGCGCGTGCAACTAAATTAACCCAGATCTAAATTTAAATTAAATACATATATATTATAAACTAGTGCTATTGCCCTCATCAAAATGCTGCCCGGTGCGACCTGCGCCAAAATTGTGCGAGACCAGTGCTGATGCTATTTTGTTGTCAAACAGCACTTGTAACATTGAAAATACAGGCATTACAAAGCTGGATTTTGTTACCAACAAGAGATTGATGTAGAGACAGGCAAAGAGGTGGAGAAACATACAAAATATAGCCAGACTGAAAGACAGGCAGATGGAGAGACAAGGAGACAAACAGATGGTCATGATGTTGGGGGCCATTAGCGTGGATAGAAGATTGGCTAACTAACAAGAAATAGAGAATAGGGATAAATGGGTAATTTTCAGGTTGGAAAACTGTAACTATTGGAATGCTGCAAGGATCAGTGCTGGGGCCTCAGCTATTTACAATCTATATAAATGACTTGGGTGAAGGGACCGACTGTATTGCAGCCAAATTTGTCAATGATACAAAGAAAGGTAGGAAGGTAAGTTGTGAGGAGGGTACAAAGGGCAGAATTCTCCATGCCTGCTGGCTTCAGGTGGACTACGTGGCAGTTTGCTCTGCCTATCATTGGCGGGCCGCGTTTCATGCCACCGCATGTTGGGAACTTCACTGGAATACATCTGCATATCACAATAAGCCCAGCTTGCCGGAATCATCCCCATGCTGGATCATCCGAGCACCACGACAACGTGTTTCACAACAGCATTTATAAGGCATGCACCTCGTGAACTGCATTTCGAGGGAACTTGGAGGTGAGTGCACAGTAATGTTGCGCAGCGCTCGCAAGGGTCACCTGTTGGACCTCAAGGTTGAGACGCTGCACATTCAGATGAGGGCACAGGCAAGTCGCATTTTCCCGACTGGTTGACAGTGCAGTGCCGGCTGCACTATGGTTCAGACGAGTTGAGGATGCAAGGGCTGCACTGTGGTTGAGGTGAGTTAGGGGGGCTAGGCCTGCACTGTGGTTGGGGTGAGTTGGGGGGGCAGGGCTGCACTGCGGTTGATGGTAGTGCACAAGCATGTGCGGGGAAGGGATGGGGATAAGGGAAGCGGCCACGCATTAGAGAAACCTTGAATAAAGTGACCATTCCTCAGCAGCTGATATAGTTCAGGCGCAGCCGCATTGACATGCTTGGAGTCAGGCCTCTAGTTTATCTGCCCACTCAAGAATCACAGAGGTCTGAAAGTTCCACCAAGTGCTCCAGAGCTTTTCACCCCTCAGCCACAGACTGCAAACTAATGAGCGGTTCAGGGCACTACAGAACATTTGGACGACTGGGCATGTTGTACAATCTCCTTGCAAAAGCTGGCCATGAAGCAGTCACCGGTGAAGGCATTCACAGCCCCTTGCAATGTCATCATTCAGGTTTGGACCAGTCTCCCCCCTTGTTCAAGTTAACAGTGCAGCTTGAAGTGCTGGTTAGGAGAATGCCTGCGTCTGAGCTGAGAGCACAGCATGAAATCCAGTGGGCAAAGCTGCTGTCAATCAGTCAGGTGGGGCAGAGGTCAGTGGTTTCGGGCAGCCATGCAGCACATTAAACTCTGGTCATCCAAGTAGTGGCCAGCCTTCCCTAGGATATCGTAAGGGGCCTTCATATTTAACCAAGAGAGGTTCTGAGAATACGCAAGCTAACCTGCGTGTCTCTCTCTTTCATCCTGCAGGAGGAGTACACCAAGAACATGGAGCCTGGTGACCTAGCTGTATGCGTCATCTTGTACAGAGAGCAGAAACGAAGGAGAGGAGAGTGACAAAGGTGCCTGGCTGAGCAGATGGAGAAGCAGCATTTTTAGGAAGAAGGGGAGGCTGGGGCTCCAATGCACACCGCTGAAGAGCCACAGCAAGCTGTTGCTGGTCAGTGCCTAGCTAGACCCAGGGTCATTGCTTGTCATTCCTGCAGATGACCGAGAACCAGTGTTGCCAAAGACTGCACATGTCCAGGGAACTGGTTGGTCACATCTGCCACTTGCTGCAGGATTTGGCTCCACAGGGACAGGGTGGGCATCCACTGTCAGTAACCATCAAAGTGACCGCAGTGCTCAATTTTTATGCCAATGGCTCCTTTCAGGTCTCCACAGGTGACCTTGGGAGGATATCATAAGCTTCCACGCACAAATGCATCCATAAGGCCATGGACACCATTTTCGCAAAGGCACACAAGTTTATGCATTTCGGCCAAAATCAGGAATGCCAGGATGTGAGTTTGGATTTGACCAGATCTCAGGTTTTCCACAGATGCAGGGTGCCATGGACTACACTCACGTGGTGCTTGGATCTCCATAGCAACAAGCAGTTAACTACGTCAACTGCAAGGGCTTCCACTTGCTGAATGTTCAGCTGGTGTGCGACCACCACAAACGCATCCTGCAGGTGTGTGTACGATTCCTAGAAAGTATCCATGACTCCTACATTCTTGATAGGTCTCAGATCCCTGATGCCTTCCAGGGTGCACAGAGGCTGCAGGGTTGGCTCCACAGGAACAAGGGCTACCTGCAGAGGCCGTGGCTGATGACACCCATGTAGCAGCCTCAGACTGCAGCAGTGAGAAGGTACAATGAGGCTCATGCTGCTACTCGCACTTTGGTGGAGCAAACCATCGGGATGCTGAAAATGAGGTTCCGGTGCCTAGACTGGTCTAGTGGAGCCCTGCAATACAGTCTGCAGAGGGTGTCATGCATCATCGTCACCTGCTGCACCCTTTACAACCTGGCACTGCAACGGTTAGAGGAGCTGCCTGAGGAAGAGATGAAGGAGCTGGAGGTCTCCTCTGATGAGGGAGATGTTGATGGGAATGAGGGTGAGGAGGTCCTCGAAGGTAAGGATGACGGCGATGAGGCCATTGCACTGGCCAGATGAGGCAGGTGCACTTGGAAGGCCCTTATAGTTGCTAGATTCTTAGAGGATGATGATGACAGGCAATGAGGAGACACCATAATTTTTCACATAGCTTATTTGAATGTCTGACTCCTGTCTGACTGATGGCAGATCCCTTGCACCCTGTGAACAGGGTCATATCATGGAGGTGCAGCAGGGAAACTTTAACTTCTCCTGACCCTATGGTATTCTTCGTGAGCTGAACCCTTCAGGATCACATTGTCACCAGACACAGATACTGATGAGATGGGGGGGGCAACTGCACCTCAAAGGTGCTGGCAACACACAAAGAGAATGACGGAACTCTGCACTGCTGGCCCAGGACATTCTGGCAGCAATGATAAGCCCATCGATGTGCAGGCACAACTGATGTGTCCAGTGACTGAAGATGCACCATCCGTGTGCTGGGAAGGTTGCACAAAGCAGAGGGAAGAGGCCCAGGACTGAGAACCTGACTTTATCTTGTGCACATATCTGAGTGACATGAACACTGTTCATCAGAACAAAGAGTCATAGGCAAGGAGACATTCTTGGGAGTTTGTTAACAAAGTGAACATTATGTACAAGTGATTAACACCCGTGCAACTACATCTTCTTAACCTTCCTAACCCTGCAGCTATGTCAGGGTCCCCTGACACCCACAGCAGTGGTGAAGGCAACCTGCTGACAGCTAGGCCCTGTCTATGATGACCCTGGCTGGTGTCCTCTGGAGGGCCAAGACCTGGAGGGCCCCGGCCTGTTTTCGGGGTCTTGCTGTGCGCCCAAGGCACCCTCCTTGGCCTATGGAGCTGTATTTGCTGGGGTCACAGAAAGAAGGGATTCAGATGGGCTGGACACTCCCGGAGGCACCTGGGTGAATGACCCCGGGTGTGCACCTGCTGATTCTCCTCCCTGTGGCTGCCCCAAGTACACTGGTTGACTCCTTGAGGAGAAGGGGAAACTGGAGTGAGATCGAGCCGCCCCGCACCCCTCTCGCTTTGACACTGTTGGAGGCCAATTATGGCGAGTTCAGCCTGCGTAGCAGTGCAGGACCGATGTATTGGACCAAAGTCTCAATGGCAGCCGGCATCCTACCAGTGTTGTCCTCGGTGCGTTGGTATGCTGGTGCTATCACCTCAGACTGAAGACGGACTCCTTCATCATGCCTTGCAATCTGAGGAGTGCAGTGGACATCCCTTCCTGATGTTCCTGAGCTTGCCTTTGCAGCTCCAGCAACTGAGGTTTGACCGAGTCCAAACGCTCGTCATCTGACTTGGACTCAGCAGATTTCTGGTCTCCAGCAGTCTTCTGAGTGCTGGAAACCTGGGAAGTACCTGCCTCACTTGCTGCGGATCAGATTGTGATTCCAAGGCTACTCTAAAGCTTAGTCCACTGAGGCTTGTGTCTCTGCACAGATGGAGGGTGTAGGTGAATGCTGTGATGGGTCCTCAATGAGTGTTTCAGCAGATTCCTCTTCTAAGGTGGCTTCAGGGCTTGAGTCAAGGACCTGGGTCACAGACTCCCTCAGCTGTTTCCCAGGTGTTCCTGCGAAAGCAAAGAGAGATAATTAGTGCAGGGTGGTGGCCTGTGAAACAGGACACATTGCTCACAGCATGGTTGTCTCTTGGTAGTTGCACTGCTGGATACTCATTTGGTTGAGCACCGCCAACGTCACCGTCAGCTCAGGAATGGTCCAGATCATCGCCGGCCAGCTAGATGACTCTATTTCCAAAGTCCATGAAGTCCTTGATTTCAGGCATTCCTCCACCAGTCTGTGAACTCTCCCTTTTGTTGTGTGCCAGCTTGTCCTGCATGAATAGAGATGGAGAGAGTGTAAGGAGGATGGCTGCCAGGCCAAATGATAAGTATGCCTGGCATGTGTGGGTAGTGAGTGGTCCCATGGACAGGATGAGGACAATGAAGGTTTGTGTGAGAGAGTGATGTCCCTTGAACTGGCAGTGAGTGAGATCTCTGTGGATGGGTTTGTGAGTGTGTGAATTGAGAGTGATAAGAAGAGTGATTACCCTGGCAGAATGGAGGAGATCATTCATCCTCTTGTGGCACTGGGTGGCTGTACTTTTTTGCAGGGCGTTGGCACTGACCACCACTGCCACCGGCTACCAAGCCAGATTGGTGATGTTGCTGCCCCTCCTGTGGCAGGCCTCCACGGGATCCAAAGGTGTTCCAGGGGCTGTGTCAATGAATCAGGAGGCTGCAGTCTTCTTGCCTTTCAGGGCCATGTCTTCTGTGCAGCAGTCCTGGGCTGTAAGCACTGAGAAGTGTGCGCGCGGCTGCACTTTAATTGTGACGCCCAGCGTGAGGAAGGAAAAGGTGACGACGTGGAGGGTGAATTGGAGGGCGTCCGCCAGTGGAACGGTGTGTTTCCCAGGAATGCATGATTAATGCGGTGGGATTGGGAAGATACAGTGTGAAAAGTTGCCATTGCAACCGGCAGGTAAAACGTTCTTTTTCAAACAAAAACAGAAAATGCTGGCAAAACTCAGCAGGTCTGACAGCATCTGTGGCGAGAGAAAAACAAAGTTAATGTTTCTGGTCCGTATGACCCTTCTACAGAGTTTCAGAAAACATTATTTTTTCTGCCCGATACATAACTTAGTGCAAATCTGGGACGATTCTGCCCAAAGAATCTGCAAAGGGATATAGATAGGTTAAGGGAGTGGGCAAAAAACGAGCAAATGGAATAAAATGTGGGAAATGTGAGGTTGTCCACTGTGTCAGAAGAAAGAAAAGCAGAATATTGTTTAAATGGAGAGAGACTGCATGCTGTAGCAGTTTGGAGGATCTGGGTATCTTAGTAGATGAATCACAAAAATTTAGCAAGCAGGTATGTAATTAGTAAAGTAAATGGAATATTGACCTTTACTGCAAGGGGGATGGGATATAAAAGTAGGGAAGTCTTGCTACAGTTGAACAGGGCATTGGTGAGACCTCACCTAGAGTACTGTGTACAATTTTGGTCTCCTTGTTTCAGGAGGGATATACTTGCATTAGAAACAGTTCAAAGAAGTTTCACTAGCCTGATTCCTGGGATGAAGATGTTGTCTTATAAGTGGCAAGTAACATTCATGCCACACAAGTGCCAGGCAATGAGCAAATCCAACAAAAGAGAATTTAACCGTCGCCCCTGGACATTCAATGGCATTTCCATCGCTGAATCCCCCACTATCAACATCCTGGGGGTTACCATTGATCAGAAACTGAACTAACTACCCATATAAATACTGTGGCTACAAGAGCAGGTCAGAGGCTAGGAATCTTGTGGTGAGGAACTCACCTCCTGACCCCAAAGCCTATCCACCATTTGCAAGGCACAAGTCAGCAGTGTGATGGAATACTCTCCACTTGCCTGGATGAGTGCAGCTCCTACAACACTCAAGAAGCTTGACACCATCCAGGACAAAGCAGCCCACTCGATTAGCACCCCATCCACAAACATTCACTCCCTCCACCACCGGCACATAGTGGCAGCAGTGTGTACCATCTACAAGATGCACTGCAGGAACTCACCAAGGCTCCTTAGGCAGCACTTTCCAAACCCATGACCACTACCACCTAGGAGGACAAGGGCAACAGACAAATGGGAACATCACTGCCTGAAAGTTCCCCTCCAAGCCACACACCATCCTGACTTGGTAAAATATCGCTATTCCTTCACTGTTACTGGGTCAAAATCCTGGAGCTCTGTCCCTAACAGCACTGTGGCTGTACCTACGCCTCATGGACTGGAGCGGCTCAAGAAGGCAGCTCTTCTCAAGGGCAATAAATGCTGGCCTAGCCAGCGACGCCCACATCCCTGAGTGAATAACAAAAAATGTTGGGCCTATACTTCTTAGAGTTTAGAAGAACGAGAAGTGATTTTATTGAAACAATCAAGACTCTG
The DNA here is from genome assembly GCF_017639515.1 of Carcharodon carcharias. Classification (NCBI taxonomy): domain Eukaryota; kingdom Metazoa; phylum Chordata; class Chondrichthyes; order Lamniformes; family Lamnidae; genus Carcharodon; species Carcharodon carcharias. Next base: position 22,634,018 of record NC_054491.1, read on the forward strand.
AGGGGGCATGAATGGGTAGATGCTGAGAGGATGTTACTGCTCATGGGGGAATCTAGAACAAGGCAGCGCATCTTAAAAGTCTTCCATTTAAGACGGAGATATTTTTTGAGGATGTAACTGTGTAAAGGGGAACCAGTAGAAGTAGTTTACTTGGATTTCCAAAAGTAGGATGGAGCAATCGGGTTGCTGCTTATAATAAGGCAGTGCCAAGTGCATCGAGGGGTCCTTTGCAGGATGCCAAGAAAAATACAAAGGGAAGAGGTAGGCTTATCAAAGAGAGAGTTAACCCTAGGATGATGGCAAGATTGTAGGAAGCAGGGTGACCAACCATCATGAATTTTCTGGGACCATCCTGTAATTCGGCATTATGTCCCGTGTCCCGGGTCAGACCTTCCTGGGACATGTTTTGTCCTGGAATTCTGGTGTTTCAGCCAGCCTTTTTTTGTGTGTGCATCAGGCGTGGCAGATCCACACTCCTGCAGGTGTCCAGGAGGTGGATCTAGTAGGCGGCAGCATCAGAATCGGGGCGGGTCACAAATCCGTGCCCCCACCTCCCACCCAGCTCTTACAGGTTCACAGCAACCCCACCACCCCACCCCACTCTTGCCCCCTTGCTCCCACAGGTTCGTCAGTACTCTCCATGTCGAAGTGTCCCTTATTTCTTTCGACCAGGGTTGGTTGAGGAAGATTGAGGAGTAATAGAGTGGGGTAAGGTTTTGTGAAGGCACAATACATGAGAGGAAGAAACGAAAGGAGGTATGTTGACATGAGAGAGGAGGTGTACGAGAAGTACAGAGAAAAGTTAAAAAGGCAAAAATGGAAATAGAAATGATGGGCTCAGATCCAGAACAGTAACCAAAATGATTGAGTTAATGTAAGTAGAGTGGAATCAGCATGGAACATCGACAAACTGTTGTCCAAGTTCAGAGACAGGTGTAGCAGGCAAAATGAAATTCTGAAGCTATTAAAAGGATAGAATATCAGAGGAGGCACTTATGGAGGTATTTCCACAGGAATGAATATCTAGGAGACGTACAGAATCAGGTTGTGGGGCTGAAAGATAAAGGCAAAGTCAAAGGTCACTAAACTATCCAGAAGTGGGGAAATATATGCTTCAGACCAGGTGGGTGGATCTCTGAGCAGCACCAAACTATAGCTGAAGCTGAAAGACTAGTAGAACTAGAGGTGAGTCACAGGCTCAGCAGGAGGCAGAAGTTCCTCTGTTACAGCAGCAGCAGGGGAAGGGCCACCATTCCCAGCATCAATGTGCTAATCGCTCAAAACTCTAGACAGGACATGTTGTTCATATGCCTGACACCAGACTCCTGAAGCAACTGCTCTACTCAGACCTCTTTTGAAGTAGGAGACTTGCAGGACAATGGAAACTCTTTAAGGATATCCTCAAAGCATCCATGAAGACGTCACACATCCCTGCTGATTCATGGGAGTGTCTGGCTTGTGACCAACCAAATGGAGAAGGTTCATTCAGGAAGGCACCAAACATATCAAGAGACTTCATCAAGAACGTGCAGAGGAGAAGTTGAGGCATGGAGAGAGTGCACAAACCTCCAAACACCTCATCTACCCAATTCTTCAAGTACCAGCACCCCTGCATGTGGCAGAGTTTGCAGGTCGCGCATTGGACTTAGCAGCCATCTCAGAACCAATCAAAAGAGTGGAAGCAAGTCATCCTCGATCCTGAGGGACTGCCTAAGAAGAAGTGGGGGAAAGGTTGTAAGCTGATCATGATTACTTTAAAATATAGCAACAGAGAAGCAGATCAGCAACAGCTGCTGAGTCTCACAGTGTAGTCCATTGCAGAAGTGCAGTCTTGATATCCAGAGAAGTTCATGACTTTGGAAGGCAAATTTGAGAGAAGATCCAGAGCTCACAAGCATGATTGTGGGATAAGGGTTTAGCAGTAAAGGCAATTTAAACCAGAAGCTAACTTGCAGTTTGGACTAAGATGTCTCAACTATTAAAGTAAGGAGAACTTAAAATCGTGAAAGAGACGAGATTGGAGAAAGGGAAGAGGATAGCATGGATAGCCAAAGATAGAGGTGCACAGTGAAGAGCTCCCTATCCAGAGACATTTTTCCAGGTGGTGAAATACAGTGAACAACATTAACAATTAGACAGGATATAGTTTGTGACTGTCAGCCAGTTTCAGCCTGTGACTGAAGTGGATTGGAAGGTCTTGAACAAGGACCAACAGAAGCAAGGTTGCAAGGCTTTGAAGAGAAAGGGGAGGTTGGAGATAGGAGCAGAGTTGGAAAAAATGGAAGCGTACAGTGTATCACCAATTATTTAGCCAGGGAATTTATGAAGAAGAGATGAAGGAAAAATTAAACAACACTATGCTTTCCATGTCCTCCAGATATCTTCTAGCACACAATACAAGAACCACATTGATGGGTCTGAGGGAGGTGAGATGGAGCTGCTTGATGAGATATAGTTTCTAGAATGAGGGTAGTCAAAGAGAGAGAGATAACATGAAAATGTTGCAAAAGGTTATTAATTGGGGTAAAGGTAAAAAGTCAAGTCTGATTGTTGGAACTAATTGGAAAACCAGCAGTTTTGAAAGGATTTTTTCCTTTTATTATGGGAAGGATCTTTTGATTTTGAAGTTGTCAGACTTCAAACACTCTCTGCCCAGAGATGCTGGTAGATACTTGTTCAATATACCGCTCTCTGTACTGTCGGCACTGTTCATGTTTATTCCTGCTGCTCTCTGGGAGTCAACAGATGGCAATGAACATTTGACCAAAATGCATGAGCTTCTCCTCCTGACCCTCTGGGTCTCAGGCTGCTTTTGGTGTCTGCTTCATGTAGGAGACTTATTTATTTGTCCATTTCACTGACAAGTCTATTGGTTGTAAAATTTTATTACAAATGTCTCTTCAGAAATGCCTGAGGGATTACAAGTGTACTGAAGGAACTGACACTCTAGCAGTGGTGTGATTCAGAGTGGCCTTACTTATTATTAATGGGCGCATTTGAAACAATCTGTATCTGTTCCCTGCACCCCCAAACCAAGATAACTCTGCCCTGCTCAGTAAACCTATTTTCTATAATTATTGAGTGTAAAACGCTCATTATAGTTTCTATTAGAGTTTATAGTAGAGTCTGGTATTGATTTTAGCTGAGGTACATTGCCTGCTGTGGAATACTAATGATCCACAGCCAGACAAAGAAAAGAATGAGGTCTGTTTCAAGGCAGTAACCCTTTCAGTGAACACTTTGATTTCTTCTTTCATACATTGCCTGTGGAAATAATATTCTAAATGTTTAATATGGGTAACAGAGTTCCAGACTTTAATGCCACCATGCTCAACTCATTCAGATTGCTGCTGTCAATGTTATCACCACTCCCATCATTCTGTTCGTGCTATTTTTCTCTCCAAATTTAGTTCATGATCTTCATTTATGCTTTCAATTCCTCCCAGTGCCAAGCCCCCACCCTAGTCCACATATCTCCTACAGCTGATCCCTCCCCAGTCAGTCTCCTTGCCACCGCCCATGCCTGCTCTTTCATCCCTCTGAAACTTCCTTTCCTAAATCCATTCACCTTGTCACCTTCATCCCAGCTTTCAATAATCTTCTGAAATTGATTCCTTCCTTTCCTCCATGCTTTGCCCTCTCCAATGCCTTGTTTTACCATCTCTCCATTCCAATTTGAGTTTGTTCTATGAGCCATTTTTAGGCGTTGCTGTACAATTAAGTGCAAAATCATGAATGGCTTTGATAAAGTAAATAAGGAGAAACTTTCCAGTGACAGAAAGGTCGGTAACCCGAGGATACAGATTTAAGGTGATTGGCAAAAGAACCAGAGACAACATGAGGAAACATTTTCTTACATTTCAAATTGTTGTGATCAAGAAGGCACTGCCTGAAAAGATGGTGAAAGTAGATTCAATAATAAAATAAATTGGATCAATACTTGAAAGGGCAAAATTGTAGAGCTATTGGAAAAGAGCGTGGGAGTGAGATTAATTGGCTAGCTCTACCAAAGAGGCTGCACATATATGATGGGCCAAGTGACCTTGTTCTCTGCTGTACCATTCTATAATTCTATGAATTAGAGAACCTGTAGAAGTGTTGGGTGAAGTTGCTGATTGTTCTTTTGGAGAGGCTCATAATTCATTAAACTGCAGCAAGAATCCAAGGCAAAGCACTTAAGATCAGGCTTCCTTGTGATGTTCTGGCAGTTGAGTAGCTTAACAACAATCACTGCTAAGTCTCACACATGATAAATGTCCATTTGGATGAGAGGACTGTAGTATTCAATGGTTCAGTTGTTCTGTGTTTGATTATGTGCGTCTGTTGATTGATCTATGTTCACTGTGCTTGATTGCTTAAGCCTGGATGTGGACTCAGAGAAAAGTAAACAAAGCTGTAGAAAGAGCTGGAAGCCAGAACTAGAAGTATGTATTTTAAAGCACTGTATTACACAGATAGAAACTAATGTCATCTCTGTATAGCTCTGAGATATAAATTTTATAACAGGGACAGAGGAGAAACAATAGCTATTGAACTGCACCCAGAGAACAGTAGAAACTGTTAAGCCCCAGATTTTCCAATAGTAGTGTGCATGTCTGATTATTTTTAGCAAACAAGGTCACTTTAGTTTTCAGCTCTGCAGCCGGTTGAAACTTCCCCCAGCGTGTTGTCTGGTTTTCCCTCTCAATTGGCATCAATGTTTTTTGGTTCATTAATTTAGCCCATGAGGTCTGCATTGAATCAGTAGAGTCAAGATTTTACTTTTAGCTGCTTGCTCGCAGGTTGCAATTTAAATCAGAACCTACTGGAGAAGTAAAACTTTAACCGAATTAGTCACTAAAACTTCAGATTATTGCAGGAGGATAGTCATACAATGGCAAGGAGGATTATGGTTGATAAGCCAATCTAATGAGTACAAGTCATGTCACGGGTCTGGTGAAACCTTCATAAAGCTCATATTAACATGTATTAAAGCATTCCCGTCTTAGTCAGGAGGTCAAATGTTCAGGTTCCATGCCAGAACATTGAGCACAAAATTCGGGCTGGCAGTCCCAGTGTGGTACTGAGAGAGTGTAGCACTCTCAGAGGATCAGTACTGAGGGGATGCTTTTTACTGTTGGAGGGTCAGTACTGAGGGAATGCTGTACTGTTGGAAGATCAGTACTGAGGGAGTGCAGCACTCTCAGAGGATCACCACTGAGGGATGTTGCACTGTTGAGAGGTCAGCACTGAGGGGGTGCAGCACTGTGAGAGGCCACTGTCATCTTTTTGAATGTTTTGGGATGTTTAACTCTCTCAGGTGGTGTAAAAGAGCAAGTGACATTATTCGAAGAGCAAGAGAGTTATCCCTGATGTCACTGCCAATATTTATCCCTTAACAAACATCCTTTGGGCATGCATCTCATTGCTGTTAAGGGCTATGCTGGGATGTTTTGGAAGATGCTGTGGTCCTGATATGAAAGAAAGATTTTCATATATATCTAGCACCTTTCATAACATTAGTCTGTCTCAAAGGGCTTTACAGCCAATGAGGTACTTTTTGAAGCGTAGTCACTATTGTAATGTAGAAAACATGGCAGTCAGCTCCCACAAACAGCAGAGATGCATGCCCAGATAATCAATGGGGTCCAAACCATGACTTCCTTACTCAGAAAGGAAAGTGCTACACACTGAACCAAGGCTGACAACACACATGCAACATCATGTCTTAGTTTCATAAAGACTCAGTTTTTGCTGCTGTTTAATTTAACGTCTATGGGTGGAATCTTCTGGTTTCGCCAATTTTACAACTGTGTAATTGGCATGCACGTGGCGAGTTTCATTTCTTCCATGACTTTGAAGTTAATGCATGTTGCTTTCACCTTCTTAGTGATGGCTCATAACTTCAGTCATATTGGGTGCCGGTAGCACTAGCTGCTCGAAGGCTGACAGGGGGTGGGTGGGGGCGGTGCGGGTAGAATGGAATGGTGGAAGGGAGGCTAAACCTGAGAGGCAGGCTAAGGGGGAAGGGAGGGAGGCTCTCTGGATACCCTTTAAATATGGTACCTGGACCTTTGAGCCCATGAGGTAATGATGGGGAGGGTGACTTCCTGCCCGCCCCACCACAAAATTTGGCATTCTCCACAAAGATGCATAAATAATGAGCTAAACAGCACACGATTGCACATGTTCAGCCAGTGCAATACCCCCCCCCACCCCCACCCACCCCCAAAGGGAATCACTCACACTTCTGCGCTTGCCACCGAACTTTGACGGCAGAGCGGAAGATTCCACCCTATATATATCAGACAGCCTGTGTAACATAGAAGGTTTCCTGATTAGCACACCAGACTGTCTCACATTATAACATGGTCCTACACCCCTGCAGAGAATAGTACTCATTATTGCAACTCTCACATCACTTCACTGATATGAAACTACTCCTTGCAGCATTTTCCTCTCACGTCTTCCGAATATTCTTTCCAACTGGTATCAGGTGTAGAGGATGTTTGGTTGCTGACATCTCCAGAGATGGCTTTGTCAATAAGCTCTCCATTCATTGCTTACTGTTGACTATGCTTTTGCTCATGGACAGAAAGGAGAAGGGCTAGAAATCAACAATTTGCATTTATATAGCGCCTTTAACAAAAGTACGTCCCAAAGTTTGTCACAAGAGTGATTATCAAACAAAATTTGACACCAAGCCACATAAGGAGACATTAGGACAGGTAACCAGAAGCTTTTTTTAAATGTATTCGTTCTTGGGATGTGGGCATCACTGGCTAGGCCAGCATTTATTGTCCATCCCTAATTGTCCTTGAGAAGGTGGTGATGAGCTGCCTTCATTAACTGCTGCAGTCCATGTAGTGTAGGTACATCCACAGTGCTGTTATGAAGGGAGTTCCAGAATTTTGACCCAGGAACAATGAAGAAACGGTGATATAGTTCCCAAGTCAGGACAGTGTGTGCCTTAGAGGGGAACTTGCAGGTGGTGGTGTTCCCTTGTATCTGCTGCCCTTGGTCCTTCTAGGTGTGAGAAGTCGCAGATTTGGAACGTGGTGTCGAAGGATCTTTGGTGAGTTGCTGCAGTGCACCTTGTAGATGGTACACACTGCTGCCTCTGTGCGTTGGTGGTGGAAGAAGTGGATGTTGAAGGTGGTGAATGGGGTGTCAATCAAGCAGGCTGCTTTATCCTGGATGGTGTCAAGCTTGTTGAGTGTTGTTGGAGCTGCACTCATCCAGGCAAGTGGACAGTATTCCATTACGCTCCTGCCTTGTGCCTTGTAGATAGTGGACAGGCTTTGGGGAGTCAGAAAGTAAGTTACTCACCACAGAATTCCCAGCCTCTGACCTGATCTTGTAGCTACAGTATTCATATGGCTAGTCCAGTTCAGTTTCTGGTCAATGGTAACCCCCAGGATGTTGAGAGTGAAGGATTCAGCGATGGTAATTCCATTGAATGTCAAGGGGAAATGGTTAGATTCTCCCTCGGCTGGCACTAATGTGGCGCGAATGTTACTTGCCACTTGTCAGCCCAAACCTGGATATTGTCCAGGTTCTGCTGCATTTGCACATGGACTGCTTCAGTATTGAGAAGTCACGAATGGTACTGAACATTGGGCAATCATCAACAAACATCCCCACTACTGACCTTATGATGGAAGGAAGATCATTGATGAAGCAACTGAAGATGATTTGGCCTAGGAGACTACCCTGAGGAACTCCTGCAATGGGATGTCCCGGGACTGAGGTGATTGACCTGAACCATCTTTCTTTGTGCTAGATAGGAGTCCAACCAGTGGAAAACTTGGTCAAAGAGGTAGGTTTTTAGAAGGGTCTTTAAATAAAGGATGTAGTGAGATGGGGAGGTTCAGGGGGGAACTTCAAGAGCTTAGAGCCCAGACAAGGCTTTAAAATCTGGGATATGCAAGAGGTTAGGATGGGAGGAGAGCAGAGATCTCAGAAGGCTCTGCAGCTGAGGTAATTTACAAAGATAGAGAGCAGTGAGGTCATAGAGGGATTTGAAAACAAGGAATTGATTTTTAAGATCAAGGCATTGCTGGACCAAGAGCCAATATAGGTGAGCAAGTACAGGGTGAGGGATGACCGTGACTTGGTGCAAGTTAGGATGCGGGCAGCAAAATTTTGGATACCTTCAAGTTCATAGAGGGTATAAGACGGGAGCCTGGCCAAGGATAAATAGTTGAGCCCAAAGTCATGGATGAGTCCAACATCTTTGCTAAGCTAGTCAATCACTGTTAATTTTTCTAGTTCAAAGCCATTGTGATTATAGGCCTGATTTTCATTGACTTTGTTTGAAAATTTAGTTCTGGGTCCATTTCATAAAGAAAGGGACATCAGTTTGGTGAAGATTTTATTTGGCAATGTTGACAGTTACACATTCTGTGTGTTATTACACACCAGTCAATATCGCAATTATTTAAAATGGAAACTGGGACCAGCAGTTTACAAAAAGACTTCAGCTACATAATTGACAGATAAGTTGTGCATATCTTCAAGTCACACGCTGTAGTTTTGAATACTCTATATGCACACTAGCAGACTTCCTGTGGCAATGCTCCTCTGGTAATAAATCACAGGATGTGGTTTGAGGTAGAGACATTCCATGAGTGAAATAGAGTGGCCGGCCCTTTACACCACAGTGCAAGGCTATATTGCTGTAAATAAAGACATTCTGAGGTCAGATAGAACTGATTTATGCTTGTGAATGGCCACATCCTGAGGTCATTTGCTGTTGCAGGGTAAATTTCTCTGAAATCAACAGGGAATAATTTTCACTCCTCGCGTTTTTTATAGGTTTTTAAAATTGGCGATACAGAAATTTCCAGCTCCAGGGTAACATCCAGGCTTGGGCTGACAAGTAGCAAGTAACATTCGCACTACACAAGTGCCAGGCCAATGGTCATCTCCAACAAGAGACATTCCAACCATTGCCCCTTGATGTTCCACAGCATTAACATCACTGAATCCCCCACTATCAACATCCTGGGGGTTACCATTGACCAGAAACTGAACTGGACTACCCATATAAATAAAAGCAAAAAACTGCGGATGCTGGAAATCCAAAACAAAAACAAAAATACCTGGAAAAACTCAGCTGGTCTGACAGCATTTTCGGAGAGGAACACAGTTAACGTATCGAGTCCGTATGACTCTTCAACAGAACTAAGGAAAAATAGAAAAGAGGTGAAATATAAGCTGGTTTAAGGGGCGTTGGGGGGGGAGTTGGTGGGACAGGTGAAGCTGGATAGAGGGCCAGTGATAGATGGAGATAACCAAAAGATGTCATAGAAAAAATGAGAAAGAGGTGTTGAAGCTGGTCATATTATCGAAGGAATGTGATAATAAAGGTACAGATAGCCCTAGTGGGGGTGGGGTGGGGGGAAGGAATCGAAATAGGCTAGAAGGCAGAGATAAAACAATGGATGGAAATACAATTAAAAATAATGGAAATAGGTGGGAAAAGAAAAATCTATATAAATTATTGGAAAAAAGGGGGATCGGAAAGGGGGTGGGGATGGGGGAGAGAGTTCACCATCTAAAATTGTTGAACTCAATATTCAGTCCGGAAGGCTGTAAAGTAACTAGTCGGAAGATGAGCTGCTGTTCCTCCAGTTTGCGTTGAGCTTCACTGGAACAATGCAGCAGGCCAAAGATGGACATGTGGGCATGAGAGGAGGGCGGAGTGTTGAAATGGCAAGCGACAGGGAGGTCTGGGTCATGCTTGCGGACAGACCGAAGGTGTTCCGCAAAGCGGTCACCCAGTCTGCGTTTGGTCTCTCCAATGTAGAGGAAAGCGCATTGGGAGCAGCGAATGCAGTGGACTAAATTGAGGGAAGTGCAAGTGAAATGCTGCTTCACTTGAAAGGAGTGTTTGGGCCCTTGGGGAAATAAAGGGGCAGGTGTTGCACCTTCTGCGGTTGCATAGGAAGGTGCCGTGGGAGGGGGTTGAGGTGTAGGGGGTGATGGAGGAGTGGACCAGGGTGTCCCGGAGGGAACGATCCCTGCGGAATGCCACCAAGGGGGTGAAGGGAAGATTTGTTTGGTGGTGGCATCATGCTGGACTTGGCGGAAATGGCGGAGGATGATCCTTTGAATGCGGAGGCTGGTGGGGTGATAAGTGAGGACAAGGGGGACCCTATCATGGTTCTGGGAGGGAGAGGAAGGTGTGAGGGCGGATGCGCGGGAGATGGGCTGGACACGGTTGAGGGCTCTGTTTCTTCGCCTCTGTCACGTCTGTTCTGATGATGCCACTTTCAAAAACAGCTCCTCTGGCATGTCTTCCTTCTTCCTTGACCGAGGTTTTCCACCCACAGTGGTTGACAGGGCCCTCAACTGTGTCCGGCCCATCTCCCGCGCATCCGCCCTCACATCTTCCTCTCCCTCCCAGAAACATGATAGCGTTCCCCTTGTCCTCACTTATCACCCAACCAGCCTCCGCATTCAAAGGATAATCCTCCGCCATTTCCGCCAACTCCAGCATGATGCCACCACCAAACATGTTTTCCCTTCACCACCCCCCCTCCGGCAGCATTCCGCAGGGATCGTTCCCTCTGGGACACCCTGGTCCACTCCTCCATCACCCCCTACACCTCAATCCCCTCCCATGGCACCTTCCCATGCAACCGCAGAAGGTGCAACACCTGCCCCTTTACTTCCCCAAGGGCCCAAACACTCCTTTCAAGTGAAGCAGCATTTCACTTGCACTTCCCTCAATTTAGTCCTCTACATTGGAGAGACCAAACACAGACTGGGTGACCGCTTTGCGGAACACCTTTGGTCTGTCCGCAAGCATGACCCAGACCTCCCTGTCACTTGCCATTTCAACATTCCACCCTGCTCTCATGCCCACATATCCATCCTTGGCCTGCTGCATTGGTCCAGTGAAGCTCAACGCAAACTGGAGGAACAGCACCTCGTGTTCTGACTAGGCACTTTACAGCCTTCCGGACTGAATATTGAGTTCAACAATTTTAGATCATGAACTCTCTCCTACATCCCCACCCCCTTTCCGATCCCCCTTTTTTCCAATAATTTATATAGATTTTTCTTTTCTCACCTATTTCTATTATTTTTAAATGTATTTCCATCCATTGTTTTATCTCTGCCTTTTAGCCTATTTCGATTCCTTCCCCCCACCCCACCCCCACTAGGGATATCTGTACCTTTATTATCACATTCCTTAGATAATATCACCAGCTTCAACACCTCTTTGTCTTTTTGTCTATGACATCTTTTGGTTATCTCCACTTATCATTGGCCCTCAATCCAGCTCTACCTGTCCCACCGCCCCCAACCCCCACTTAAACCAGCTTGTATTTCACCTCTTTTCTATTTTTCCTTAGTTCTGTTGAAGAGTCATACGGACTCGAAATGTTAACTGTGTTCCTCTCCGCAGATGCTGTCAGACCTGCTGAGTTTTTCCAGATATTTTTGTTATCCATATAAATACTGTGGCTACAAGAGCAGGTCAGAGAGTAGGAATTGTGTGATGAGTAACTCACCTTCTGACTCTCCAAAGCCTGTCCACCAGCTACAAGGCACAGGTCGGCAGTGTGATGGAATACTCCCCACTGGATGAGCACAGCTCCCACAACACTCAAGAAACTTGACACAGTCCAGGATAAAGCAGCCTGCTTGATTGGCACCACATCCACAAACATTCACTTACTCCACCGTCAACGTACAGTAGCAGCAGTGTTACCATCTACAAGATGCATTGCAGGAATTCACCAAGGGTCCTTCGACAGCATCTTCCAAACCCATGACCACTACCATCTACAAGGACAAGGGCAGCAGATAGATAGGAATACCACCATCTGGAAGTTCCCCTCTAAGTCACTCACCATCCTGACTTGGAAATGTATCGCCGTTCCTTCACTGTCACTGGGTCAAAATCCTGGAACTTCCTTCCTAACAGCACAGTACCTACACCACATGGACTGCAGTGGTTCAAGAAGGCAGCTCACCACCATCTTTTCAAGGTTAATTAGGGATGGGCAATAAATGCTGGCCCAGCCAGTGAAGCCCACATCCCATAGGTGAATAAAAAACAAAACTTTTATTTCCACACTAGTTGACCCTCTGTGGCATTGGTCAGTGAGTTGGAGCAAAAGTGTTTCATATTAAAAAAAAGGGGCTTTACTATCTGACACACACAAAATATTGCTGTGCACTGCTTTAGTCTCCTTATCTTCCCTTAGAGTGGGTGTAACTAAGGTTCACTAGATTGATTCCTGGTATGAGAGGGCTGTCCTATGAGAAGAGATAGAGTAAACTCAGCCTATATTCTCTGAGATTTAGAAGAATGAGAGGTGATCAAATTGAAATGTATAACATTTTTAGAGGACTCAACTGGGAAGATGCTGAGGGGCTTGGCTGGAGAATCTAGAATGAGAGATCACAGTCTCAGGATAAGGGGTCAGCCGTTTAGGACTGAGATGAGGAAAAATCTCACCACTCAAGAGTTGTGAATCTTTGGAAATCTCTACTCCAGAAGGCTGTGCATGCTCAGTTGTTGAGTATATTCAAGGCCAAGCTTGACAGATTTTTAGATACTGAAGAAATTGTGGGATATGGAGGTAGGGAGGGAAAGTGGAGTTGACGCAGATATTTTTTGAATGGTGGAGCAGGCTCGAGAGGACATCTGGCCTATTCCATATCAGGGCCACTGGTTGACTGAACAATATGTTCATGACACAATCTTATAGGAGTTTTAATGAGTGCTTAGGAATCAAATTCTTTGACTGTTCACCTTCCATAAGACTTGAAATCAGCAGTATTGCATAGTTGCCAACTGTTTCTTTCCTTCTGTACTGTACTTTATTTTAAAATGTAGGATGCACAGCAAGATAGCAGTCATGATATCTAAAATTAGAGGAATAACTTGCATTGCCAACTCTGTTTAGATGTATTCCAGGAGGTTTCATCACATAACCTCCTGCTTCCAAATGCCCCACCTGGTCAAACAGCTGTTTTTATCCCCATCTCCAATATTTTGATAACCAATAATCAACAGTGTTTGAAGAAAGTGACAACTCACAGAATTTCTTTTTAATTTCCAGATGATTTTCTGCTGGGTTTTCCTTGCAGCAGTGTTTTGGTGTCTAATCTTTAATTCCTAGACCCAGGAAATCCTAGCAAGTTGGCAAGCCCAGGTCATATACCAGAAAGACAGTCTGGGAAACAATTCAAAGCACAGGAATAAGATAAAAGTGGGGAAGGGGGTGAGGAAGCATGGTGGGCAGACAGGCTGGGAAGGAGTGAGGGTAACAGAGTGCTTGGCTTAGATTAAACTGCTCTGGACAGGATACTGAGTTGTTTTCAAAGCAAAAATGTGGGAAAGAAGTCTCTGACATATTGCATGGCCACATTTTCACTACATTGGTCTTCTTTCCAGACAAAGTCAGAAAATTACCCCTTTATTATTTTCCTACCTGATGAAGCACTGAGACTGAAAATTGAGGCTATACATGTATTACTCGGGAGTGTGACAGAAATGTGCCTAAGAAAGTGTGACATCTAAGGTGTGTCAGACAGAAGGGTGGACAGCCAAACTATTTTGAGAATCCCTGTGATGCTGTTTGTGGCAGGTCAGACATTTAGAAGGACATGAGCATTATTAGGCCTAGAAATTCAGGCATTAACTGACCACTAAGTGAACAGGAAGCACTGCCCTCAGGAAAATGAAGCCTACATTTGGCCTGGTCCTTAAAGGGACCACCACAATCGACATTGTAAGCATTTAAAATATACTTATCCAAATGTGGACCCAGAAGGAGTAGGATTAAGATCAGCCCACCTTCTTGCCCTGTCCCTAGTGTAGGCACTTTCCATTCAGTTGGTGCCTGCAGCACTTCAGCCTGGTGGAAATTAATCCCAAAGCCCAATATCGGGTGCACTTCAAGCCTGTCCATTCAGGCGCAGGGCTCCTTCTATGCACCACCACCCACCCATTCCCTTGCCATGCACTCAAACATGGATATTTCCAAACCTCGAGGCCACAAGCTGCAGCTAACAGATAGGTATCTGGTGCTTTAAGGCTACAAAGTCCAATCGTTGTTACATAATCACTAGCAGAGTTCATGCAGAGAGCAATAAAATGGTTGAAGGCATTATGGCTTCCAAAACGCTCTGTTGCTTGAGAGCTTATGCATTAGAAATTGAGTATTTTGGTCCTTTATCTTTTATTTCAGCTCGGACACAGAAATTAACATTAGACAGTGTGTTACGTGTGGAGTGTGATGAAGAGGAAGTACAATTGATCAATCTATATTCTCTGAGCTCCAATCGATTTATTCGCCCAGCAAATAGAGTTAGCCGCTAACTGTTGTGATGTTCTGTGTAATCAGTCTGTGGATCATGTTGTCAGAAGCCAGATATTATTGACTGAAGACAAACGGAAACTCAGTCTGAGGTGCTGACTGTTCTCAGTAAACAAGAGACAGAACAGAATAGAAGGTGGTGCAATACCCGAGGAAATTCAAAGCCAAATGCTTCCTGCTAAAACCACGTCAGAAAAACAGGCAAGTGTTTAGAACTGTTTATAAATGACTCTCTACAGAGTTCCCTACAGACCAATGGGGGAGGAGGGTAACAGAGGGGACAGGCTATAGGTCAGAATAGTAGGCCAGGATACTCCAGGTTAGGATACTCCAGACTAGGTTAGGATATGATAGGAAAGGCTTGGCTACAATAGGCTATGCCAGGCTAGGACATATCAGGCAAGTCCAGGCAATGCCAGGCCAGCCCCAGCCTTCCTTAGCGTATATGAAATCAGTGAAAACTGAAGAAATTCATATATATGTCAGACCTGAGTGTCAGAAACATGCTCAGGCTGTCAACATCTTGTTTGTGATGTTCCTGAAATAAGTTGTTTGACTCCTACCAGTTCCCCCACTGCACGCATCCCCGCACCCACCCCCCTCCTCCCCCCACCCCCACATCCTGGAATTACTGCTGCTGAGCTCCTGTGATGACTTGCTGGATGATGGCAGAGCCAGTCACTGCGGGAGGCTGCAGTCTGTGAAGACACATTAAGTAACACTGAAATGCTGAGCCCAGATTACATTACTCCTCAAAAGAGGCTGGACCATACAGAAGCAGGTGGCTGGTAAAACTCTGATAAGAGTAATTCTCATGGTGACACTGACAGCTGCAGTAATGGGACTGGTAGCAATCACAAATTCAAGGTCACGTGACCAGAGTTTCTCATTCCGCTATCTCTAATTTTTTCTAGTTTTTTTCTGTTCTCAGTTTCCCCCCGGCATGCTGAGTTGTTTCACATTCTGTCATCTGATTAGAAATTATTCCTCTTGAGCATGGGAGGGAGGACTTTGATTCCTGTCATTGTAAGAAACCCAGCATCTGGGTAATCAATGTCTTTGGTCAGGTTTCTGAATGTGTACAACACAAATTGCCTGAGGTATTTACGCAAGAAAGAACAAGAAGTTAGAATAATTATCACAGAATCACAGAATCTTTACAGTGCAGGAGGCCATTCAGCCCATCGAGTCTGCATTGGCTCTCTCAAGAGCATCCCACCTAGTCCCACTCCCCTGCCTTATCCCCTTAACCTTATACATTATTTTCTTTTCATAAAACCATAAGACGTAATGGCAGAAGTAGGCCATTTGGCCCATCGAGTCTGTTCTGCCATTCAATGAGATCATGGCTGATCTGATAATCCTCAACTCCAGTTTACTGTCTTTTTCCCATAATCCTTGATTCCCTTACTAATTAAAAATCTGTCTATCTCAGCCTTGAATATACTTAATGACCCAGCTTCTACAGCCATCTGCGGTAAAAAAATTCCACAGATTCACTACCATCAAAGAAGAAATTCCTCCTCAACTTTGTCTTAAATGGGTGACCCCTTACTCTGAGATTATGCCCTCTGGTCCTAGACTCATCCACAAGGGGAAACAGCCTCTCAGCATTTACCCTGTCAAGCCCCCTGAGAATCTTGTGTGTTTCAATAAGGTCGCCTCTCATTCTTCTAAACTCTAATGAGTCAGGCTCAAACAACTCAACCTCTTCTCATAAGAAAATCCCTTCATACCCAGGATCAACCTAGTGAACCTTTTCTGGACTCCCTCCAATACCAGTTTATCTTTCCTTAGATAAAGGGACCAAAGCTGTTCACAGTATTCTAGGTGTGGTCTAACTAGTGCCTTGTATAGTTTTAGCAAGACTTCCCTATTTTTATACTCCATTCCCTTTGAAATAAAGGCCAACGTTTAATTTCCCTTCCCTATTACCTGCTGAACTTGTATGCTAGCTTTTTGTGATTCATGCAAGAGGACCCCCAAAACCTTCTATGCCATAGCTTTCTGCAGTCCTTCTCCATTTAAATAATATTCAGCTCCCCTATTCTTCCTGCCAAAGTGCATAACCTCACATTTTCCCACAGTATATTCCATCTGCCAAGTTTTTGCCCACTCACATAACCTGTCTATATCCCTATGTAGACTATTGTATCATTCTCACCACTTGCCTTCTCACCTTTTCTCGTGTCATCAACAAATTTAGCGATAGTACATTCACTTCCCTCATCCATATCATTAATATATATTGTAGCAATCCAATTCCCTTTTGAATACCTCAATCAAACCTGCCTCCACCACTGTCTCAGGAAGTTTGTTCCAGACTCCAACCATCCTCTGGGTGAAAAAAGTTTTCCTCAAATCATATTTACTCCCTTTGCCAATTATTTTGAATCTGTGCCTTCTAGTTCTTGATTCTCTCTTGAGTGGGAACAGTTTCTCACTATTTACCAAGTCCATACCCTTCAGGATCTTGAATGCCTCTATCAAGTCTCCTCTCAGTCTTCTTTACTCCAAGGAAAAGAGTCCCAGCCTCTCCAATCTATCCTCATAGTTACAGTTCTTTATCCCTGGAATCATTCTTGAGAATCTCCTCTCTACTCTCTCCAATGCCTTCACATCCTTCCTCAAGTGTGGTGTCCAGAACTGGATGCAATACTCCAGATGAGGCTTAACTAGTGTCTTATTTAATTAACTCCAGGACTGGCAGATTTTGCCAGTTCAACACCAGCCTGGAGCGTAGTGTAGGGAGGGGGGGTGGTGGTGGGGTGGGGATGTGGGGTTAATTCTGCGGGGAAGGAGCATGAATTGGGACGATGGGAAAACTTTAACCTGCCAGCGTGGACAGATGTTGATTGTGCAAGTTAAAAGAGCAAACGATGCTGGCCTGTCAGGAAGCTGCCAACTTCCACTTTTAACTCAAGCACATTGTGCACAGTAGTGGTCAAGGTCACCACACCCCTGAATTTCTTTCCATCCAGCTTCTTCCAGAGATCAGCAGGTGGTACTTGTAGAATTTCACAATCTGATGTAGACAAGTGCATCGCCCAGGCAACGCAAACTGGAGGAAGAGCACCTCATCTTCCGATTAGGCACTTTACAGCCTTCCGGACTTAACATTGAGTTCAACAACTTCAGGTCATGAGCTCTCTCCTCCATCCTCACTCCCTTTTTTATCCCCTTTTTCTAATATTCATTTTCATATTTATCTACTTACTTTTATTTTTATTCATTGTTTTATTCCCACCTTGTATCCTATTTTCAATCTTTTTTTCCCACTATAGTCCCCTCCCCCACCCCACCCCCATTGGGGCCATCTGCCACTTGTTCATGTTGTTCTTTCCAGAGTGCTTACCCTTGTCCTGCTACTATCACATCCCGCTTTCTGACCTTAATGCCACAATCAGCAGCTCCTTTAGCCAGTACTATTATCATTAACCCCCCTTTGTCCTTTTGTCCATGACATCTCTTGGAACCTTTCCTTTGCTTCCACCTATCACTGGCCTTCTATCCAGCTTCACCTGCTCCACCCCTGCTTAAACAGTATAAATTTAATCACATCTTTACTTCTCTTTAGCTCTGAAGAAGAGTCATATGGACTCGAAACGCTAACATTTTTTCTCTCTCCACAGATGCTGAGTTTTTTCAGCATTTTCTGTTTTGTTTCAGATTTCCAGCATCTGCAGTATTTTGCTTTTATCCTAGGCGATGGATCCCATGTTTGTCAGAGCTACGACTTATGTCCACTTCACTACTGATGAGGCCAGTCAGAATAGGAGGGCCCTAGGATTTGTTGCTGGATTTCTACAAATTACAGGGTTTGCACCCATGTGGTAATCAAGGAGGCCTTAGATCAACAGTATTCATCAATTAAAATGGGATTCCACTCCCTTAATGTTCTGCTGTTATGTAACCACTGAGAGATTATCAGGTATGTCTGTACAAGACATCCAGGAGCTGCCATGATGCCTTCCTTCTGCACCAGTCAAGTCTACCACAGATCTTAGCACCTCCAAGCAGAGTAAGTGGATGGCTCCTTGGAGACAACTTCTACCCTCTGGGGATGTGGTTGATGACATCTTTGAGGAGCCCTATCACCGATGCACAGAATAGGTGCTACCACAGCCACAATATGCACCAGCAAGGATACCCAAAGTGATTGTGATGTGTTGAACATAGCACAGCAAGGACTGGAGCTGCAATAGAAGGAAGGTGATGACCATTCTGAGTCTTTGGAAGAGAAGGATCGACTGGGGGAGCAGGAGGAGGCCTTATATGGTGAGGGTACCTGCAGCCACTCACTTAGCTACCAGGGATGCCTGGGGCAGACTCACTCAGGCGCACTTCAGCTATTCTGAGGCAGTGCAGTTCCTGGCACAGCAATGCTGAACTCACTGTGCAACATGCTCCTCTAATCCCATAGCCCACGATATGGCAGTCCCACAGTCAACAATCAATCCCTCTCACAGAATCCTTCCCTCATTGTTATGGACTTGATATTCCAGATAGGTTTCTCATTAGAAACATCAAACTTTATTTACAGACAACAGTTACATGCTTCCATCAAGCTCCACAACTAGAAGAGCTCCCATTCTAAAGCTCCCCATGCTTAGAACTGATTTGTTCACACTGTCACGTGATACTACAGTCACCACAATCCTTAAAGCTACAATTACTACATTCTTATAGGATCCACATTATCTGGAACCACAGCAACATCAGGTACCTCTTTCGGCACAGGCAGTTCAGTGTTATCTACTCTGACAGAGACATCTGGTGTGTCTATCCTTGACTGAACAATTTCAACAGGTTCTACAATGGTTGCAGATGGAACATCATTTTGTTGGGACATCTCCATTCTTCTCAAATGATCTACGTGTTTGCGGGTGATCTGGCCCTCCACTTCTACATGGTACAACAAGGGTCTGGTCACAGAAACTATTGCACCAGGTAACTAATCGCATCTTGGAAAGTTATACTTTCCTTTTCAATGCCTCTTTAGCTTCATTCAGCTGATTCTTCAGCTCTTTGCTAGACAGCAAGCTTCACTGAGTTGTCACTGTCTTGAAGTTTCTCCGATCTCCTGTCTCTTGGCTGTATCCAGCTATATACAACTCCCAGGGCTTCCTGTGAGCCCTCTCCGATTACCAGGGCTTCCCTCTGAGCCCTCTTTGATTACTAGAGCTTCTCCTGAGCCCTCTTCGAGTTTCTTCTGCTGTGCTTCCATTCTACTGTTTAAGACGAATTTATTTCTTCATGTGGCTGAATAGTTACACATTCCTTTAGCATTTGATCTTGAAGGATAATCAACTGTTCTTTCAACTGTTTGTTTTCTAGTTGCCTTGCATCCAGGGGCTCCTATTGCCCTTGGCGGAGTTGCCCTCTCTCTGTATCTCTTGTTGCCTTCAGCAGAGTTTCCCCCTCTCTGGGGTCTATCGTTGCCTTCTGCAGAGTTGTCCCCTCTCTGGGGTCTCTTGTTGCCATTGGACCTGTATTGAGAGTGGCCCTCTCTCTGGGGTCTCTTCTAATTTTCTATCCATAGCCATTTTTCTTGTGTTTACCACTTTAAATATATTGCCACTTTAAGAGCAGTCACCTTTTTTACTCGGGCTATCTCTGCAGCTGTCAGCTTTTCTGTGCTCTTTTTGAGTTTCCTATGTTTTTGTGTTTTGGCGGGCTCACTGGCAAATGTGCCTTTTTTAACTTTGTAAAACTTTGTTCATGTTTGAAACAGCAGTGATTTCTTCTTTTTCTGGGCGATTCTGCAGGTCCTGTTTTTTTTAAATGTTGGGAGTGCTCCAGAAGATTTCTCAGCCATTTGGACTGGGGCGCTTTTTTTAAAACTTAAAACAACAACGCTTCTGTTTCTTCTGCTTGAACTCTGCAGCATACCTGGTGAGTACATTTTCCTTTTCTTCTGTTTAAACAAGATACTTACGGTCACTGGGCGAGGGACAATGCTGGACTCCATCTATTCTCGTCGCCAGTTTGTTATGGACTTAATTTTCCAGATAAGTTTCTCATTAGAAAGATCGAACTTTATTTACAGACTGCAGCAACAATTACATACTTACATCAAGCTCCACAATTAGAGAAAGGACTCCCACTCTAAGGATCCCCACAATTAGAGCTGATTCATTCACACTGTCACATGATAATATACAACACAATAAGTCTTAAAGCTACAGTCACTACATTCCTTAAAGCTACATTTATCCTTTGCTTTTGTCATACCATTTCCTCAAGGATGAACTCTGCTTGGCAAGTAGATGGCAACAATGGGGAAGACAGGACAGCAGTGTTTTGAAATAAAGTTTATGATTCTTAAACAATGAACTTTAAGTGACAATTTAACACAAATACCAGGTGCAAAGACTTCTGTGCAATTACAAATTCTTTTCTTTTTCTTATGACTCCTGGGTTGTGCTACCTCTATGACTTAGCAGAGCTAGAGACAGGCTGCTCGTTTCCCTGCTCTAACTGTTCAGATGCTCCATGCTAGTCAAGAGTTGAACTGTCACATGATGTCTCAAACAATCACAGATGAGCAGGAGCAGAATTAGATATTGGAGGAAGAGAGGGTAGTGCAGTCCCCGTCAGTTGGTGCAGGACATTATTCCAAACTGCTCAGTGGACAATGATTAATGATTGACATGTTCAGTTTCAGTAGGATGGAGGAAAAACTCACCTTGTCTGTTCAGCGCCTCACTGCAGTGAAGCAAAATGCTCTCCAACTCTTGACAGTGGACACAGCTGTTGGGTCTTGGGGTCTTCAAGTAAGAGCAGAAATAGTATGAGGTTCTGTCAGCATTTCCAGAGGCATTGCTAATGATTGGAGAGAGATTGAAGGAGTCTGCCTCCAGCATGAGTGCCATGAATTCTCAGCATGTCAATCATTGATCAAGGCCAGCATGCACTTCCCTGCTGCATCTGACACTCTATGCAGGTGGCCACTCTTTACATGGATGTAGACATCAACACAAAGGCCTGAGACAGGATCCCAGAGCCAGGTAGGGCTGTCAGGCGGCTAGGTGCAGAGTGCAACTGGAAGACATTCCACTTGTGTGTGAGACCAGAACTAGGGGCAAAAAATATAAGATAGTCACCAATAAATTCAGTAAGGAATTCAGGAGAAATCTCTTTACCCAGAGACCAGTGAGAATGTGGAACTTGCTACCAAAGGGAGTGTTGAGATGAATAGTGTAGATGCATATAGGGGAAGCTAGATAAACATGAGGGGAAAAGGGTTGATAGGATGAGATGAAGAAGGGTTGGGAGGAGATTCATGTGGAGCATAAACACCAGCGTGGATCAGTTGGGCTGAATGGCCTGTTAGTGTGTTGTAGACTCGATTTAACAAAAATGCGACTCGGTGTTTCAGGTGATGGTGGGGTTGGCCTGGGCTGCAATGCTCCCATGATCAAATAGCGGTAGCACTTACTGCTTAGCTCAAACATCAAGGCCAAGCTATCTGGATAAGGGGAACAGGGTCCATGGACTAATAACCCCAGAAGGAGTCTTAAATTAGATTTGTGGCATAGTTGTGGACATAGTGCCGGCATGGAAATCGATGAAAGGGGAACATAGGGAAGCATTAAAACACTTAGGGGAAACAGCTTCATGTCACTCCGACACTCTTACCCTGGTTGTGTCAGTGTCACATAACATAATCCATCTGTAAAAACCTGTTGTAATTTTTTTCATTCTCTCCCCTGCTGCTCAGCAACCCGTGAGGATCTCAGGACTGATCAATATCCCATGATTGCAAGTAATATGAAAACATTATTGAAAGAATAACTCTTAAGTGATACTGCAGAGATGAGACACTGTGCCTGATAAGAAAGTCAGCCAGTCCCATCTCCCTACTGCTCATAATGACACATCTTGACAGCCTCAGCATTTAATAGTCTATCTGGCAGACTCAGCACGTCAAAGGTTCATCACAGATGCAGAGAAATAAGTTGAGTTCAATTTCTTCCCAACATCACACAGAAGCACAGTCATTTCAACCCACATAAATTACAATTTGAGCTGTGATTGCCCAGAATGACAATCTGGTCAGATCTATCTCGGCATTTACAGCAGACAGCTGAAAACACACTATCAGGAAAAGAAAGCACTGCCTGTAATCTCCCCGCCTCATTTCACAGTGGACTGCGGCGTATTACTCCAGAAATGTGCCCATCATTGCAGTTATCACAAGGCATATTTTTCCATATCATTCACCTCACCCCAGGACTCTGAAACTTAATAAAGTGAGGGAATGTCACAACGTCCATTAATAGAAAGCTGTAAATGTGAAGAAAAACAAACTGGTCATTAGGGTAAATGTACAAAGGACATCATTCTCAATTCAATTTACTGATGGTTTGAACGTATCCGATTCCATCCATCGCTGGTTGCAGGAGCTGCAGATAATTCTTTTCTCGCCCTCTGATTCCTCCCTTCACCCTCCCCATTGCAGATCCCTTCAAGCTGAAATGCTTTCAGTGAGATCGTTCCCCGCTTTATGAGCAGTAGTAGCAGCTTCCATAGTCAGAGATAAATAATCTGGGAGTGCGGCAATTCACAGCTATTGCCTGCACAAGAAATCTTCTAATAGGAGGTCAATACAAGGATCCCTCTTAAACAGGGAAATGTATAAACAGGAGCCCTTTTAAACAGAGGGCATCTGTTGAGAGGGAGTATTATTCTAACAGGGCTCTGCCTTCAATCCATAGGTGAACGGTGTGAGGGAACTGGATTCCCATCTGTAGAGACATGGAGGACCAATTTTCACCAATACTTTAGGTGTTAAGGTGGTAGCCAAGATGTAGTTTTAAACTGAAACTCTGGTTTAGTCTGTGATTAGCATAAGACATCACCTTGGTAAAGGAGTTGAAGCCAGTGTTAGGAAAGGTTGTTGGTTAGCTGTTTACAGACTTTTTAAACAGCCAATTGCCACTTAGAATGCCTGCTAGCACACATTAAAAAGGCTGCATGACATTTCAGTGGCTAGTATTTCAACTTACAGCCTTTCCTAACAGTGATCAGCTAGTTGGAAATAAACATTATGTTGATCTCGATTTCAAGTGCTACTGAAGGGGATATTATCATTTGCTGGTCATCGCTGCTGGAGCTGTGAAGAGGACCTCTGAAACACGTCAAAAGATTTTCTGAGACAGCTTGGTCTCTTCACTCAAGCAATGTTTTTTTTTGGAATTTGTCTGAGGACTCCACTTAAAAAAATTGATATATCACACCACCTAATTGGCCATTTTATATGAATCACTCAGAGAAAGGGAGTGCTTGATCATCAGCATCTTGCTAGGGTTCTCCCTTAGTCTGGTGGAGGATTGGGAGGAGGACGTGAAGCCAGGCAGAGCAGCACCAGCTGTTGCAGGAATGAGGGACAGAAGGGCGAGATGGACTCCTTCCATTCTATGAGTATAGGACATCCAACTCCTCTGTTCCTCCTCCACCATGATCTCTAGCGCCACAGTAACATGTGCACCCTCTCCATTAGTCCTTGAGCCAATCTGCAACATGCTGCTTTGCTAGCCAAAGCAGTGCACACCTTAAGTGGAAGTGGTTGGAGTACACATATATTGCTCCACAAGCATTGAGTCTAATCAGCACTTGAGGCCTAAACCTGCAGGTTTCTGGTTAGCATGTGTACGCACAAATCATGATGCTCATCAGTTAGCTTGAAAATTGTGTGCTAAATCAGGACTTTCAACAGGCATTTCATATGAGCACATGACCCATTTGGCACCTGTTTTCACCTTTTGGCCAAAATAACCCCAAAATAAGAAAATAACTCAGGGCATAGTGATGAATCAAGAGGAGATGGTGACATAATGGTAATGTCATTGGACTAATAACCTAGTAGCCTAGCCTAATGCTCTGGTCATACAGGTTCAAATCCCACAATGACAGCTGGTATAATTTAAATTCAATTGATAAAAATTTGGAATTGAAAGGGCTGAGCTATAAAGCTACTGTTGATTGTCATATAAAAATCCAACTGGTTCACAAATGTCCCTTTTAGGGAAGGAAATCTGCTGTCCTTACCTGGTCTGGCCTACATGTGACTCCAGGTCCACAGCTTTGTAATTGACTTTTACCTGCCCTCTGCAATGGCCTAGCAAATCATTCAGTTCAGGGGCAATTTGGGATGGGCAACAAATGTTGGCCTCATCCACATCCCATGAATTAATAAAAAATGTAAGCTGTTCATCATGTTATTTTCAGATACACAGCCTTACATTGTCATAGTCAGAAACCTAAGCATGACTCTGCCACTGTTACATACTGTTATGGCAGCGGATCACAGTCCCAATTTACCTACGGGCATATTGAACATTTTCAAGGAAGATACGTGTTTTTAAAAAAAGATGTACAAGCAAAAGCTGGCTGAGAATGTAAAGTAACCACTTACTGGAAAATTCCTATGTGGATTATATTAGACTGACTAACCCAGAGAGAACATAGAATGCCGCATCTGAAAAGGTATCAAGGCTTACTTCAGACAGAGATACTTGAAAGCAAGAAATGCAATGTAAAAGTCTGAACTTTGATCTCCTGTGTTTGTAGGGACAATGGAGGCTGATTACCATATCTCAGCAGAAACCATCTCCTGTTGTTGTATCTTAGAATGTGGAAATGGTCTGAGTTGGGAGAAAGCAGATTCTGGGCAAAAGACATGTTTGTTTTTTTCCCTTCCAGGAGTACACAAGAACAGGGGTTAAAAAGCTAGCTGCAAACCTGATCTGTGTGTTCTAATTCTGATGTATTAGAGTATTCTGTGAAGGTCACAGCAGAAGAACATCAACTAGGCATGCCTGCAGCTTGCAGGTAAAACTCCCTATCTCTTTCTCTCTGCGTCTGGAGGTAAGTCAGCAAAGCCAAAGTCAAAAAGGAAACAGGACAGTTCCTTCAGCTAACCTGCAGAACCATGTGTCTCCAAACCAACTGCTCAGCTGCCAAAGTCAGCTGTACCGGAATAACCCTACATAACGGCTGCAACGTGCTGCTCATCTGCTGCTCGCAGACAAGCTAAAGATTGATTCGTATATCTTTTTTTAATTTTTATTTTTGGACTCAACTTCTCATTTCTGATCTGTGTGTATGTGTGCTGCATTTATATTATTTTTTCTCGGGTTTTTTCGTAACAAATAAACTTACTCTTTCTTTGACTCAAGAATGCCTGGTTAAATTAGCACCTTCTAAAACATAAATACTTTTGGACTGGGAAAAGGTATCCACAACGGAAGGAATCCCTTTTAAATTAACCTTGTTGCGACTAGCCGAGGATGTTTAATAAAGAAGGGGAGCCAGCTCATTCCTCCTCTTGGGAGCATAACAAAACTAGGGTCCCGTTTGGGAAGTTAACAATTTGGGGTATCTCGTCCAGGATCATAACAAATTGGGGGACCTTGTAACAATACTCATCCTGACTCTGTCACGATTACAGAACAAGCCTGATTCTGTCACTATTACAAACCCAGTCTGACTCTTTCACACTTCCATACCTAGCCTGACTCTGTCACTATTACATACCCAGTCTGACTCTGTCACTATTACATACCCAGCCTGAACCTGTCACTATTACCTAAGTCTGACTCTATCACTATTCCATACCCAGCCTGACTCTGTCACTATTACAGAACAAGCCTGATTCTGTTACTATTACATACCCAGCCTGACTTTTTCACTATTACGTACACAGCCTAACACACTGGGCAGGATTAGTCCCTTGTCGGGCAGGTGCAGCGGGCAGGCCCGGGAGCGGTTGCGAAGCTGACTGCCGCCCACGATCAGGCCCCGACATCGATTTCACACTGGCTGGCCAATTAACAGCCAGCCAGCGTGAAATGCGCTCTGCAACGCTGAGCACTGCCGGGGTTGGGGCTGGAGGAGGGCGAGCGCGGAAGTTTGTGTGTGCACCTGGGTGTGTGCAATGAAAGCTCCCTGAGGCCCAAAGCTGCCTCAGGGAGCTGAAGAATTCTAAAATCAAAAATAAAGAATTTACAAATGTTAAAAAACATTTCCCTCTTATGACTCTGTCACATGAGCAGGGACATATTATATATGATATTTCAAAGTTTTTGTTTTATTTTTAATTCCTGTTGGGAACCTCATCCCACCTGTGGATGAGATTTCATAAAAAATCCGAAGGCTTTTCGCCTGCCCACCAACCATAAGGTTGTACGGGAAGTAAAAAATTGCATTCAATTAATACTTTAATGGCCTTGATAGGCCTCTTAATTGTCGGTGGGAGTACTGCCCGACTCCTGTGTGTGCCTACCGACCGAAATATCGCGCGAGTGCGAGATGACATTGGAATGCTCTCCCGACATCACCGTGCGTCAATTTATACTCGAGCAGGTTGGGTGCGCACCCTTCCGCTCAGCAAAAAATTCACACAACATGACTCTGTCAGTATTGCATGACCAGCCTGAATCTGTCACTATTAAACAGTTAGACCCACCTTGCTGTCTGCACTAGGCCTATGCGTTGATATTGGACCGGAAAGGTGGTACATTCTGTTTTAGTGGTTTTTAATTAGCCTAGACCACTATGTGACAGCAACAGCTGGGTGGAATGTTTTATTTAAAATTAGGCTGAATTCATTAATGAAATAGAGCTGTGCGATAAATTGTATATAGCAGGTCTGCTTTGTCAATGAACTGCATATAGCATTCACCTACACACATAACCAATAACCAAAATCCTCAATCATGCTCTCCTACTTGTTCCTTCTAAGCATAACAACTATTTAAGTATAAATTGTTCCTATGTATTTACAAATTACTGGTCCACTAACCTGCAACGTTGCAGCATTAGCATGAAGCAATGTAGATATTGTGCCGAAACATTGCGGTCAGTGCTCAGTGAGGGCTCTTTTTTTATTTGTTCATGGGCTGTAGGTGTTGCTGGCTAGACCAGCATTTATTGCCCATCCCTAATTGACTTTGAGAAGGTGGTGGTGAGCTTCCTTCTTGAACCGCTGCAGTCCATGTGGTGTAGGTACACCCACAGTGCTGTTAGGAAGGCAGTTCCAGGATTTTGACCCAGTAAGAGTTGTTTGGCCCTTCTAATGACCCTTAGACACTTTGGGATCCATTAAGTTCCCATTTACACCTCTTCTAAACCCACATTTTGTTTCTTTAC
This sequence comes from Carcharodon carcharias, assembly GCF_017639515.1. Lineage (NCBI taxonomy): Eukaryota > Metazoa > Chordata > Chondrichthyes > Lamniformes > Lamnidae > Carcharodon > Carcharodon carcharias. Next base: position 22,661,497 of record NC_054491.1, read on the forward strand.
TTGTCCCATTACTGCCTACTTTTGCCTTGGACCATCATCCCTTAGGTCATTTAATCCCTCCTGCCTTCCACCCCATCACAAACCTTTGCTTTTATTCTCCCCTGCCCTTTTCCTTGCCTCTGCAATGCTTAAAACCTGTTATAGGTCCGATGAAAGATCACTGACCTGAAAACCAACTCTGTTTCTCTCTGCATAGATCACTCTATGACATTGAGAAGCTGCCTGACCTGCTGAGTATTTCCAGCAATTTTTGTTTTTAGTTCAGAATTCCAGGATCCACCTTTTTTTTTTGTACGCTCCTATATCTGTCTGTTCCTAACTCCTGATGTCTAGAGAAGCAAGCTCCAGGTAGTTCCACAGCATTACAGAGAGTTTACAACACAGAAATAGGTGGTGTTTATTTACGTTCCACATAAGCACCCTCTACTTCATTTCACCCTATCAGGATTTCCTTTTATTCCTTTCTCCTTCATGTGTTTATCCAGTTTTCCCTTAAAAATATTTCTACTATTCGTCCCAGACACTATCTGTGATAGTAAATTCCATATTCTCACCACTCTCTGTTTCTTCTGAATTCCCTATTGGATTTATTAGTGACTATCTCACAGCTCTGGTTTTGTTCTCCCCCACATGTGGAAGCACTTCCTTTATGCCTATCCTATCAAAATCTGTTAACATTTTAAAGAACTCCATCAGATCACTGCTCAGCCTGCTTGTATCTGGAGACAAGAATCCCAGCATTTCAGCTTTTCCTGATATGATCACATGACCTCTTGCTTCCAATCATCCTGTCAATATTGTTTATCCAACATGTCCCTTCTCCCATCTTTCCATAGGCACTGGAAAACATCACAGACTCTTAGTTACCTGATTTTATGATTCCAATCAGTCAAAAAGCCTAATTTCCCAATCAAAAGTACAACTGATAGTGGAAGTTTAAGAGGAAGAAAAGAAAACACAAATCTTTTTCTAATATGTGTTGGCAATAGCAGTGCCTGAGAGATTAATCTTCAATTTCTGGAGACTCCAGGTTAATCTTGGAAGATCGGCAACCTTTGTAGGACAGGGCTGATTGATATCATGCAGAGATACACAGCTGGAAAGTCAAGACTGTTTCCAGGTCTCAAACTCTCCCTGGGAGATACAGTCATCCATTGAGATTTTCATGATGTCCTTCATTAATTATCATGGAGACAGGTTCTCTGTAAAATTAAGGACAGTGGGCTGGACTTTGAAGCTGGAGGGCCAATTGGGACTTACAGCTTGACAGGAGCAGCAAGTTGTGTAAAAAATAATTTCAGCAACTGGGCCACTGTGGGAATAGGAGGGATATATCCCTCGACAAAGTCGCTTGTGGCTGCTCCCACACCCAGGTAGGCAGAGAGGCCTCCAGGCCTGCCTGAAATGCTGGCACCTGCACATTTCCAGGCACCTAGGCTAGCTTCTGTTGGTACAGGTAACTGGAGGCCAACTGCAAATTCCCAGTCAGTTAATTGGACTTAATAAGGTTCTCCAATGAGCTTGATCAGCTACCCGCTGTGTGTGGGCAGGTAGGGCCTCCACTAAAATGGAAGTGGGATGGAGCCCAGAAACTGGCACGCTACCTGGTGAGGCTAATTTTTGATCCCGCCCATCTCTGAACCTAGCCCTTAGTGCGTGTGTGCTGTAAATGCAGCACACAGACTGGGACTGGGAGCAAAAACCTAAGTCTCAGCAACACCCCCTAAATGGCTTAACGTGGCGACTGTCATGTCACAGTGAATTCATGCTCACTGCGAAGGAACAGTTTGTGTTCTGATGATTGACTTATTTATCTAACGCAAGCTGTAAATAAGTACTGCAAGGCAGCAGGAAGTCTACTTAGCAGATGTACCCAAACAGACACCAAGGGCACATTACAGGAGCAAGACGAGGCTCATGTCCTCTGGGAATTAAACATAATTGGAAGAAACTATTACATTCAGTCTCTCAAGGCCTAAAGCAATTTAAGATAGAGAATTGGCAATAATTATGCAAATTACAGCCTGAATTTCTTCGCAATACAAACAGAGGAAATTTAAACCCATGTGACTGATTAGCAGGTCCCTCTGGGTCTGCCCTGACCCCCACAATATCTGAAAAGCCAGTTCTCTGACAGTGAGAGTTCGTGACTCTTTGAGCTGTTTGTTAATTCTGATGCTAGTTTTTATATTCTTGAACAGTTCATGGTTTTGATTAAACACCATTGGTCCTGGATGTAAATTCTACTCAGTAATATTCTTTAAAAATCAAGAAAAGAGGAAATCTTGCGATTAGACATTACTTTATTGCACTTCTCAGATACATCTCAAGTGCTTCATGCATTGAATCACAGTTCAGTAGCCAAAGGCCATTCATTGATTTGTGGGATCCCACTGTGTGGGAAATGGTTTCTGCCTTTACCCACACAAGTCATTGTGATTTTTTTCCATGTGAAGGTCCTTTTTTGTTACAAAATATACATTATGGGGTGATATGAAAAAAGTGTTTAAAATTATGAAAGAATGGGACAGGATAGATCGAAGCAAATTGTAGTTGAGAGGTCAATTATGGGAGGCCATTGATAAAAGATTACAGTAAATGCAAAAGATTTAGAACAGAGAGCTGGAGAAGCTTCTTCTCATAAAAATTTGTGAGGTTGTGGAATTCACTGTATCAACACTCAAGATCAGATTGGAGAGGATGATGAAGGGAAAAGAGTTGAAAGAATTTGGGGACAGGGTGGTAAACATGATTAGGACTGTTTGCTCATGAGTAGGGTAAACACTAACACAGACTTTTTGGGCCTTGCTTCCTTGGTGTAACTTGTATGTAAACGTTTGATGTACAATGAATATGAACAAGCACAACACTGTCTATTTAATCTCTAGTCCAATTTATATAGCAGTCCCCACTCTATTATTCCTATTGTGACAGATAAGCGAGTGACAAATCCCTCATCAGTAATTGACTTTAAAGCATATCAGATGTAGATGAAGGCTGTCCAGTGCAGGTGGGTTTACATGGGAACCCTGTCTGTTTGAAGAAGATGCTCTATTTGATTCTGTTCTGTTGTCAGGCATGTCATCTTGTTATCTGGTTGATAGAGTATAATGTAGGAAAATGTGAACTTGTTCACTTTGGCAGGATGAATAGAAAAGCAGCATATTATTTAAATGGGGAGAGATTGCAGAAATGTGAAGTAGAGAGGGATCTGGGTGTCCTGGAACATGAATTACAAAAAGTTAGTATGCAGGTACAGTAAGTGATTAGGAAGGCAAATGGAATGTTGTTGTTTATTGCAAGGAGAATGGAATATAAAAGTAGGGAAGTTTTGCTACATGTGTACAAGGCCTTGGTGAGACCACGTTGGAGTACTGTGTACAGTTTGGGTCTCCTTACTTGAGAAAGGATATCATTGCATTAGAAGCATTTCAGAGAAGGTTCACTCGAATGATTCCTAGGATGAAAGGGTTATCATATTAGGAAAGGGTGAACAGGTTGGAGTATCCATTGGAGTTCAGAAGAATAAGAGGTGATTTCATTGAAACATGTAAAATCCTGAAGGGGCTTGACAAGGTGGATGTTGAGAGGAAGTTTTCCCTTATGGGAGAGACTAGACCTAGGGGAAGCAGTTTAATAATAAGGGGACTCCCATTTAAGACAGAGATGAGGGGATTTTTTTTTCTCAGAGGGTCGTTAGTCTGTGGCGTTCTCTTCCCCAGTGAGCAGTGGAGGCTGGATCGTTGAATATTTTGAAGGCAGAGTTAGATAGATTCTTGATTGAGAAGAGAGTCAAACATTATAGGGAATAGACAGGAAAGAAAAGTTGAGGCCACAATCAGATCAACCGTGACCCTATCAAATGGCAGAGCAGGCTTGAGGGACCGAATGGCCTACTCCCCCTAATTCGTGTGTTCGTATGTTTACTTTTTATATCAGATATGAATATTAAAAATAGAAAATGCAGGAATTATCTAGTAGGTTAGGCAGGGTCTCTGGAGAGAGAACATATGGTTAACGATTCTTGCTATTTCCATTAGAGCTTTTCAGAGTTGGTTGGAATTCTGAGCCTTGTTAATAACCACAAAGAATTGTTCTGGTGCCGAGAGATCGTAGTGAATAACCATCAGACTTCACATAATCCATTTCAAAGAAACAGCCTCAAGAAACCAGCCAGAAAATTTAGCATTGCTTGGTTTGCACCAAAATGTACATTCTGTTGTATTTGAATCTATAGCATCATTGAGGTGCCAATTTGTACAATACTTGCCATGTAAAAAACTTTGTACCACTTTGAAGGACACCATTTTGTCACTGGAAATGCCACACTGCATCTGGAATACTGTGCTCAGTTCTGGTCTCCTAACATGGTGGGTGACAAAATGACTTGGAAAAGATACAGAGGAGGGATACACAAAAAAGATTCTGAGCTTTAAGAGCCTTAGGGACAATTTTTTTTCCACGATACTCCAGCCATCCCGAATGTGATGGACCGTTGATCTTTCCCTAACAGTCAATTTCTTATGTTCACATCCCTAATCAGACATGGCCCTGTTGAATGTGAGGCCAGAGTGATGGTGGATCTATCCTGGCTTATGACCAAGATTGGTAGCAGAGGGAGTCATTTCAAGAAAATACCTTCACAGGAAATGACCCATTCATCTTCCTTATGCAACCTGGGCCTTTGACTTCTTGCTAATTTATCTCATTTTCTCTCCTACGTCTTTCAACTTCACTGGTTTCTGGCTCTGTGGGGCCTTGGCCCATCGCCAAAAAGTATCAATTTTTTTTTAGAAGTGTTAAACTTCACATCTATTGGTAGTAATAGAAACAGATTGGATTCAGAATAAGGACACAAAGATACATTACTGGACAAATAATCCAGAGGCCTGCAGATATGAGTTCAAATCCCACCAGAGCATCTGGGAATTTAAATTCAGCTAATAAATAAATCTAGACTAAAAAGCTAGTATTAGTAATAGTGACAATGCAATTACCAGATTGTTGTGAAAACACACTTGGTTTTCTAATAACCTTTAAGGAAGGAAATCTACTGTTCTTTCCTGGTCTGGCCTATATGTGACTCCAGACCCACAGAAATGTTGTTGACTCTTAGCTGCCCTCTAAAATAGTGTAGAAAGCTACTCAGTAAAGAGTAATAATTGCTGGACTTGCCAATGATGCTCAAATCCTGTGAATGAATAAAAAAAATAGAATGGAGCTCAGCTTGTGATTAATGATGTGACTATTAGTGAGGAAGGACTTTGTATTAACAATTTAGGAATCATTCAATGACTCCAAAGTTTATTCAATGAAAAGACTAGAAAAGACCCAGGTTTATGTTAAGTTACACGATCTCAGCTGAAACCAGGAGTCAAGTGGTCTCAGCATTCCTTGTATTAAGAAGAGATATATTCAGCAAGCATCCCCATAGCTAATCACTACTGCGAGACAGATAAAGTGCCTGCCCATGGTTATCCATATGAATATCCAGAAGGCTTAAAATAAGATTTCACGCAAAAGATAAATGACAAAAATAGGAGTGCATAGAATTGGGGGTAACATTTCAATTTGGGTTGGAAACTGGCTAAAGGGTAAAAACTCAGAGCTGGATATTCCATATCCCATGAAATCCCAGCAGACGTAGGGCACAATGCAAATCACACCAGATCTGCTGAAGTTAGCCTAAAGTATTCTAGATCAGCTCCAAACTTCAGAAATGACACTGATTTGCAGTTTGCCTATGGGGCCGGGGGGGGGGGGGTGGGGGGCGTTGTGTGGTGGTGGTGGTGGTGGTGGTGGTTGATGAAATGGGATTGGGGTATCTAATGGGTAGCAGCAGCATTTAAAGATCCCCAGAACCTATAAGGTAGTGAGAAGGGATAAAGTATATGTGGTATGAAGCACGCAACAACTGATGTTCCTTAAGGATCTATGCATGATCCTCAGCTTTTCACCATATTTATTAGTAACTTTGATGAAAGAATAAAGCTTTGCATATCCAAGTTGCAGGTGACATTTAATTAAGTGCAGAAGTTAGTAGTTCAAATGGGAGCAGAAAGTTGCAAAGGGACATAAGACAGGATAAGTGAGTGGACAAAACTATGACACGGATTACAATGTGGCCAAGTCTGACGTCATCTACTTTATCCCTAGAAAGATAACTCGGAGCATTTTCTAAAAGGGATGAATACAGGAACTGTTAAAGGAGCAGACATTTGGGTGGCCAAGTACATAAATCCTTTAAAGCTAATAGACAGATATAAAAAGTAATTTAGGAACTGATATGGCCACACGTGGATTACTGGGTAAAATTCTGGCCTCTACTTCACAATGAGGGTAATGAATCTGTGGAATAGACATTACTTTTAAGGATTCAATACTCTAAAGGTATAAATTGAATCCTGATAAAATGTTGGTGTGTGGCACAAACATTAGTATCCGTGACACAAAATGAAACTTCAGAGAGGGATGGTTGACAGATTTGACCATTTTACACAGAGGGTGGTGAATTTGATAAACAGGTTGCCCAGGAGCAGAAAATGTGGAAATATTTAAGGGAGACTTGCATAGATCAGAATGGGAGCACCATCACCATATGGACTGCAATGATTCACCTGGAGACAGAATTAAGACAAAAGCTCTATGAACACCGCATAACAACAGTAACAACAACTTGACTTTGTATCATAGATTGATATTGCACAGAAGCAGGCTATTTGGCTCAACATACTTGTGCCAGCTCTTCAAAGGAGCTATCCAATTAGTTCTACTCCCCAGTTCTTTGACACTGCATTTTTTTCACTTCAAGCATTTATCCAATTTCCTTTTGAATGTTATTATTGAATCTGCTTCCACTGCCCTTTCAGGCAATGCAATCCGGATCACAACAAGTCAATGTGTAAAAAACGTTTCCTCATGTTGCCTCTGGTTCCTTTGCTAAACATCTTGCCAATCACAATGTTTAGCAATATTCATAAATCATCAGATTATGAAGCAATCTGTGCCCATATGCAGCAGGGTCTGGACAACATTCAAGCTTGTGCTGATAAGTGGCAAGTAACATTCGTGCCACACAAGTATCAGGCAATGACCATCTCCAAAAAGAGAGAATCTAACCATCTCCCCATGACATTCAATGACATTACCATCACTGAATCCCCCACAACAACAAACTAAGGATTACCATTAACCAGAAAATGAACTGGACCAACCATATAAATACTGTGGCTACAAGAACACGTCAGAGGCTGGGAATTCTGCAAGTAACTCACCCGCTGACTCCCCAAAGCCTGTCCATTATCTACAAGGCCCAAGTTAGGAGTGTGATGGAATACTGTTCACTTGTCTGGATAGGTGCAGCTCCAACAGCGCTCAAAAAGTTCGACACTATCCAGGACAAAGCAGCCCACTTGATTTCCAGCCCATCCATCAACTTAAACATTCATTCCCTCCACCACAGATGCACAGTGACAGCAGTGTACACTGTATAGAAAATGCACTGCAGCAACTCACTATGGCTCCTTTGACAGCACCTTCCAAACCTGTGACCCCTACCACCTAGAAGGACAAGGGCAGCAGGTGCATGTGAGCAACACCACCTTCAAGTTCCCTCCAAATCACACACCATCCTGACTTGGAACTATATTGCTGTTCCTTCACCATTGTGGAATCAAAATCCTGAACTCCCTTCCCAGCAGCACTGTAGATGTACCTGCACCACATGGACCTCAGCAGTTCAAGAAGTTGGGTCACCACCACCTTCTCAAGGGTAATTAGGGATGGGCAACAAATGCTGGTCTTGCTAGTGATGCCCACATCCCATGAAAGAATTTTTTAAAACCCTTTCAAAAACCCAATCCTCTGCCACAGGAAACAGTTCCTCCTAATTTACTCTATCAAAACTATTCATGATTTTGAACACCTCTTGTTAAGTTTTCTATTAACATTCTCTCCTCTTAGTAGAACAATCTCAGCTTCTTCAGTCTGTCCAACAACAACAACTTCTATTAATATAACACTTTTACTGTAATGAAATGTTACAAGGTACCTCTCCACATTACTGAGGTCTTTCATCCCTGGTACCTTTCTAGTAAATCTCTTCTGCATCCTTGCTAAGGCTTTGACATCCTTCCTAAAAGTGTGGTGCTCAGAATTGAATGCTCCTGTTCAAGCCTAACCAGTATTCTTTAAAGGTTTAGCATATCTTCCTTGTTTTTTTTTCTCTATTCCTCTAATAAAATAAAAATTGTGGATGTGCAAGAGACTAGAATTGGAGCAGCATAGAGATCTTGGAGGTTGTACAGCTAGAGAAGGTTAAAAGATAGGGAGGGGTGAGGCCATGGAGGGATTTGAAAATGAGAATGAGAGTTTATAAATTGTTTTGAAACTTCCTCAGATGCCGTCTTCATGCCCAGAAATAGTTTAGGGCTGGAATGGCTCAGGAAGTCAATTAACAGTTACTCAGTCAAAACTAGCTGGTGATTGACTTTTCCACTGTGGAAACACTCATTGTGATTCGAATAAAATCATTTTCAGGGTAATTCCAGAAATCACACACCTTGTCAGTAGAGCAAAGATAGAATCTAAAGCCTCCTGCACCTTGGCATATCAGCTTCTATTAATGTGAAACCTTGGTTAATTTGGAGGTGCATTTGTTGGTCTAAAGCTGATAGTTTTCTGTCATTTCCCCAAGGCTCAAACTCATTCTGAAGTCTAATTCACATCCTTTTAATGACTCTGAATTCAGACAAATCTCCATTTTGTTGTTTCTTTCCCCCAGTTTTTCTCCTCAAGCATTTGCTCTCTCTGGAATATAAGTTTCATAAGCATTGGCAGTGCCTGTACCTCAGCCAAGAGTGAGAACTGAGTGCTCATTGGCACTGAATGTTTGCAGGATTTTCTTCAATGTGTGCCCTTTCTCTATTGTCTTACTGAATAATGGAAATATATTTACCTTACCAGGGCCCTTCATAATCTTAAAGACCTCAACCTTCTCAGTTGTAATGAATAAAGCCTCAACTTTGTAACTCCAACCTCTATTCCTTGGTAAAACTCTTGTGTCATGACAGCGGATCACAGCCAAGAATTACTCACAGAATATATCAAACTTAAGGAAGACGTTTGTTTTTTTTTAAAAAGACATACAAGGAAAAGCTGGCTGAGAATATAAAGTAACAAATTGCTGGAAAATCCCTTTGTGGACTACACTTGACCAACTAGTCCAGAGAGACCCTGGAACGTCGCACCTAAAAAGGTGTCAAGGCCTACTTCAGACAGAAACATTTGAAAGGAAGAGATGCAATACAAAAGACTGAACTTTAATCTCCTGTGATTACAGAGACAATGGAGACTGATTACCACATCTCAGCAGAAACCACCTCCTGTTGAGTTATATCTCAGAATGTAGAAATGGTCTTAGTTAAAAGAAAATAGATTCTAGGTGAAAGACATGTTTATTTTTACAGGAATACACAAAAAAAGGAGTTAAAAAGCCATCTGCAAAACTGATTTGTGTGTTCTCAGCAACTAGGCATCCCTGCAGCTTGCAGCTTGCAAGTAAAAGTGTCTGTCTCCTCTCTCTTTCGCTGGAGGCAAGTCACAAGTCAGCAAAGCCATGGCCAAAAAGGAAACAGGACAACTCCTTCAGCTAATCTGCAGAACTAAGTGTCTCCAAACCATCTGCTCATCTTTCAAAGTCAGCTCTACCAGAATCACCCAACTTAATAGCTGCAATGTTTCACCATCTGCTCTTCATGGACAAGCCAAAGACCAATTTGTATACCTTTTTTAACTTTTATTTTTGGACTCAACTTCTCATTTCTAACCTGTGTGTATGCGTGTTGCATTTTTATTATTTTTTCTTGGGTTTTGGTAACTGATAAACTTACTCTTTCAATGATTCAAGAAAGCCTGGTTAAATTGGCTCCTTCTAAAACATAAATACATTTGGACTGGGAAAAGGTATCCACAGGGGAAAGGATCCTTTTTAAATTAACCTTGCTGTGACCAACCGAGGAGGTTGAATTAAGAAGGGGAGCCAGCTCATTCCTCCTCACCCAGGAGCATAACAAAATTGGGTTCCCGTTTGGGGTACCTTATCCGGGATCATTGCAAATATGGGGGGGACCTCGCCCAGGGATCGGTCGTAACTCTAGTGAATATGCACAGCTCCTTTCCCATTGCCTTTGTATCCTTCCCATAACGGGCTACTAAAACCACAGCAGCAGGGAAAGTAGCAGAAGCCAAAGAAAAGTAGAGAAGTGTTTGAACATCTCTTAGGACAAGAGATCACAAGGGATACCTTAGGGAGGACTGAAGAGGGTCAGCAGAGGGTAAAAGAAAGGTCACAGGTCAGGGTCTTGATGAGTTTGAAGGCTAGATGCAAAATGGAAAAGTGCAGGTGGTGAAGTGGTGGGCGGAGAGATGGTGATAAGAGTCCAAAAGAGTGCAGTGCAAGATCTCTGATGGGAACTGTCACTGTGTTATAAACTAGCATCTTTCGTTCATTTGTGGTAGATTCTCATTCCATGTCTGTGGAAATGATGAACTATGTCCATTCTTAAGGAAATGTTAAGCTCTCAGAGCCCAATTTCAATAATCAGGTTTTATCCCATATCTGCTGGATACGACCGTAAAACCATAAGACATAGGAGCAGAAGTAGGCCATTCAGCCCATCGAGTCTGCTCCGCCATTCAATGAGATCATGGCTGATCTGATAATCCTCATCTCCACTTTCCTGCCTTTTCCCCATAACCCTTGATTCCCTTACTAATTAAAAATCTGTCTATCTCAGCCTTGAACACACTTAACAAACCAGCCTCTACAGCCTTTTTTGTTAAAGAATTCCACAGATTTACTACCCTGAGAGGAGAAATTCCTCATCTTTGTTTTAAGTGAGTGCCCCCTTACTCTGAGATTATGCCCTCTGGTCCTAGACTTTCCCACAAGAGGGAACAACCTCTCAGCATCTACCCTGTCAAGGCGCCTAAGAATCTTATATGTTTCAATAAGGTTGCCTCTCATTCTTCTAAGGTCCGATGAGTACAGACCCAACCTACTCAACCTCTCCTCATAAGAAAATCTCTCCATACCCAGGATCAACTTAGTGAACCTTCTCTGGACTGCCTCCAATGCCAATATATTTTTCTTTAGATAAGGGGACCAAAGTTATTCACAGTATTCTAAGTGTGGTCTAGCAAGTGCCTTGTATGGTTTTAACAAGACTTCCCTATTTTTATGCTCCGTTCCCTTTGAAATAAAGACCAACATTCCATTTGCCTTACCTGCTGAACTTGTATTCTAACTTTGGGATTCACGCACAAGGATCCCCAAATCTCTCTGTGCCGTAACTTTCTGCAGTCTTTCTCCATTTGAATGATATTCAGCTCCTCTATTCTTCCTGCCAAAGGGCATAACCTCACATTTTCCCACATTATATTCCATCTGCCAAGGTTTTGCTCACTCACTTAACCTGTCTATATCCCTCTGTAGGCTCCTTGTGTCATCCTCATCACTTGCCTTCCTACTTATTTTTGTGTCATCCACAAACTTGGCGATAGTACATTCATTTCCCTCATCCAAGTCATTAATATATATTGTAAATAATTGTGGCCCCAGCACTGATCCATGTGGCACTCCACTAGTTACAGGCTGCCATCCTGAAAACTCCCCCCTTATCCCAACTCTGTCTTCTATTAGCCAGTCCTCTATCCATGATAATATACTACCCCCAACACCATGGACTCTTATCTTATTAGGTAGCCTTATGTGTGATATCAAGCACCTTTTGCAAATCCAAATATATTACATCTACTGGTTCCACTTTATCTATCCTGCTTGTTACCTCCTCAAAGAATTCTAATAAATTTGCACAGGAATTGTGCATTTAGCAGCAATTTCATAACACAAGGACCTGATGGCTGCCAATTTCCAATTGTTAAATTGTCAAAGTTTATAAATCTTATGATAAAAAGAGAATGGCCAGAATTTTTCGCTCAGCGATGACATTGGGTGAGTGTCCCGACATCATTGCGCACTCGCATGATATTTCAGTCAATGGGTGCGTGCAAGAGTCGGCAGCACGCCCACCAACAATTAAGAAGGCTATTAAGCCCATTAACGGCGCAGTTAACTGATATTTTTCACTGCCCATCCAACATTATGGTTGGCGGGCGGGCGAATTGGCCAGTCGGCCTTTGCATTTTTCAGGAAGCCTCATCCAAGGGCGGGATGAGGTTTCCGAGATTAATTTAAAAAATATTAAAATGTTTGCACACAAATTTCAGCGTCCATAGGTGATGCGTGGGCATTTTATCCAGATTTTAAATTCTGTTTTTATTGAATTTAAATTCTTCAGCTCCCTGAGGCAGCTCTCTGGCTTCAGGGAATTTTCATTCCATGCTCCCCTGCGCCTGTGCTGACTTCAGCACTCGCCCTCCTCCTGCCCCCCAACCCTGGCAGCACTGGGCTTTTCAGCATGCCTTTCACGCTGGCTAGACATTAACTGGCCAGCCAGCGTGAAATCGCAGTTGGGGGTCAGTCGCGGGCGGCGGTCCGTTCCCGAGCCCATCGATCGCGACCGCCCGCCAACCCGAAAATCCTGCCCAATGGACCATTATTGAACAATGGAGGTCTGCTCTCAGTAAAGATCTGTCAAAGTGTTTCCCTTAGTGTGAAAATTCCCAACTGTTAAATTACAAGTGTGAGTGGCATTTAATTAGAAAAACCCTTCATTCATATTCCCATCCAGCTGGCAGCCAGCTCTTTGCAGGGATGTACGGTCTTCAAGGTTATGTGATTGAGCTATTTCAAATGATGAAGGAGATTGATTCTGTTTGGGTGGACAGGTTATTAGGGAAGGAAGGGAGGAGGAAGGCACATCAGTACAAAATAAAAAAAAAATCACCACAGCAAATTTGTTTTCATAGAGATCCATTGAGCTATGGAGCAGATTGCCAGAACATGTGGGTGAGTGAGGAATTAGTGCAGGTTGTCAAAGGGGAGTTGGGTGAGTTCCTGAGTGAAGATATCTTGCGTTTTGGAAGGTAGGTGAAGGGTATCACAGAATCACAGAATTTTAATGGCACAGAATGGCACATGGGCGTCCCATGATGTCTGCACCGTCTCTCCAAATATGCAATATGACCTAGTGCAATTGCCCTGCCTTTTCCCCATTTTCCCTGCACATTGTTTCTATTCAAGTAATCATCTGATGCCCTCTTGAATTCCTCAATTGAACTTGCCTCCACCGCACTTCCAGGCAGTACATTCCAGACCCGAACCACTTGTTGTATGAAAAGGTTTTTTCTCACATCATATTTGCTTCTTTTACAAATCACTTTAAATCTGTGCCCTCTCATTCTTGATCATCTTACAAGTGGGATCAGCTTCTCCCTATCTACTCTGTTCAGTCCCCTCATGATTTTGAACATCCCTATCAAATCTCTTCTTAGCCTTCTTCTCTCCAAGGAGAGCAGTCCCAACCTCTCCAATCTATCCTTACAGCTGAAGTTTCTCATTCTTGAAACCATTCTTGGCAACCTCTTCTGCACTCTCTCCCATGTGTTCACACCCTTCCTACCCAGAACTGTACACAATACTCCAACTGACGTCTAACAAGTGTCTTATATAAATTCAGCATAACCTCCTTGCTCTTGTACTCTATGCCCCTATTAATAGAGCCCAGGATACTATATGCTTTATTAATTGCTCTCTCCACCTGTCCTGCCAACTTCAATAATCTGTGCACATATACATCTAGATCTTTCTGTTCCTGCACCCCCTTCAAAATTTCACCCCTTAATTTATATTGTCTGTCCATGTCCTGCCTACCAAAATGCATTACCTCACACTTCTCCACATTGAACTTCATCTGCCACCTATCTGCCCACTCCACCAACTTGCCCATGTCATTTTGAGGTTCTACACTGTCTTCCTTGCAGTTCACAATGCTCCCAAGCTTCGTATCATCCTCAAACTTTGAAATTCTCCCCTGCACACCAAGATCTAGATCATTAATATATATCAGGAAAAGCAAGGATCCCAATATCGATCCCTGGGGAACTCCGCAACAAACCTTCCTCCAGCCCGAAACGTATCCATTGGCCATTACTCTCTGCTTCCTTTTTTTTTCTGCCAATTTTCTATCCACATTGTCACTGTCCCTTTTATTCCATGAGCAACAACTTTTCTCACAAGTCTGTTGTGTGGCACTGTATCAAATGCCTTTTGAAAGTCCATGGGCAGGATTTTCCTCTCATCGGGCAGGCATGACGAGCAGACGTGGGAATGGCCACAAGATGGACCGCTGCCCGCGATCACGCTCCGACTGCGATATCAGGCTGGCTTGCCAATTAACAGCCAGCCAGATTGAAATGCGTGCTGAGAGCCTCAGCGCTGCAGGGATGGGGTGGGAGGAGCACAAGCACTGAAGTCTGAAAGCGCACACTGAAAGCTCCCTGAATGCACAGAGCTGCCTCAGCAACTGCCTTAGCAGACCCTTGCTTTTACAAATGATATAAACATGTCCCCACATGTGACTCAATCACATGAAGAGGGACATGTAAAAAATTATGTTAAAAAATTGTTATTGTTTTTTTAGTAACTGTTGGAAACCTCATCCCACCTATGGATGCGGTTTCATATAAAATGCAAAGGTCACCTGGCCTATTTGCCCACCCATCAACCAAACACTTGAGCGATCAGCGAAAAATACAAATTAATTAATTGCTCAAGGGCCTTAATAGGCCTCTTAATTCTCAGTGGGTACGCTGCCACTTCTCATGTGCACCCACCAACCAAAAGATCGCAAGAGTGCGCAATGACGTTGGAATGCTTGCCTGACATCATCGCGCACTATTTACTCCCACTCGGGTCGGGGGCATTCCCGCCCGTGGAATGAAAAGTTCTGCCCTGTGTGCACCACATCAATAGCATTACCGTCATCAACCCTCTCTGTTACCTCTTCAAAAAGCTCCAGCAAGTTAAACACAATTTGCCCTTTAGAAATTCATGCTGGCTCTTACTTATCAATCTATATTTTTCCATGTGACTATTAATTCTATCCCGCATAATTGTTTCTAGAGTCTTGCCCACCACTGAAGTTAAACTGACTCGTTTGGAATTGCTGGGTGGCTGTAATTAGTGTTATCAGTCTTTATGTTCTCCTGGAATTTGTCTAATCACCTTTGAAGGGTGGAAAGAATTTCTAGAGCATTTTTCTAAATTGGTCTAAGGTCTTGTTCATGTTCCCTTGGGAGATGAAAGTGGGTGATGATGCAGATTGAATCATATCTGGATAGAAAGAAGCTAGATGGACCAGTTGGTCTTATCTTGTCTTTATGGTATGTTTGAATGAATCAGTTACCAAGTTCTTTTGTATTCAAATATTCAAACTGGTGCTTGAGTGATCATAATTCTGAACAAGTGTTTCAAAAATATGACTAATGCATGCAGTAAAGTTAATTTAGAGTGAAGTGAAAGAGCCAGGTGTTCCTCCCTGATACATTTGATCCCAGTCTGTTCTTGAACACTGCAAACAAAACTGGCCCTTTAAAGACTACATAGACGTTTCCAGTCACTTCAGTTGGTTACTTTCTTTTCATACCAACTTTAACCAATATCTGCACCAATGAGCAGACCAGGAATGGCTTGTGTATTTCTTTCTCACTGATGCAACACGTTTCCTTTAAGATGCAACCATGGTGTGAGTCACAGGGAGGAAATTCCAGCGCAGCATCTATTTTGGATTTTCTTCAACACAGTTCCATATTATGAAGCAATTCAAGCATGTATATTCCTGTCTTGCCCAAAGGCTAAGAGGTTAAACTGGGCCATGTCCAGTGCAATGGGGACTGTGCCTATTGCCGTAGCCATATTACTCAGCTCAACCCTAATGAGAATCAGCACATTCAGGAGAGGAGGAAATCTAAATAGCTTGGAGAAAAGGGGAAGACCATATCTGACTGAAACCAGACTCTCGGTTATTAAGCTGGCTGTAGTACTGATTCATTAGAATCCGTTTATCCAGAGCTTCCCAAGCGCCAAACCTAGTAACATCCTGATAGATCAGATAGGACTCAGCCACAGCCCTCCCCACATGTTCCTCCACTGTATATATGCTGTGATGTGAGTCCCATCAAGTGCCTTGGGTCAGTATATCATCTGGGCACTGGACAATGAATCAGATTCCATTAAAGTAAAATATGGCCACAGTTAAGTAAGAATCTGTTCATTAAATCACTCCTTACCATAACCTTTCCAAGGGGTATCTTATTAATTGAAAGTGTTCCGTTATTCTTCAAAATGATGTAATTTTCAGTTTTGAAAAAATTGAATATTAAAGAACATGTAAATTTGAAGAAGATCATCAAACAGTAATTTAAAATATTAAGTACAATTGAACTCTTTGTTGCAGGATAAGCTCCAGTTTCAGATCTGATCAAAGGAATACTTGTTTAATAAAAGCTGCCTATTCTATTTGAGGATTTGAAACAACTCACATCCTCATCCTCTACTAATTTTCTTCCCTCCTCTCCTGAAGGTGCTGACTCTCACTGGGGTACAGGTCCCTTCCTCTCTTGAAGGTATTGACTCTAACAGGGCAGTGCCAGTTCTTTGCTAAATCACCAAATACCCATTCCTCATATGTGTGAACCCACAGAATGAGAGACTGTCTGCAGGGAGGGACATTACAGTCAAACTTTCTGCAATCTTCATATGATGTTCATCTATATTGTTTCCAGGAGGGCCACTGGATAGAATCAGAACCCTGGCTGACTCTTCCTGTTCAACATTTAGAGACAGAGGCTGATTGTAATGAGCCATATTCAACACAAATCACAGAAGTGGTATAGATGAATGTCTGGGCTTTGTGGTTGTACTAACATGGCATTATTTGCCACCTCAGCCTCCTGAGCTGAGATCCACATTCTATCTATGAACAGAACGACCCATTTTACTTATACTGAACTTAAGCCTGCAACATATTTTGAAACTTTTTCTACATCATCACCTCCAGGTTCAACCTGTCCAACACACATTCCTCATCTGTCTCCCTTGCTCCATTTCCCCTACCCTCTCCTATAGCTCTCTATAGCCCAGCAGGTTGAGTTCTAAATCCTTCTTCTGGTCTAAGTCTGTCCATGCCACAATCCAACCCAACCTCCTAGTATAAAAGCAAAATACTACAGATCTGGAAATCCAAAAAAAAACCCCAGGAAATGCTGGAAAAATGCAGCAGGTCTAGCAGCATGTGACCAGCAGCAGCTTCAGTGAAGAATATGGACTCGAAAAGTTAACTTTGTTTCTCTCTCCACAGATGCTGCTAGAACTGCTGAGTTTTTCCAGCATTTTCTGTTTTTGTTCCAACCTCCTGGAAGCCTGTGTCCGACTTCAATCTTCTTCTTACTATGTATCTTCCCTAAACCATACAACCCTACCCCACCAGCAGTACCCATCAGTGGTCATCATCCTCCCATGCTCTAGAATTCTCTTTCTGAATCCTTCCCCTTCACTCCAGCTTTCTACATCTTCTTCCAATGTAACCTCACTATTATTCACCTCAACAACAACTTGCATTTATATAGCACCTTTAAAGTATTAGAAGGTCCCAAAGAACACTACAGGGGCATTAACAAAGAAAATTTGACACTGAGCCAGATAAGGAGTTATTAGGACAGGTGAGAAAAAAACTTCATCAAACAGGGAGATTTTTGTTGTGTAAAGAGTAAATGTTCAATATGTAAATAGACAGTCCACATCATCAGTGATGTAAGATCACATGACAACAGAGGACTAGTTGTGTGTGAAGCCTCGTGCTAAGCCTTGTCCTGTATACAGTTAGAATAATGTTTGATCAAACATAAAGTTACCAACAGACTTACTTCCAGCAGTTTCTCTCGATCCTAACTGAGGACAACATATGCTAAGACCCACAACAGTGATGGTGGCAGCGGTAAAGACAACACAAGAAGTGCCAAGCAAAAATCCCAAGACTGAAGGTAGAGGGGAAAAAAGCCCAGCAACTGAAAAAGAAGCAAGCAAAATGACAGTGAGGAAACAACAACATGGGGAAAAACACCAACAGAACTTGAAGAAAAACAAGAGTGAAGAAAAGCCATGGAGAAAATCTTACCCTTACCAGAATGCTTCAAACACGTAGAAGGCCCAGATCAAGCTGAGAAGTGACAGAACTAGCATTGCAGATTTATCAGGTACAGAATCACTTCGGATTTAGCAGAGAATCGTAGCAAGGAACAGGTCAGTACCCTTCTCTACGCCATAGGCAGTAGTTCAGATGACATAATGGTCAGACAGGGCAAAAATTAAGAAACAGTGACATATGAAGATGTTATATAAGCTTTTGAAACATTTTTCAACCTTAGAGGGAACACAATCATAGGAAGGATGAAATTTAATAGATGTAGCCGAAGACCAGGAGAGAGCATAGATTCCTTCATTAACGATTTATAGCGACTAGCTGAGAACTGTGAATAAGAAGCCTTGAAAGACAAATTAATTCGGGATTGCATTGTTATAGGAGTCTTAGAGGAGACTTTATCAGATTTTCTACAGTCGAGGGAGGATTTAATGTTATGAAAGGCCGTATAGTTTACAAGGCAGGCAGAAGTGAGAAAGCAAAATCATGTATTTATTCAAGGTGACAGGGAGATTTCATGGAGGAAAACAACTGACACAGTGCAGTGGCTAAGGCAAGACTTCCTCCTGCCTTCGACTATACAATTCTATGGTCCAGGAGGCAATCAAATGAAGGTCAAGGGACAGTTGACTGTTACCGAAAGAGAA
Source organism: Carcharodon carcharias (assembly GCF_017639515.1). Taxonomy (NCBI): domain Eukaryota; kingdom Metazoa; phylum Chordata; class Chondrichthyes; order Lamniformes; family Lamnidae; genus Carcharodon; species Carcharodon carcharias. The sequence continues at coordinate 22,680,305 of NC_054491.1, forward strand.
ATCACTGAAACTTTGGACATGATCCAAAACCAAGAGTGTTCACTATTAAGCTGAAATGATTGCACAGATCTACAAATCGTCTATAAAGTAGAAGAACTGGGAGGCCAAAACAAACTGAAAGAATTCAGGACAGAATTTCCAAACTTATTTAGCAGTCTTGGGAAGCTAAAACAACTAATCACATCATATTGAGACTAGATGCCAAACCAGTGTGCTTGTTCACCCCAAGGAAAGTTGCACAGCCACTTTTACAGAAGGTAAAGCGAGAAGTTGAGTCAATGCTGCATCCAGGAGCAATCTCAACTGTAACAAAACCTACAAGTTGGTGTTCAGATATGGTTCCAGTACAGAAACCAAACAGCTCTCTGCGAATCTGTGTTGAACTCATACAGTTAAACAAAACTGTGGAAAGGGAAATCTGCCCAATGGCAACTATGGATGAAAGTTTGGCAAAAAAGCATAGTTTTTACCAAATGAGAGGCAAAATGTTTTTTTGGCAACTAACTTTGGACGAGGAATCCAAACTATTGACAATATTCATCACGCCATTTGGGAGATATTGCTTCAATTGACTACCCTTTGGTATTACATCAGCACCAGAGATTTTTCAGAGGACAACGATGAGCATTCTAGAAGGTTTAGAAGGGGTCATCTGTCACATGGATGACATCCTGATTCATAGATCCACTTACATTGAAGCATGATGTCAGAGTAAGAGCAGTGTTGAAAAACAGGACTAATCTTTAATAATAATTCTGAGTTCTCACAACCAACCATTAAATTTCTGGGGCACATTGTTCACACACCAGGCATAAGGGCCGATCCTCAAAAAACCAAGGCAATCAAAGAGTTTTCATCACCTGCAATGTTATGGAGCTTTAGTGGATCATGGATATGGTTAATCAAGTAGGAAAGTTCCTACTTAATCTGGCACATCTAAATGAATCACTGCGACAATTGCTCAGGCAAGACCAAGCATGGTGTTGAAAAGAAAATCAACAAATTTCATTTGAAAGGATAAAAGAGATGCTCACTTCACTAGATCTATTAGCTTACTATGATCCAGAACTGCCTACGATCCATCATTGACTGGACAAGCAGTCTTTCAGACTCGCAAGGTAAACGCAGACCAGTGTACTATGCATCTCGATCATTGACTGAAACGGAACAAAGATTTGTGTAATTGAAAAGGAAGCATTAACTACATGGGCTTGTGAAGTTTGCCAACTATGTCTTAGGCCTAAAGTTTCCCATTGAGACAGATCACAAACCATTGGTTATGTAATTAAATGCTAAAGAATTAGCAAAAATGCCACCAAGCGTACAGAGATTTTGTTTGAGATTGATGAGGTTCGATGCTACAACCGAGTATGTCCAACTGAAACAATGAACTACAGCGGATGCATTGTCACACAATTCTGTTGAAACAAGAGGACTAAATTTTATCAAAGGTGCGGAGTCTTATATTTCATTGATCACAGAATCTCTACCAGCAACAACACAAGAGGCTAAATGAAATTCGAAAGACACAAAAAGCAGATGAAGAATGTGCTCTAATTCAGGAGTACTGCATCAAAAGATGGCCAGAGTATATTCCAAATAATCTCTCCCTGAAGCAATACCTTGAGCAATTAAGACATCTCAGTGTCATGGCTGATTTGAATTATGATGAGAGATTGGTCATACCTAGAGTACTCTGACTCAAGATCCTTCAGAGGATACACTATGGACACCTGGGCATTACAAAGTGTCGTGCCAGAGCACAAATTCCTTGGTGGCCAGGAATCTCAAAGTCATTAGAAGAAATTAATTCAAATTGCATCACCTGTGCAATCCATCGCCAGAAGCAAAGAGGACCATTGATGGTATCCTTATTTCTGTCTATACCATGGGAACCTCTCAGTATGGGTCCTTTTGTGCTCAAAGGAAAGACATTCCTTAGATTTGTTAACTATTACTCCAGATGGAGTGCAGTTAAGAATCTGCATGGTCCCACCTTGGAAGCTGTCATTGCATTACTAAAAGAAATTTTGCCACACAGGGCAGTCATGACTTAGTCATTTCAGTCAGTGGCCCACAGGTTTGCCAACAAATGTTTTAAGCAGTTCACAGAAGCCTATGGGTTTGTCCACACGACTAGCTCACCCAGTTACCAGTAAGCTAATGGGGAGCCCATATGAGGAGTAAGGATGGTAAAGATTTTGTTGAAGAAAAATTACAATATCAACTTGGTACTGTTGAGCTACTACTCCACACCATTCCAGAATGATCTGGTCCCATCCGAGCTTCTAGTAGGAAGAGGACCTTTTTTATTCATTCATGGGATGTGGGCATCACTGGCTGGGCCAGCATTTATTGTCCATCCTTAATTGCCCATGAGAAGGTGATGATGAGCTGCCTTCTTGCACTGTTGCAGTCCATGTGGTGTAGGTAAACCCACCTTGCTGTTTGGTAGGGATTCCAGGATTTTGACCCAGCGACAGTGAAGGAATGGCATTATAGTTCCAAGCCAGGATGGCTTCTGGCTTGGAAGGGAACTTGCAGATGGTGGTGCTCCCATGATCTGCTGCCATTGTCTTTCTAGATGGTAGTGGTCGTGGGTTTGGAAGGTGCTGTCAAAGGAACTTTGGTGAGTTTCTGCAGTGCATCTTGTAGATGGTAACAATGCTGCCACTATGTGCCAGTGGTGGAGGGAGTGAATGTTTGTGGATGAGGTGCCAATCAAGTGGGCTGCTTTGTAAAGCTTCTTGAGTGTTGTTGGAGCTGCATTCATCTAGGCAAGTGGAGAATATTCCATTGCACTCCTGACTTGTACCTTGTAGATAATGGACAGCCTTTGGGGATTCAGGAAATGAGTTACTCACAGAATTCCTAGCCTCTGACCTGCTCTTGTAGCCACAGTATTTATATGGCTAGTCCAGTTCAATTTCTAGTCAATGGTAACCCCAGGATTTTGGGCAATTCAGCGATGGTAACGTCATTGAATGTCAAGAGGAGATGGTTAGATTCTCTCTGGTTGGAGATGGTCATTGCCTGGCACATGCGTAGGGTGAATGTTACTTGCCACTTGTCAGCCCAAGCCTGGATATTGTCCAGGTCTTGCTGCATATGGACATGGAAGGTGGAGTCAACTTCCGAAGGTGAAGTCAGCTTCCGAAGGTGGAGTCAACTCTTTCACACACACTTATGCCATGTCTCAAGGCAGCAGACATAGACAGAGTCAGGAAGATGGAGGACGAGCATCATGTAAATCAAACAAGAAACTATAATCAATGCCACAGAGTGCATAACTTACCAGAACTCCAGGCAGGGGTGTCAGTGTGGATTTGTGAGTTGCGAAGACCAGGTTTTGGAAAAAACACTACATCTATATTCTTGTCTTGTGGATACTGAAATGGAATAGTGAGCAGAAACAGAAGCGCATTTGTATCCACAAGAAGAAGGCCTTCAAAGGGATGAACAAGTTACCCAGAAGATCAGGACGATGACTTGAACAGCAAGCCGATATTCTTGGATGATTCACATGCTACTCAACTCTCAACCGAGTTTGAGAGAGAGCATGGAGAACTTGAATCCTATACATTCTCTGAGAGAGCTGAGAACAAGGTCGGGAAGGTTGGTGAAACCACCACAATGGTTATCTCTGTGAACCAGGGATGAAGGCAGAGACTTTGCGGGGGAGATATAGTATAATGTAAATACTGTATTGAATAGAGTCAGACTTGGAGAGAGATGTAGTGTAAAGGGTTAATGTTAAATATGTAAATAGACAGTATACATCATCAGTGATGTAAGATCACATCACAACGAAGCCTTTTGAGGGATGGTTCTGTGTGAAGCCTCATGATAAAGCTTTGTCCTGTATATAGTTAGAAGAAAGTTTAATAAAATGTAAAGTTTACCAGCAACCTTGCATCCAGCAGTCTCTATCAATCCTAACTGAGGACAACTACAATGAAGATAACAGGATTTTAAACAGAACCTTAAAGGATGAAAAATAGTTCGAGAGGCAGAGAAATTCAGGGGGGAATTCCAGAGCTGTGGTCCAGGCAGCTAATGGCATTGCCACTGTGGTGGAGTGATGAAAATATGCAAGAGGTCAGAATTAGAGGAGCACAAAGATGTTACTTTTAACGTTGCAGGGCCATAGGTGGTTCCAGAGATCTCAGAGGGTTGTAGGACTAGAGGCGGTTACTCAGCATCTCTCTGGGAAGCACTTTGCTGCTTATCTTGCAACTTATTTCAGTGCAAGTCATTGTTGAGGTGCAAGGGATCATTTCCGGAAAGTGAGTTGGAGATGGGTGATCCTTGTTTACTGAAGTACAAATCAAAACTTAACCATAAGTTTTCCCACCATATTTTTGTGCTACTGTTGGGCAAAGCACAGAATGATCCTATTTGATAATACTTTGAGGGGGCCTGGTCCTTGAGAAAGAGGCAATATTATTGTCGGACAAGTCAGAAACTCAACAGTGGCCGTTTTATCATTTAATTATCTGATTAACGGATTTTCCTCTGATGAATCTATCATCTTCAAGAGGTAATCTTAGATCTAAATTAATAACAGAACTGGATCTTCATCAGTTTCGTTTACTCCCATTAGCATATTTCTTCATTAGTTTTCTTTTGAGAGCTAGGAATTTGCTGCTACTCTCAGTTGTGACCCTGAGCAAGAGTATCAGAAGCACATTCACCTTCAAGAACACATGTCAACTCTCAGCGGTATGACTGACACTAAGCAACAGAATGCCGCTCACCTTGGGAATGTAGGGAATCTGAATCTAAACAGATAAGCAAAGGTGCAGGTAAGAAGTGGAAGGCCAGGCAGAATTGGAACAGGATTTCTGCCCAGTGTCAGGTTTATGGCTACAAGACCTTCAGATCAGTTGAATCCACTGTCCAGACAATAGCTCTGTTGTATTAGTTGGGACCATTAAACATTTACCTGATTCCTTTTGGCTTACACTTAAAGGGTTTAACGTTTCTTCAGCTAATGAAGCTTGAGATGTCCAGAACAAAAGTAGAATTTCTTTTTTATTTTAGTGTTTACAGTGCAACAGCAACAGGGACTTAGGTTAACAAGGGAACACTGTCTGGAGTTAATGGGGGAACAGAAACTGGGGTTGCTGGAGAAACAAGTACATGAGTGAATAAGCACTGAATCGATACAATTGAGCAGTGAGTAACCCTTACCCAACCGAATATGCAATGACTTTATAGTTACACAGTGAGTGACCCTTATCCTAAATAAAAACAGTAACAAAGTGAGTGACCCTTACCTTGAATAAACAGTGCATTGTATTTAATGTAGGTGACAGGGGTTTCGACTACTGGCTGGAGAGCCCGCGATAGCCCCATGCCATCTCCTTTGGGGAAGGCCTGTTGGTATTAAGTGCCTCTTAAGAGGCCAGCAGCAGACCTTCCCCAGGATCAGGGACTCCAGGGGTGGAAATCCTGCCCTCCAAGAGCTACCAGATAATCAGAGGCTTTGCTTTTCAAGCTTCCGGCATGGCATCTGCCCTGCCAACCATTGGCTGAATACTAGCAGCAGCATGATGAGGCCCTTTACGTGAGCATTAATTGCCCACATAAGGCCTCAATTGGCGGCCTTCACGAGCCTTATATGCCCCAACTTCATTGGGGCAAAGGCGGTGGGATCCCCAGCTGATTCCCTACCACCCAATTAAATGTTTGCCCCTCCTCCAAACTCGTCATGGAGAAGGGCATTAAATTCCACCCAATGACTAAAGTTTCACAGTAAATGACACTTAACCTAAATAAAGAGTGACTCTGTACAATTACAGAATAAATTCTGTAGCATAACATTTTAAACTGGACCATATAAAAATTGGTGAGTTGGGGAAGAGTTCCTTTAAATTTCTGTGCTATCAGTATGATTCACCTCCCTTTGTCCATTGCTGAACCTGGATTTGATTTCAAACAGTGTTAAGTTATCAATCAAATTTGGACAGGTGACTGAAAGCATACTTTTTCTCTGCCAGGGACATGTCCAGCAGCTCCAAGCTGAACGTACTGAATTCATTTATTCGCCCGACAGGAGCCTAATTGAAACAGAGAGGCTTGGAGGCCCAGTGCTTCCAAAGGGAGTGGGTATAATGTGACACGGAGAAAAGCTTGGGCAATTGACGTGGATGCAGCAACAAGCTCAACACACTGGCCTTGCAAGTTACTGATGTTCCTTACGGATTGTTTTGTTCTTGTTGATAGGAAGAAAATAGCCTTCCCCACCCGAGCCAGTGACTAGATGAAACAAAGCTGTAATTCTCCATACAAACAGAATTGATGTGTTCTTCATCTCAGAATTATCAGACTGCAAACTTCTTGCCTGATGAAAGATTGAGGCATTGAACAAAGCTCAGACAATTTTCCATCAAAACAGAATAAATACCAGCACAAGCTGTCCCAAGGCCACAGTCCCAGACTATTTCTCAGACCACTGTCACCCTGTCCTAGGCCAGACAACAGTCGCCCTATATCAGGCCACTGTTGCAGGCTACTGTTACAGAGTCAGCCTGCTCAAGGCCATTGTCCCAGGCCACTGTCACCCTGCCCCAGGCCACTGTTGCTCTGCTCCAGGGTACTGTTACCTTCTCCCAGCTGTCACCCTGTCTCAGGCTACTGCATGTGGGGACACTGACCACAAGGTGTGAGATGGGCTGAGAAAGTCATGACTATTGGTGTAGCAGCAGGATTATGACAGCGGAGTTTTCCCACTGTGACTTGCCTCCTCAGGCAGACAGTCTGCATTTTCTAGTCACTTTCTGTCTCAGCAACAATTACTTAAACTTCTGATGCTAAAATGATGAAGTGCTGAAATACCAGAATGAATTTTCAAACACTATCTCAAGTGAGTACACTGTTACCCAGAATAGAATTGCTGAGAATGAGATTTCTAGTTCTTTCTCCATGGCTGGTGTCACATGGCTGTTTTTGGGTCGTATTCAATGCTAACTGTTTGTCAACATTCTCATCTGTAAATAAAACCAATCGTGATGAGTGCTATTGCCTGAAACCTGATGGACCTGCCAGTAATTACTCCTCACGCTGTGAATGTTTCACTTGATTTTACTATTGAATACCTGAGGGAAAGGTGACAAGTTGGAGTCAGCATCATCCAAAAGACAATCAACCCTTTCCTTCAGAAGCATCGCTGAGCGGGATTTTGATCCATCACGGCAGAGAAACAGAATGATTCCCATTGTGAGAAAATAAAACCGTAGAGGGAGAGAGAGAGACAGAACTTTAGGGCTGCACAAAAATGTCACTCAGTGGGCTAGATTGCCTGTTACTTGGCATGTTGTTGTGCTCTTAGTCACAATAAACCTCCTAACCTGGGCAGCCCTGAGTTACCCATTTCTGACAGCCTTTGATTAACAGTGGTTAGGGCACTTTTGAGTGAGGTGACAAGAATTATTGGTGATTCTGCCCCAGCAAACAAGCTGAGAGTTTCCAGTTTGGAGAAAACAGCTTTCATTAATTAATCCAGACAATGGAATTTTGAAATATTTGTATTATCAGCGCAGATTAGTGATTACACCAGGAGTCTTAGTTACTCATTGGATAATTTCCTCTAGTCTGCCGAGACCATTCACTCTGAAGAATCATAGAATCTCACAGCAAGGAAGGAGGCCATTCAGCCCATCATGCCTGTGCCGGCTCTGTGAAAGAGTGATCTAATTAATCCCACTTCTCCACTCTTTCTCCATAGCCGCAAAAATTTACTCCATAATATATTTATCCAATTGCCTTCTGAAAATTACCATTGAATCTGCTTTCACTGCCCATTCAGGCAGCACATTCCATATCATAACTCACTAATCTCCTTTGTGTCTCCCTTGCCATTTACCTTAACTCTACTGACTCTCCTGCCGGCAAAAACAGTTTCTCTCCATGTACTCTTATCAAAACTGTACAAAACTTTTTTACTTCTCCATTAAGGCTCTTTCTCAGCCTTTGATGCTAGCATAATAGTAATGTTACTGGACTAGTAATCCAGAGGCCTGGACTAATGATCCAGAGACATAAATTCAAACCCCACCATGGCAGCTGGGGGAATTTAAATTCAATTAATTAATAAATCTGGAATAAAATGTTACTCTCATTAAACTACTGGACTGTTGTGGGAACACACTTGGTTCACTAATGCCCTTCAGGGCAAGGAATCTACTGTCCCTATCTGGTCTGGCCCACATGTGACTCCAGCCCCACAGCAATATGGTTGACTCTGAAATGGCCTAGCAAGCCATTCAGGTAGGTGGTTCACCACCATCTCTCAAGGACAAATAGAGATAGACAATAAAAGCTGCCAGCAATGTTCACATCCCTAGAATGAATAAAATGAAAACACAATCCTGTGTGGTTTTAATATGGATTTGCCTAACTCTCCAGCAATCCATACCATAAAATGTATTGCCTACATCACTGACCATGGCACAGGATGGATTTGAAGGGGAGGTGGATTTCCCTCACCTTTTCTCTGGGCTAAAAGGTTAAGAAGAGGGCAAAGCTGAGGCTAAAGGCCCTGTAGTTCTGTCATGAGGATGGAGGGGAAATTTCTAGAAGTTTCTTTAATGATGTCCATTAGGCACCCATTTCAGTATGGACATCCCAAGAAGCTTTGGATCTGAACTGCCTTAAGATCAGTAGATCCTAAGATACTGGAGCAAGCGAGGAGGGTTAGTAAGACAAGTGACATCCTCTGGAGTCTGGAAACGTTCTGGCTGTTCCCCTGAGGCTGGTGGCCCCTCAAGCCAGTAGATGTCACCTTGCTTCAATGCCCCTCCTCCCCCATTTCTCTACTCAAGTGTCTGCAGGGGGGTTGGCTTGCACCGGTGGTTCAGACAGGCCTACAGAGGCACAGCACATTTAAGGCAGTGCATCTAGTACCAGGCAGAGGGGACCCAGGAAATCAGCCTTGCTGTACTATGGATTATGGATCAGGTGTACAGGCCTATTGGTATCCCTCCCCCACCCTTCCCATGTAATTTTATTTCTTCATGTACATGGCCCTTATGTGCCAGCCATGGCTCAGTGGGATGCACTCTGCCTCTGATCAGTCAGAAGCTTGTGGGTTCAAGTCCCACTCCAGAGACTCCAGGACAAAATCCAGGCAGACATTCGCAGTGCAGGACTGAGGGAGTACCTCTTTCAAGGTGTTGTCTTTCAAGAGAGACATTAAACTGTCTGCTTTCACAGGTGAATGTAAAAGAGGAGAGGAGTTATTCTGGTGTCCTACCTAACACTTACTCTTCCCCAACAAACTTTACAAAAAACAGATGATCTAGTCATTATCATATTGTTGTTTGTGGGAGCTTGCTTCGTGCAAATTGGCTGCTACGCATCCTATGGGGAGAATTTCCTCCCTATCCTGGGGGCGGGGGGGAGGGGCTTGTGCAGGAGCGGGCATGGACCTGTGATCAGCTGGGCGCCGCCATTTTATGTGGGTGGGCCAGTTAAGGCCCGCCCAGCATGACACGCAATTGGAAGCACTTAGCATTCCATATGCGGGCGGGAGGGGGTGGCTGCCTGAGTCGGGGCCTTTTGCGCATGCACGAGAGGGCACAGAAATCTCTCTGAGGCACAGGGCTGCCTCAGGGGGATTAGTTTAAGTTTAAAAAATTTTAATAAAGGAGGGAAAAAAATTTTTTAGGACATGCCGCCTCTTGTGAAACTACTACATGAGCTGGGCCATTGAATTTTATTAAAAACTTTTTCAAACCTTTAAAAACCTTCATGAAACCTCATCCCACCTGTGGATGAGGTTCCATGAAAAATGCAAAGGCCGCCTGGGCTTTTTACCTGCCCGACAACCTTAAGGTTGGATGGGCAACTCAGTTTATTATTTTAATTGATAGTTAACTGGCCTTAATAGGTCTTTGACAGTTTGGCGGGTGCACACCCGAGTCGGCTGTGCGCCGCCGAACTGAAAATCTGAATGACGCGCAGTGACGTCGGGACACACACCCGATGTCACCGCGCGTCATTGTACACCTCGGCGAGCGGGCCCCGCCCCCCCCACTTGTCAAGCCGAAGATTCTGCCCTATGTTACAACAGTGACCACAAAACAAGTGTTTAATTGGTTGTTAAGCACTTTGGGACATTCTGACATCACAATACAAATGCAAATTCTTTAAAATGGTATTGCTGTGCAGGAGGACTGCCCTTTGTTCAGTTATTGATGTGTTTAAAGGTCCTGCTGTTAGCATATTGCCCTGAGTCAGTCACAGGGTCAGACACTTGCCTGTACAGGCATGCTTTCTGACAGCTCATTGTGCTTTGATTCCTGGATAGATTACATGATGCTGTTAGTAATTCAGCATCTGTTTTGTTTTTACTATATCGCACTCCTCCATTAATCCACACTTAAAAACATTCAACAGAATCATAGAATGATGCAGCACAGAAAGCGTCATTCGGCCCACTGTGTCCGTGCTGACTCTTTGAAAGAGCTGTTTAATTATTCCACTCCCACACTCTTCCCCAAAGCCCTATATTTTTTTTCACTTTCAAGTATTTATCCAATTCCTATGAGAAAATTACTAATGTACCTGCTTCTGCTCTCCTTTCAGGCAATGCATTCCAGACCTTAATAGCTCACTGCTTTTTTTTTATTCACTCAAGGGATGTGGGCGTCACTGGCTAGGCCAGCATTTATTGCCCATCCCTAATTGCCCTTGAGACAGTACTGTAGGCAGCCCAGCTTCAGACATCTATTAGTCTTTCTGATTAGATTTTGTTGAGCTTTGCTTACCCATTAGCTCAGGATGGTGGGTTGTCACTAAAAATTTTTGGAGTACTCCTTTGTTATTTTTGGTCACTGCTACCATTTTGTTGGCTCCTTCAGATTGGGCTAAATGATTGACATATGAAGATAAGTATGAACATACAAACATATGAATTAGGAGCAGGAGGAGGCCATTCAGCTCCTACAGCCTGCTCCACCATTTAATCATAACATGGCTGATCTTATCCTATGATAGTAGCCATTATCCTATCTACCCCTGATATCCTTTGATTCCCTTGTTGGTCAACAAAGACCTCCAAATACAGGTTTAATGATATAACTTTCTTTCTGCACCCGTTACTACCATTACATCCCCATTGCACATCTGTTAATCCTGTTATGCTCCCAGCTATGTTACTACTGGACAAGCCAGATCCCAGGGTGGAACCCGGCTTAATAGATCCTAACTTTTATTTTTTTGTTTAGAAAGATGGAGGGCATCTACTGAACAGAGTCACAGGAGTCAGCTGATGAACTATTAACAAAAGAATAAACATTCATTAAACAGGAAAAAATGAACTACATTACAATAATCCTTCAACCACAACTATACCTTTACAGATGTACACAGATTCGTAAGGATAAAACAAGATACAAAAGCTATCTTATACTCTCATGTTCACAGTAAGTACACAATCCACTTAAATCAATAGGCAACCTGTGGCCAGGCACACACATTCTGAAACCAAGTGACAGATGCCACCCCAAACAGATGCAACGGGTCCCTCATCGACTCCCCCGAGAGGCTTGTCACGCCATGAGCCAACCATGAACTCCATCTTTCACACGAGGGTTTCCAATCTCCACTCTCGAAGAACCCGCTTCGGAATCTTCTCTCAAACGATGTTTTCTCTCAGACGCCTTCCACAAGGGTCCACCTCCAGGATTTCAAACTCACCTTCCAATGCTCCTCTCCCCTAGATTGCCACGTGAATTCAAGCTTTGCCTTCCATGCACTCTCTCTCAGATACTCATCTGTGCCAACAGAACACCACTGCTTCACATGCCCATCGTAAGCAGTCACCAACCTTTGGCTGTCTCCTTGGATCTTCTGGCATCTGGCAAGTCTATTTTGCTTTAAGTCTGCATCCTGCAGCTTTCTCCCTTTGAGCTTGGAGCTCCTCACTCTTAACTTCACTTAACAAGACTTTTTCCAGATTCCTGTTCTTCCTTTGACTAGAAGGTCTTCTTGGGACTTTCTTTTTTGTCCCACTTTGGGACCTTTCCGTTCTTTTGGGAAATCTGCTCTCTCTGCAGTTCTCTCTGCTGTGACACACCTTTCTTGACTCCTGGCTTCAACTGAACTAAAAAACGACTATTATGTTTTTATCTGTTACTTGCAGGCCCCTCTCTCTGGATCCCTGTTGCTAGGCAACAGCAGAGTTTTTTTTCCTACCTTGTGTTTGTTCTAACTTCCCTTCAAGAGTCATAAAATTTCATTAAAATGCAGACATAATTTAAAGTGAAACTAAAACTCAAAATTCCCCTTTCTTCACACATAAATACAGAAACACAAGTAAAACTTAAACTTAAAGCTAAAACTCATTCCTAACACCCACACATACAAATACAGTAAAGTCTCACAGTTCACGGGGATTACGTTCCCGTGAAACCTCGTAAACAGCGAAATCACAAACAATGAATATGCTTTTCCATGGGGCTGAATTAGAGAGGTTCCAGCCATGTGAGGGGAGCATTGTTTTGGATAGTTACTCTATGCTAAATTGTGGAACAGTACCTGTACCCAACAGATAGGGGAGCCTCTGAGCAATAAATCGATGAAGATTTCGAAATGGAACACACCCATTGTTGCAGCGTGATTCGGAGATTTCCCTGTTAATCCCTTCATTTGGGCTGCACTTCAGTTGCAACCATTCCAGTCTCTGTTCCATTATGGCTGTTGTCTCCCTGAAAATGAAGAGAGAGGGAGAAGAAACTGTGGATGAGTGAACATTGGTCATGTGATGCGCAATTGTGTATACGAAGTTCTAAGTACGGGTAAGTGAAAATGCAAATCAGGAAGTCACAAATGGTGGAACTTTATTGTATAACTTACTTAACCAGCTGTAGTTCCTAACAATCCTCACACCCAATCCATTACATCCTCCCCATTATATCCTCATTGACCATCCATTACACCCTCATTATCCACCCATTATATTATGTTTCTAAGATTAGTCCTATCTTCCCAGACGTGGACCCATTTCCAATTCCAGCACCCCATCATACTAAAGGAGGTGGCCATGGAAATAATGGATGTGTTGGTTATCATCTTCCAAAATTCTGTAGATTCTGGAACAGTTCCAGCAAATTGGAGGGTGGCAAATGTAACCCCACTATTTAAAAAAAGAGGGAGAGAGAAAACAATAAATTGCAGACAGGCTAGCCTAACCTCAGTAGTAGAGAAAATGCTAGAGCCTATTATAAAGGATATAATAACAGGACACTTAGAGAATATCAATGGGATTAGACAAAATCATCATGGATTTATGAAAGGAAAATCATATTTGACAATCTACTGGAGCTCTTTGAGGATGTAATAAGCAGTAGATATGGGAGAACCAGTAGATGTGGTGTATTTGGATTTTCAGAAAGCTTTTGATAAAGTCCCACATAAGAGGTTAGTGTGTAAAATTAAAGCACATGGGATTGGGGGTAATATATTGGCATGGATTGAGAATTGGTTAGCAGACAGGAAACAGAGAGTAGGAATAAATGGGTCTTTTTCAGGGTGGCAGGTGGTGACTAGTGGGGTACTGCAGGGTTCAGCGCTTGGGCCCTAGCTATTCACAATATATTTGGATGAGGGAACTAAATGTAATTATTCAAAGTTTGCTGACAACATGAAATTTGGTGGTAATGTGAGCCATGAGGAGGGTGTTAAGAAGCTTAAAGGCGATTTAGACAAGTTGAGTGAGTGGGCAAATATGTGGTAGAGACAGGATAGTGTGGATAAATGTGAAGTTATCCACTTCAGTAGGAAAAACAGAATGGCACAGCATTATTTAAATGGTGACAGATTGGGAAATGTTGATGTATAAAGGGACCTGGGTATCTTTGTACACCAATCACTGAAAGCAAGGATGCAGGTGCAGCAAGCTGTTAAGAAGGCAAATAGTATGTTGGCCTTCATTATGAGAGGAATTGAGTACAGCTATAGGGTCTTGGAAAGACCACAGCTGGGGCAGGATTTTCCCCTCGCCAGGGGCGAAGTTGAATTGCGGGTACACGCAGGCACGCCTCTGATCAGTGCCCCCAATTGGGGGCAGGGCGCCATTTTATGTGGGGTGGCCAATTAATGCCCACCCAGCATGATATCTGCATGGAAGCGCTATGTGCTCTCTGTGTGGGTGGAGGGGAATCCCTAAACCTGAGTGTGCACTCTTTCACACATGCGCACGAAAGAGTGCATTCGTCTCCCTGAGGCTAAGTGCTGCCTCAGGGAGATCGGCTGTTCTGTCAAAATTATTAAAAGTAGGGAAAAAAAAATCCCTGACATGTCCCCTCATGTGATGCTGTCACATGAGTTGGGTCATGTCCATAATTTTTTAAAAAGCTTTAATAACATTTTTTCAAATCTACATGAAATCTTATCCTGCCCGTGGATGAGGTTTCCTGCTTTTTCTAATTCCCGCCAGGGCTCCTGGCCTGCCCACCAACCTTAAAGTTGTACAGGCAGGTCCATTAATTAGTTAAATGACTCTGTCAATGGCCTCAAATGGCCATTAACAGGTCGGCTGGTGCACAGCTGATTTTGCTGCGCCCCCGCTTACCTGAATATTTAAATGGGGCGCGGTGACATCGGGAGTTCCGCCCAACGTCACCGCACGTCATTTTACACGTCGGCGAGTGGGCCCCACCCCCCGCTCGCTGATAGAAAAATCCTGCCCCTGGAGTATTGTGTGCAGTTTTGGTCTCCTTACCAAAGAAAGGATATACTTGCCATAGAGGGAGTGTAGTGAAAGTTCACCAGGCTGATTCCTGGGATGGTAGGACTGTCATATGGGAAGAGATTGGGTCAACAAGGCCTGTATTCACTGGAGTTTAGAAGAATGAGAGGAGATCTCATTGGAACATATAAAATTCTGACAGGTATGGACAGACTGGATGCAGGGATGAGATTTCCTCTGGCTGTGGGGTCTAGAACAAGCGGTCACAGTCTCAGAATTTGGGGTAGATCATTTAGGACTGGGATGAGGAGAAAATTCTTCACTCAGAGGATGGTGAACCTGTGGAATTCACCACCACAGAATGCTGTGGAGGCCAAGTCACTAAATATATTTAAGAAGGAAATAGATTTCTTGACTCTAAAGGCGTCAAGGGGTATGGGGAGAGCGCGGGAGTGTGGCATTGAGATGGAGGATCAGCCATGATCATTTTGAATGGCAGACCAGGCTCGAAGGGCCAAATGACCTGCTCCTGCCCCTGCTTTCTATGTTTCTATCTCTAATCTTGTCGACCTCTGCAATTGGCTTTTTTACCACCAAAGGTGTATAAAAGTCTTGACTGTAAAATTAAAGTTGCTCATCTGCCTTATCAGGATTGTACACTGATGAATTCTCTAAGATTATTCAATTTAATCAATCTCCACACTGCTTGGAATTCTGATAGAAATTTACATATAAATGTCAAAGGTGACTATTGGCTGCCGGTCATCGAGATAAGAAGCTGTCGATTATTTTCCACCTAATAATATTGGTCTTGGGGTGTTTTGACTGTGAAGAACTTTGAAGTCTATCAAACAACAGCTACTGTTTCAGCTCTGCTGCATATGTACAGATGTGCTGCATTAAAATGCAAAGTCTAACTCTAGAGATTTAACACCATGATCAGCATAACTAGGGCAACTCACAGCATCAGTAATGACACAGCCCGCTATTGAGCTGCAGTCGGTTTCAGGCTAAATACCCAATAGGAGTCACAATATCAGTGACAGCGATCAGGCCTCTGTGAACTACAATGGGCGACTCATTGCAAATTCATGTCAGGCCTGTGCAGACAGTCAGGTTTAACTCACCCACTGATTTTCTGTCCCCTTGTCACAGAGCATGTTTCAATCACTAAACTGGTACAGGTTGACATATGTCCTGTATCAGGCACAAGGCGCTTGTAAGTGGGGTACATGGCTCAATTCACTTTAGATCAATACAAATACACAGGCTATAATAGCAGCAGAGACGGGTGCTCACTGCTTGTTAAAAATCTTCATGTTTCCTTTTGCAGGCTGTCCCAGTGCTTTACAAGCCTGAAAACACTTCAGAGCATTGACGATCCATGTTAAGACTTTCCTCAATCACTTCTCCAGCACTGAATTCCTATTGAAAACAAACTGGTTCTCTTATATACATCTTCCTCCTTAGGTTGGTTCATTCAGACTGAAGACTCTGAATCAAAAACAAAAGCTTTAGATTGTGTCCCTGACAGCTAGAGTTGTTGATTTCATGGAACGTAAGAATATTTGAAGGAGCAGGGAGAAGTGCAGCCACCAGCTTGACTTTGGTATATTGATGGGGTGAGATGGATAAAGATGTGGCGAGGCTTGTGTGCAGCACCAATACCTGTATGGACCTGTTGAGCTGATTGGCCCGTTTCTAGGCTGTAAGTAATGCAGCGGGTACCTCAAAGCATTGCAGAAGTACCATCAGCGGCACCTGCCTATGATCCTCCAAATTTGGTGACAAAAAAGGTGATCCACATCTGCATCCTCTCCCAAGCCAACATGCCCAGCATCAAGGTGCTAATCACTGAAAACCATGTCATTCACATGCTTGATGCCATACTCTCAAAGCAACTGTTCTACTCGGGTCTCTGTCACAGCAGGAGAATCCCAGGACGACAGTGGGATCACTTCAGCGAGGTCCTCAAAGCATCCCTGAGGAGATCAAACATCCGCATCAACTCTTGGGAGTCTCTGGCATGTGACCGGCTAATGGAGAAGGTGTGCCTTCATTCAGGAAGACACTGATCACATTGAGAGACTCCGGCTCCAATCTTCTGCCCCTGCAGGAGGCGAGGAAGGAGGTGGGTGGGCCCGAGAGTTTGATGGGTTGGGTCGGGATTGATACCTGAAACCTTCCCGCCTCCACTGGAAATAAGTTCTGGATGGGAATGCCCATGGTCAACCTTCCCGCCCCTACTGCCATCTCCCTGCTCCCCCCATCCCCAACAACTTGACGATCACTTAAAGGCCTCTCTCCACCTCCTCTGCAATCTTCCCAGCTCCAGGTGAGCCTGTCGACATAAGGCCTGCATGACTGGTAGAACTGTGCGGGCTACATGTCAGCTGGAGGGTGGAGTTGGGGGTGTTCCTTGATTTGCATTAATCTGTGCATGATCGAAGGCATGGTCATGGAACAGAGGGGTGGCTACTGACAGCCAGCCCCCCCTGCCTTTGCTGCCAACCCCCATGGCACCCCTCCCCATGACACTTGCCCCACGAGAACCCCCTCCCCCAACAGCACTTACCTTTTTCTTGGGTCACTCCTCTGGGACTCTGTGGGTTGTTGTTCCAGCAGCAGTCACGGCCTCCTTCGTGGCACTGCCAACTGCAAGAGCTGCCTGCCCCTGATTGGCCAGCAACTCTTGGCAGGCCAGAAGTCATGATCTGAGGTCCTCAGCCTGGAGGAAGGCCTGCTGCTGCCCAATTAACTGCCTATGGGCAGAAGATACGATAGGCCTTCCTCCTCAGTCAGCGCAGGTATCTTGCCACTTTTTCAGACAGCAAACAAGACACCCTCCGAGAATGGAAGATTCTGCCCGTGGTTGAGAACACACTGAAGAAAAGTCAAAGCACTGAGAAGAGTGCATAAACCTCCATAAAAACTCGTCCACCCAACCCTTCCAGTACCACTTGCCCCACATGTGGCAGAGTCTGCAGACTGTGTATTGGATTTACCAGTCATCTCAGAACCCATTGCACCAGATTGGAAGCAAGTCATCCTCGATCCCGAGGGACGGCCCAATAAGGAGGAATTAATTTGCAATGTTTTGTAATACTTTATGCTGTGTCAGTTTGGTCACATACAAGGCCGTTTGAGCCACATCTATTTTTTTATCACCATTGTTTCCAAGCTTTCCTCCCTGCTTCCTTTTCAATCTGGATCAGTCAGGGTCACTTTGAATGCTTCACCCGAATCTACATTTATTCTACTAAGAGACTACAGGGGTAGTTTTAACTTAATTCACCAGCTGGGAGACCCATGGGATCAGGTGGAAAGCTGATTTTATACCCCAGCCACTGGGGGGCAATTTTAACTTATTCTGCCATTTGGAAACTGACAGGATTGATACTATACAAAAACAAAAACAGAATTACCTGGAAAAACTCAGCAGGTTTGGCAGCATCGGCAGAGAAGAAAAGAGTTGACGTTTCGAGTCCTCATGACCGATACTATATCTGATTTTACTCTTGACTGAAGCCAGTAAGTAATATTGGGCAAGTGTCTCACCTGCTCCTGTGGGCTTTCTACTCAACAGTTAGGTTAAAATTGCTCACAATTTTCCCAAGAATTCCTGAAGTAACTACTTAATGCTTAATTTCAACTCAAGATGACATCAATTTATTAGCATGTTCCCTTTACCTAGTTCAACACAAACATCTCCACAGCACTTTAGTGATTTCCTAAAGGATTTTAAGTCCTGCAGTAATTCTCATTGAAATAGATAAAGCTAAGAGAAAAGAAGTGATGAATTCTAGAACCCGAAGTCTTGGAAAAGAATGAGTTAGAATAGCATATCAATGGGTTGAAAATCTCTTTCTGAATTATAATTTTTACATCTGCTAAATATCATGTTGGACAGCCTCAGTCTAATTTCAAAAACTTGAGCTCAAGCAACACTCTGCTGCCTGTATCCTAACTTGTATAAGTCCCATTCACCATCATCTTTGTGCTCAATGATCTGCTTTGACTCCCAGTCTAGCAATATCTCAACTTCAGAATTCTCAAATTCTGAAAATGCTGGAAATACTCAGCAGGTCTTGCGGTATCTATGAAGAGGAAGTTAACTTTTCGGTTCGGTGACCCTTTGTCAAAAGCCGAAAATTCTCAATGTTGTTTTCATAACCTCCATGGCCTCACTTACCTCCTAAGCCTGCCCTCCTCTATGCCTAAAAACCTCCAAAAGCTCAGCACTTTTATAATTCTGGCCTTTTGCACTTCACCCCATTGATGTGCTACTCTAAGGCCTAAGGCTGTAGACCTCATCATTTTTTTTCTCATAGCTTTATATTTTATTTTCCTGATTATAATCATTCTAACATTGGCAGCCACACTTTCAGCTGCCTGAGTTCTAGGCCAGGATTTTCCAGCCTTGTCATGGCAGAACCCACTGCGGGCAATATGACAGCCCAGCCAATTGACTTTCGGCAGGACCAGATGATCTTGGCAGCAGGGGGGGTGTGGGGTGGGAGGGGGGGATGTGGAGTGCGGGGAAACCGGAAAATCCCATCTCTAAGCTCTAGCATTCCCGATTTAAATCTCTGCCTTTCTTTCCTCCTTTAAGGCACTCTTTAAGATCTGCCTCTTTCCTAATATGTTGTTATGTGGCTCAGTTTTAAGTTCTGTTTGATAACATTCCTGTGGGATAGTTTACTATGTTAAAGGCAACGTATAAAGTTGTTCTAGTTGTACAGACCCAGCTGTATACCTCAGGCCACAAGAACGGCTGAAATAATTCACACCAGTGCAGAAAGGGCACTTTCTAACAAGTTGACATGAAGACACCTGGGTAGAGTGGAGTAAAGGAAAATTTGGTCTGCACCTACCCGTACTATAGCCAGGCTAACATGTGACATCCTGACATTAATCCCCGGAGAGGGTTGCTTGTGCCTTGTCAGTGAAATGACTTCTTTGCCAGGCATGCATATTGGGCAATCTGAGTTGCGTTGCCCATAATTCTTTGGCCATAATGTACATGGAGTTGTGGACAGTGCGCCCATGAAACCTGGCAAAGCTTTCAACTGGCAGCACAAGTTTTGTAAATTGTCCTTTGCACCTCGACCTTCGATGAGAGTACCAGTGCTAACCCAGAGGTCTTCACAAAAGAACCAAATATACCGCTCCTCCAAAGGGGCTGAGAAAAATTGGCTTTTTTGTTTTGCCTGTATAAACATGATAAGCAATGTGCTGCTTGTTTGTAATGGGTGTGTACTTCTTGCTGCCATATTGAAAGCTTAGCCATCCACTTAGCACCTGAAAAATGAACATAGGACCAAAGAATTCCTAGGCTAATATAGTTTTGTTTATTCAGGCATTAAAATAAATTAAAATAAATGAAACATTAATTGACATTTATTACTCTGCATTCACTAGGTAAAGGTAATATCCATTTTTAGTTTTACTCTCTCTTGATCCCTTTCTGCTGACACTAAATTGTATACCTGGGGGCGTTATGAAGGAGAGTTTTCATTGGTAACAATCAAACACCAGGACAATTTCCCACTATTACACTGATGAATTATGTCAATTGAGGTCAATAAATCTCTTTGAACAATAAAACATTAGTCCAGTCCTGAAACCAGATTAATCTGAGCACCGCTGTTTCTCTCTATTTAATTTTTCCACCAATTTTAATTGCCAATCCAGATCCTGGTGAGTTTAGCAAAGCCTCTTTGAAAGGATGATGAGCTGCTGATTTTTGCATGCTAGTAATTTGTTCAGCGCACAGTGAGACCTGCCCAAACTCTAATCCATCAACAAGATATCACACAAACTCAGACTCTGCTCACACCATTGTTCTGGCTCAGCCTCGTTGTGCCTTGAAATACAGCAAGTGTCTCAGAGATCAGTTACTAGCACTCACCAAACAGCATTCAGACATTGACTCAAATGTAATCAGGTAGGAACTTGAAAAGAATTCCCTATTCTAAGATCCCATTGCTTCATCCCTCCCTTCTTGTTTTCAATAGGTTGCATTTCTTGATGCCACTATCCCTGGCCTGATTGGGTAAATTTAAGTCATTCACACCTGAAGATCATACTGCTGTAATTGACTGGGATTGATTTCATGCACATCATTAGTATCATCTCACTATCCTCCACTCATTGTGTTTTGTTGGGGAAATAATCCTACATTTATTGTAAGACTTTGCTATTTTTTTCAGTGATGAGATCCCTTTGCGATAGTTCTTCAAGATTTTGTTCAAATAGCTTCTTTAAATAGATACTGTAGACTGTTTGCTGTAGTTGCTGTTTAAACAGACATTGTTTGCTAAGTAATTAATCTCTGTTTGCTATAAACCCATCTCACTCTCTGTAACTCATTGATTGACATAGTGGTGTCTCACATATACTCACATCTCTTTCAATAAACCTTAAGGAATTTTCTCTTCAACTGCTCATTAATCCTATCTCCAAATTCATTCCACCATCTGGTTCCATAAAACACTGAGATGTTGTTGGGAGTCCTACAGTAATCCGGTTGTATTATATTGCCTATTTAATTAACATTAGTTGAGGTCCTGTGGCATTGCTGCACAGGTCACATGCTCATTGTGGTGAAGTGGTCTAAATGGGTCCTGAGGTCAATTTGAGGCTTGTTGGAACTTCTAGATTAGCAGAAGTTTTGCTTTCCCTGGTTTTCTCCAGGTAAGAAAAAAGGTGGCAGGAAGTGACTGGTTTTCTTTCTGTGCACTTTTTATAAGGTTGTTGCTGTGATATGTTGATTGTGTACAAAATGGATTTAACCCCAAGCCCTATATTCACTACAATGATACCAGGACTAATAGGATTAAATTATAAGGGCAGGTTGCAAACACTATGCTTGTATTCCCTCCAGTTTTGAAGATTAAAGAATTAATTAATTGAGGTGTTTAACATGATTATATACCCTATAAAATAATTTAGAGAGAAACTATTTCCTCTGGTATGGGGAGTCAAGAACAAAGGGGAATAACTTTAAAATAGAGCTAGGCCATTCAGGGTGATGTCAGGAAACACTTTCACACAAAGGGTAGCGAAAATCTGGAACTCTCTCCAGCAAAAAGCTGTTGAGGCTGGGGGATGCAAATTTCAAAACTGAAACTGAAAGATTTTTGGTTGGCAAGGATTTTAAGGGTGACAGAAGGAAGGTGAGTAGGTCGAGTTAAGATACAGATAAGCTATGATCTAAGTAAGTGGTGGTACAGGCTCAAGGAGCTGAATGGCCTATTTCTATTCCGATGTAATGTTTACTTCTAACAGTGATTGTCTCCTAGCATTGAATCAAACATAAGACTGTTGCTAAGCAGTTGTTAAGAGTAAGGTGTCAGCTGTGGCTCAGTGGGTGGTACTCTCATGTCAGAAGGTTTTGGGTTCAAGTCCTATTCCACAGATTTGAGCATATAACCAACACTGAAAGTGCCAGTACTGAGGGACTGCTACACTGTTAGGTGCTATCTTTTGGATGAGACATTAAACTGAGGTCCTGGCTGCCATTTCAAACATATGTAAAAGACATCATAGAACTATTTCGAAGACAAGCAGGGCAGTTTTCCCTGATATCCTGGCCAACATCACTAAAAATATAGATTATGTGATCATGGATTTGAAACAAAAGAGGCATTTTGGATGATATGGAGACACAAGCACATTATTGGCAAAGTTATTCAAGCTCTAGCAGAACTGGGAAGTTCCTCAACTAGCAAGGATTTCTCTGTGTGTCCTCTGGCTGCTTCCTTGACTGCTAAGTTTGAATTTTATGGGACATTTTAGTTCATAAAAACAGTACATTAAAAAGCCCTGCCAGTGGGCTGATGCAGAGTTTGTTTGCCTAGGATGTGATATGGTACAATTACAGAAGCTGGGATTGTTCTACTTTGAGCAGGGAAGACCAAGGGGAGATTTAACAGAGTAGATAGGGAGAAACTGTTTGCATTAGCATCAGGGTCGGTAACCAGAGGACAGATTTATGGTAAAAACAAAAAAACAAAAAACTGCGGATGCTGGAAATCCAAAACAAAAACAGAATTACCTGGAAAAACTCAGCAGATCTGGCAGCATCGGCGGAGAAGAAAAGAGTTGACGTTTCGAGTCCTCATGACCCTTCGACAGAACTAGGTGAATCCCAGGAAGGGGTGAAATATAAGCTGGTTTAAGGTGGGGGGGGGGGGGTGTGTTGGGTGGGGGGAGAGAAGTGGGGGGGGCTGTTGGGTCGGGGGAGAGAAGTGGAGGGGGGTGGTTGGTTGTAGGCAAAAGCAGTGATAGAAGCAGATCATCAAAAGATGTCACAGACAGCAGAACAAAAGAACACATAGGTGTCGACGTTGGTGATATTATCTAAACGAATGTGCTAATTAAGAATGGATGGTAGGGCACTCAAGGTATAGCTCTAGTGGGGGTGGGGGAGCATAAAAGATTTAAAAATATTTAAAAATAATGGAAATAGGTGGGAAAAAGAAAAATCTATATAATTTATTGGAAAAAAACAAAAGGAAGGGGGAAGAAACAGAAAGGGGGTGGGGATGGAGGTCAAGACCTAAAGTTGTTGAATTCAATATTCAGTCCGGAAGGCTGTAAAGTGCCTAGTCGGAAGATGAGGTGTTGTTCCTCCAGTTTGCGTTGGGCTTCACTAGAACAATGCAGCAAGCCAAGGACAGACATGTGGGCAAGAGAGCAGGGTGGAGTGTTGAAATGGCAGGTGACAGGGAGGTTTGGGTCATTCTTGCAGACAGACTTCTGTCGAAGGGTCATGAGGACTCGAAACGTCAACTCTTTTCTTCTCCGCCGATGCTGCCAGACCTGCTGAGTTTTTCCAGGTAATTCTGTTTTTCTGACAGATTTATGGTAGTTGTAAAAGAACCAGAGGGTAACTTAGGGTTTTTTTTTATGCAGTGAATGATATGGAGTTCACTGTGGTGGAAGCAGAATAAAGAGTAAATTTCTAAATGGAATTGAAAACATACTTGAAAAAGCAGAAAATCGACAAAGAGCAGGGAAGTGAGTCTATCAAAGAGCTGGCACAGGTAAATAACCTCCACTGTGATGTAAGATTCGATGATTCTCAGAGGGTCCTACACAAAGAGGGTCCTTTAATCCAGTTCATTGTGGGCGTGAGCATTCAGCATGGGCACTTTTAACACAGCGGCACTGCAAATCTGACTCAGAGACTGCAGAATGGCTGGTGGAAAATGGAAAAAAATGTCTTCTAGGTTTTGGTTGAGGAGGCTTCCTCTGGGTTGGGGACTGAGTGAACATCTTGACGAACACAGATCTTACAATAATCACATTTTACTGAAATTCTGCTCTATTTCCTCTTCCTGCTATTTCTGTGTCACTAAATCTTTCTCCCCCCTACTAAGGTATCTAATTTAATTGAAACCCTTAAGTTGGCCACTTCCCCCACTGTATAAAGATATGGACCCATAGCTACAAAGGTGGGGATTGATCTTAGTGTATTAAAGATAAGGTTGTGATAACTAAGATAGGAGATTGTGCTCAGATATCTGTGAAAATGGTTATTTGAGACTGAATTGGGAATCAGTTATGCAACACCAAATGGGGCAGAGGAGATGGATGCGCCAATTTATGCTCAAATCAGAGGATGGAAGAAAATAATACAATTGTACTCAGGATTCCAATTTGCCAGAGATTCATTCAGAAGATTGGAGTGAGAAAAAGAAAGTGATTCACTTGATCTGTACATGATTTTGGGTTGTTACATAACTCCAGTGGTTGTGAAAATTACAAATGGGAAATAATATTGGACTTTCTATTATGCAATGGCAAGGATCTTGTTAAAGCTAGACAGCAGCAAGCCAACAGTCACCACAATATGATGGGGGTTGAAGTAAGATTTGCAAAAAAGATTCTTAACTTCAGGAAAGAAAGAAGGCAAGAACTTGCATTTATACAGCACCTTTCACAACCTCATGATATCCCAAATTATTTTACAGCCAGTGAAGTACTTCTCACTGTTTTAACATAGGAAACATGGCAGCCAATTTCACACAGCAAGATCTAATGAACAGTAATGCGATGAAGACCTGTTTTAGTGATAGTGGTTGAAGATTTCTGCTTGGGCCGTTCTACACGGAGTTCCACTGGACAGTGCTTGTGTAGTTTGCTTGCTTCCTTTCATAGACTAAAATTGCATCATAGGACCTCAATTTCTATTGATTAACAATTAAATCAAGGCCCTCTCAGAATCTGTATCGGAGAGTATTCTGCAATGTATCAGGGAGTGTACTCTGCAGTGTCAGCTGTGAGTATGTTTTTCTATGTTGAATTTTGGATAGACCACTTTTGGAATATTGTGTATAAGTTTTCTCCATATTACAAAAAGAATATGGAGTCACTGGAGAAGGTGCAAGAAAGGTTCACAAGGATGATACCAGAGCTGAAAGGATATCTTATCAGATTGAACTGATGAGGCTTTTATTTCTGAAAAAGAAATGGCTGAGGGTTACCTGTCTTTAAAATTATTAAGGGATTTGATAGGGTAAATGAAGGGAAAATGTTTCCACTTGCGCGGGAGTTCAAAACTGGGGGCCCCAAATTAGAGACAGTAACTAATATATACAATTGGGAATTCAGGAGGAACTTCTTTACTCAGGACGGTGAGAATGTAGGACAAGGAGTGGTTGAGGTGAATAGCATAAATGCCCTTAAAGGAAAATTAGATAAACACATGACAGAGAAAGGAATAGAAGGATTTGCTGGTAGGGTTAGAAGATGCTCGCGTAGAGCATAAATGCCAGTATGCACCGGTTGGGCCGAATGGCCTGTTTCTGTGCTGTAAATGTTATGTAACTCTTGTCTTTCCACCGCTTCTAGACATTGGAAAACAGAAGGGCAGAGGTGGGGTTGGGATGGTAGGGAGGGGTGGGATTTGTTTTGCTGAGTTGTTGCTACCCATGCTGTGTACTGTTAGACCCTTGAGCAGTCTTGTAGAAGTTACCTTATTAACATTATTGAACTATGTACATATTTACAGTAGAGCGTACAGGTATGGCAAGGACTCCATGGTATGTCCTTATATGTTGCTACCTAGCTCTACACTGCTGACCTAAGTTCTAGGTCAGGTGCCTCTGTACATCACTGGTATTGCACTCAGTCCCAGGTTAACCCTTAATGTACCAGATCCTTTTACTACACAACCCCTTGGATATTGACTGACACTGTTGCTTACATTTTGATTCAAGTCTTGTGTTGTCATAAGGCCTGTGTATTGTGTATTTACCTTCAGTGTTGCAACTCTAGGGGCTGAATTTTCCCCCCCTGTTGAGGGGGTTGTGCGGGGGCGGATGGGATCGAGCGCGGATCGGCACCCCCAATCAGATGCACGCTGCCATTTTATGTGGGTGGGCCCAATTAAGGCTGAGTGCTCCCTGTGCGGGTGGGGGGGCATTCTTGAGTTGGGGACTGCGCTCTTTCATGCATGCACCTCTGTGCCTCAGGGAGATTAGCTTTAGTTATGAAAAATTTAATTAAAGAAAAAAAAATTTAAGGACATATTCCCTCATGTGAAACTGTCACATGAGCTGGGACATGTCCATTAATTTTTTCAAAAATTTTTATTTACTTAATAAACCCATGGATGAGATTTCATGGAAAATGGGAAGGCCGCCTGGGCTCTTGGCCTACCGCCAACCTTAAAGCCATCTGGTTGGGACAGTGGTAGGATCTGGGGGCTGTCAATTTTGGTGGTGGATCATTAGTTGGAGCCAGATGCCGATAAAGCTTCATGCACTTTTTCCATTGACGAGTGTTGTACCATGCTTGCTCGGTTGGGTTGCTGTGGCAGTGGTTTGGTACCTGGAGTGGTGGTCATTTCTTTCTGTTGAGTAGTGTTTACGTTGAGCTGTGACTTTGTTCCATGGACTCTGTGCTTTCATCGCACTGACTGGTAGTTGCTGAGCCCATGTGTAGGTCATCACCTCAACCGACTGCACCATGGTCACTGGTGGAGGCAAAGGCATTCTGGAAGTCATTCTGGCTCTGGCATCACCTCCATTGGGGGTGCTGTGATAACCTCCTGCACTGTGGGTTGGTCTGGCCCTTGGTTCATTTCATGGACCTGAAAAGGAGAAGAACAGACCCGCTCCGCGGACAGGGAAGAAAGGTTATAACAAAGTCAAGAATGGGGTGTCAGTGGTTTGGACCTAGTGGTCTTGGAGTCATGGTTCTTTGTCCGATAAGACGGTCACTCCGGCACCAGAATCTAACTTGAAATTGGTCATATGGCCGTTTACTGAGATGTCTGTGTTCCAGGAGGAGGAGTCACATCATCTGACATCATGCAAGAAGAAAGGCTGTGTATCTTCTGGGTCAGTGGCCTTGGCTTTGTGGATGGCTCTCAGATTGTCTGCGTGGTGTGGAGGGTGTGACGGACATAACCTGTTGAAGTGCCCCTGTTTGTGACAGTGGAAACATTAGCAGCACTGGCCAGACATTGATCCTCCCTGTGGGTGTGTTTTGCCCCGCAGCGCTGACATGGTCATTTGGCAGTGTGATTGGGGGTTGGCTTATCTTGGCTCGGACAGTCTCTGCACTTCTATGGCCAGATGTAGTGGACTGAGGTGTGCCTTCTGCCCCATGAAGTGCTCTCACCTCTATGAATGGTCTGATGGTTGGTTTTGCAGCTCGGACAGCCTGACTAGCTGCAGAGCTGAGTCAAGAGTGAGGTCTTCCTTGGCTTGCAGAAGATCGGAGAGCAAATCGTCCATACCACTCAGCACAATTCTGTCTCAGATGAGTTCTGATTTCAGATGTCATATTTTCATCCTTCTGCCATGCTGTAGAGGTTGTTGATAAAGGAATTCATGGGCTCCCCAGGCGGCTGGCATGTTCCGAGTTCTTGTTGGATCGCAGGTTGAAGAAAAGATCAAAAGATTTTAAAATAACATCAAACAAAGCTATTGATTCATCTTTGGCTTGCCTGGAGATGATATCATCTGCAATTGGCCCAATTGAATAAAGTAATGTGTAACATGTTCTGCATCCATCTTTTTATTTAATCCTGCAGCTGTGCTATACCTGAGGAACCTTTTTCTCCAATACTTCAATTGTGAGATTAGTCAGGGCCATAGGCAAGGCACATTGGGGGTGGCAATGAAGAATTATGATCCGTGGTTGAAACATTTTAAAGTATCGATGTCTCTTTAAGAGATCGGAGGATTTCAAAATGGTGCTGCTAGTATTGCCAAGGAGAAGATTTTCGTGTGCACACTTTGGACTTTTGGCGCAACTTTTAAAATGGCAGTGACAGGCCAGGAGGAGGAAGAAACTGCAAAAGGATCGTAGGTCGAGTCATGACTGTGTGCCAGTAGAATGGCGTCGGCTTGCCACAGATTGGGTCCGGGTCGGAAGGCTGGAAATCCCACTGGCCAGGAGGCTGAATGTTTCGCGAGGCACTCAGGATTTCGATTAGAAGGGAGTTTCTGCATGCTTGGTGGTTTTCTCTTTTTATCTTTTGTTGGCTTCAGATTCAGGGGCCACATGGAGGGGACTCTGAGTCAGAAGTCGGGCTAGCAACAAATGTACAACTCAGTTTTCTGCCTGACTGATTTTTAAAAGAAATACTACCCAGGACTGGTTTCCCTGGAACTTTAAAGAGGTTGTATCTCACCCTGCAAACTGTAGGCTGCTAGCTCTGCTTTGTTGAAGCCGATTCCACAGGGATTCAGTGAAGATGGTAGCTTGAACTTAACTTCTGCCTTTTTTTCTGCTGCCAGGATCTTCTTTATCTGGAGTTTTCCAGGTGAGCTTTTGCAGCTTCTTGCTTCTTCAATGATGTTTTCTTGGAGCAGAAATGTGTTGCTGGTGTGCTTTTCTTGATTTCTTCAGCCTTTTTACAGAGGTTGTAGATTTTGACCTCCAGCTGCCACCATGTTTTGTTGGGTTGTCGCTACCCACGGTGTGAACTGCTTAGATGCCATTAACAGTCTTGTAGGAGTTACTAAGAAGTCTTTATTAACATTACTGAACTATGCACATACTTACAGTAAAGGGTACAGGAGTGGAGAGGACTCCATGGCATGTTCTTACATGCTGTTACCTAGCTCTACACTGCTGACCTAAGTTCTAGGTCAGGTGCCTTCTTACATCACCAGTAACAGTGGGTGGTACTGTATTCAGTCCCAGGTTAACCCTTAATGTACTGGATCCTTCTATTACAGGGGTGAGATTCATAATGCCCATGAGAATGATGGATTGGTTAGATGAAGCATATCTAATATCTCTATCTTTAATATGACAATCTTGTGAAGCAACTTGGAATTATTTTATGAATATAAGGTGCTGTATAAATGCAGGTTGTTGTTGTTATTGTTGCAAAGTTCTCTGCTGCATATTACTTTGTTACCATATGAAGAGATGTGAACATTGAGTTGAGGAAGGGGTGTGGTTGAAGAGGGTAAAATGGAGAAAACAACATGGAAGAGCAGAAGAAAGAGACTATTCCTGTCATTTGCCCTGTTTGTATATCCTCGTTCGGTCAGTCCTTGTTGGGTGCAATTCTTTCACACAACACTTCAGCAACACCATGGAAACACCATCAACTCCAAATCAGACATTATCCTGACTTGGACACATCTCTATAGCTTCATCATGGGTCAATATCTTGGCATTTCCTACAGAAAACTATTGTGAGAGTATTGTCAGCACAAGGACTGCAGTAGTTCAAAAAGAAGGCCCACCATCACCTTCTCAGGAAAACTAAAGATGGCCAATAAGGTCACTTTCTAAAAATGGCCATGTCTCAAGGACAAATAGCAAAGGAGCAATATATTGGCTTTATTTCAAGGGACAACATTCTGCTGGGACACTGTTTTGATCCACGTGAGAGAGTTGGTGAGCTCGTGCAGAGACGGGCTGGTCCATGGGTTCAATGTGAGGACACGATGGCTAGTGAGGTCACAGTAGCAAGTTTCAGGATACCAGTGTCTTCCTTGCCTTCTCCCAGGATCATATGAAACAGCATTTTCTCTCCTGCTCTCCAGGCTGTTCTTGCTTTACTCTTCAAAAGTGGTGCTCCTACGCTCAAAAGTATTGCCTCATCCTGCATCAAGACACTGTGCCCCTCTCCGCAGATGCTGCCAGACCTGCTGAGTTTTTCCAGGTATTTTTATTTTTGTTTTGGAAGGGAACCGTTCATCATCCTGGCCTCGATGCACACATTCCCAACCCATGTTATCAGAACTGTTCTAAAGTGCCCAGTAGCCCTTTAAGAGCTGCTGCTGTGAGATAATGCATCCTGTTTCTTTTCGTGTACCACACACGGAGTGCTGCAATTCTACAGTGCAACGTCAGCCCATCGCAGCATCCTCACCCAAAGACTGTGATCCACTAGTGCAGCACTGAGACTACATTTTCAGCTCATAAATACTGAAGAAAGGCTTGCATTTATATGGCTTCTTTCACAATTTCAGGATGTTTCAAAGTACTTAACAGCCAGTGAAGTACAAATAAAACGTAGTCAATGTTGTACTGTAGAAAACGCAGCAGACTATTTGCACACAGCAAGATCCCCTAAATAGCGATGGGCTAATGGCCAGATAATCTGATATGGTGATTTTGTTAACTGTATATGTTCACCAAGACACAAGGAGAACTGCAATTACAAATTGATTGGTGAAAATAATAAAGATCCTCCTCCCTCTCTCCTTGATGCTCTGTGTCTAGCTGCTTCCTGAAATTGGCTGTTTTGCTCTAAAATTCTCATATTCTTTATTCATGGAGCCTGTTAAAAGCCTCAACAGAGCATGGCTACAATGAGACAACCAATCTTGCAGATCCAGCGCTAACTCAACACAACCACCACCCGATAAACTTCCCATAGGAGCTACACTTACTCTGCTCATATTAAAAATCACCAGAGCATGACTAAGCCACCAGCCTAAATCCCTTCACAACTGTCCCAAATCTGACAATGAATAAAGGGTGGGAATTTTATTAATATGACTGCACAGAGAGCTGTGTCACGGTTTGTGAGAGGCAGTGTGCCACAATCTCTCCCTGCTTTATGGGAATCATTTCATCGTCCTACTCACTGTTGTGTAAATTTTGCCTTTGTAACTCACGCAGTACAGACATCAGCTTCCAAAGCAGTGCGGCGAGTTTGTTTAACGTACAGCAATGCTTTAAAAAGGACACAGAGGGCAGAATCGTCCCAGATTTGCACAAAGTGTGGTAGCGGGTGGGCAAAAGGAAGTTTTACCCATTCCCAGCGCATCCCACCTCATTAACAATGCATTCCTGGGAAACATATCAGATCCCTGGTGGGGCGGTCACTGATTCGCCCACCCCATTGTCATGTCAGGCTTTCAGTAATCCGGGCACCGTATTGAAAAGGTGCCCCTGCACAGAACTAGCATTCTCTAAGGCATCAAAAGCAGCTGCAAAGTCATGACTGTCAAAGGGAGGAAACATGCTGCCCCAAAATTTAGCCACGCCTCCCTCAGGTGCCTATTGGATGCAATGGAGGCCCCGCCGTGAAGTCCTCTACCCACGCTCGGGGTGAAGACCAGCAAGCAAGGTGACAAATCCAGCATGGGAGATGGTGGCAGCGATGGTCAGCACCAATGCACTGCAAAAGATGACAACCACACAATGCTGAAAGAGGATGAATAATCTCCTCCGTTACGCCAAGGTAAGTCATTCTTCTCATCACTCTCAACTCACATGCTCACAAACCCATCACACATCCACAGGGACCTCACTCACTGCCAGTTCAAGGGACATCACCATTCACTCTCTCACACATGTCCTCATCTCATCCATGGCACCACTCACCACTCACACATGCCAGGCGTCCTTCTCATTTGGCCTGGCAGGCGTCCTGCTTACACTCCATCTGACTTCATGCAGGACAAGCTGGCACACAACAAAAGGGAGAGGTCAGAGACTGGTGGAGGAATGCCCAACATCAAGGTCCTCACAGGCTTTGAAAATCGAGTCATCCACCTGGCTGGCAACGAACTGGACAGTTCCTGTGATGACAGTGAGGTTGTCAATGCTCAGCCAAGTAAGGATCCAGCAGTGCAACATCCATCAGACAACCATGCTGTGAGTGATAAAGGCAAAGTACCGCGGATGCAGGAAATCTGAAACAAAAACAAAAAATGCTGGGAAAACTCAGCATGTCTGACAGCATCTGTGGAGAGAAAGACAGAGTTAACGTTTCAAGCCCATAAGACTCTTCTTCAGTGTTGTGAGTGAGTCCCCTGTTCTGCAGTCCTTTGCCATGCACTAATTATCTCTTCTTGCTTTTGCAGGCACAACTGGGAAGCAGCCTAGGAGGTCCACAACACAGGTCCTCATCTCAAGCCTCGAAGATACCTTGGAAGAAGAATCTGATGACACCCGAATTGAAGACCCTTCATAGCGCTCACCCACCCTCTCCACCAGTGCAGAGACACACATCTCAATGGGACCTAGTTCTAGAGTAGCCTCAGGGTCACAATCTGGTAAGCACATCACACTGCCTAATGCACAGCAGGGGGAGGGAGGCAAGGACTTCCCAGGTTTCCGAAACTCGGAGGACTGCTGGAAGCCAGAAATCTGCTTAGTTCGAATCAGATGAGGAGCCTATGAATTCAGTCATACTTCAGTTACTGGAGCTGCAGAGGCAAGGAAGGGATGTCTGCTGCACTCTTCAGATTGCAAGGCACAAAAGAGGAGTCTGTCTGCCTTCAGTCCAAGGTGGTAGCACCGGCATGCCAACACTGACAGGGTGGCGACTGCCATGGAGACATTGGTCCAGGACATCGGTCCTGCTAAAGTACTGAACTCCATCTCTGACGCCATAGCTGGCATCTAACAGTGTCAATGCGAGAAGGGGGTGGTGTGGGCCATCTCAATCTCACTCCAGCTTCCCTTTCTCCTCAAGGAGTCAGCCAGGGCCCTTGAGCACCCATTGGGAGGAGGAGCAGCAAGTGCACACCCCAGGGCCATCCATCCAGGGACTCTTGGAGTGTCCAGCCATCCAAATCCCCTCTTTCTGTGACCCCAGCAGCTTCAGCTCCACAGGCCGGGGAGGGTACCATTGCCACATGGCAGGTTTCCGAAAGCAGGCCAGATCCCTCCAGGTCTCTGCCCTCCAGAGAACGCCAACCAAATCATCATCATCATCACATCACAACATCTTGTTTTTATTCATTCATGGGATCTGGGCTTTGCTGGCTGGGCCAGCATTTATTGCCCATCCCTAGTTACCCTTAAGAAGGTGGTGGTGAGCCGCCTTCTTGAACCGCTGCAGTCCATGTGGTGTAGGTACACCCACAGTGCTGTTAGGGAGGGAGTTCCTTGCCTATGGTTCCTTGTTATAATGAGCAGTGTCCGTGTTACTAAGATGTGAAACCTTGGATCCTGCACAAGATAAAGGCAGGTGTCTCAGTCCAGGACATCTTCCATGTGCAGTTTGTAACCTTCAGACCAAAGTGATGGTTCAGCTTCACACTACCTGGACACATTACTGATGCCTGCACCTCGATGGTGCTTGTAGTTGCTGCCAGAATGTTGTGGGCAGGCATCACAGAGTTTCATCATTCTCTCTGTATGCTGTCAGCAGACTGCCTCCACCTCTGCTGTGGATGTCGAGGGAGCACCAAGACGTAGTGGCAGGGTTAAGAAGGTTAAGATGATGTTGTTGCACAGCCTGGTCATGGGAGTTAATCACTCATACATAAACTTACTATTGTAAATAAACTCCAAAGAAAGTCTCGTTTCTTTTTATTCATTCACGGGATGTGGGTTTCACTGGCTGGGCCAACATTTATTACCCATCCCTAGATGCCCTTGAGAAGGGGATGGTGAGCTGTATTCTTGAACCGTTGCAGTCCATGTGGTGTATGTACACCTACAGTGCTGTTAGGAAGGGAGTTTCTTTGCTATGGTTCCTTGTTATGATGAGCAGTGCTCATGTCACTCAGATGTGAAACCTTGGATCTGCACAAGATAAAGGCAGGTGTCTTAGTCCAGGGCCTCTTCCATGTGCAAAGTGTAACCTTCAGACCAAAGTGATAGTCCACTTCACACCCCCCTGGACACGTTACTGATACCTGCATCTCAATAATGCTTGTCATTGCTGCCAGAATGTCGTGGGCAGGCGTCACAGAGTTCCATCATTCTCTCTGTGTGCTCTCAGGCCTTTGAAGTGGGGCTGGCTCCCATCTCTTCAGCATCTGCAACCGATGACACTGTGCTCCTGAAGGGGTCAGGTGCTGAAGGCTGACAAAGGATCAGGTGCATTTAAAGTTTCACGGCTGTGGCTGCATGAAATGACCCTGATCACAGAGTGCAAGCTAGCTGCACGCAGCCAGACAGGAGTCAGATTTTCACAGAGGTAACTGCATGATGTCATCATCCTCCTGGAATCTAATGACTATTAGGACCTCCGCTGCATCTCCATGACATGAGTCTGAGCACTGAGGGTATGTGCACTGCAATCAGCCACTTGGGAGTCAAAAGTTCACAGATGCAAGGTAAGGATGTCAGGACTGTCCTCACTGCATCTCATCATCATCTTCCACGAATCTTGCAGCTATGAGAACCTCCTGAGCGCACCTGCCTTGTCTGGCCAGTGCGATGGCCTCATCGCCAGCATGTTCTCCTTCGAGGACCTCATTATCGTCATTCCCTTCGACGTCCTCATCAGAGGATATGTGCAACTCCTCCATCTCCCCCCTCAGCCAGGTCCTCCCCCCACCGTTTCAGCGCTTGTTGTGGAGCACGCAGCAAGCGCCGATGATGCACGACAGCCTCTGGGGACTGTATTGTATTGTGCTAAACTGCACCTATCAAGGACCGTAACCTCATTTTCAAAGTGCCTATTGTTTGCTCCATCAAAGTCCTGGTCACAGCACGAGTCTCGTTATATTGTTGCTCTGCTGCTGTCTGAGGCCACTGCACAGACGCTATCAGCCACGTCCTGTCTGAGTAGCCCCTGTGCCCAAAGAGCCAGCCCTGTAGCCTCGCTGGACCCAGGGAGATGCCAGGTATCTGACACCTGCTAAGGATGTAAGAATCGTGGATGGTCCCTGGGAATCGTGCGCAGACTTGCTGGATGCGTTTGTGGTGGTCGCACACCAGCTGAACATTCAGCGAGTGGAAACCTTTGGGGTTGACATAGTTGACTGCTTGTTGCCATGGAGATCTAAACACTATGTCAGTGCAGTCGATGGCAACCTGCACCTGTGGAAGACCTAAGATCTGCGCAAATCCCAGCAGTCTTGCTTCCTGGCTTTCTTAATCCCAGCTGAAAATCAAAGTTCTGTGCCTTTACGAAGATGGCATCTGTGACCTCCTGGATACGCTTGTGAGTGGAGGCTTGCGAGATCCCGCACAGGTTACTTGTGGAGCCCTGGAAGGAGCTGTTGGCGTAAAATTGAGTGCTTTGGTCACTTTCACAGCGACTGACAGTGGATGCCATCCATGGTGCCAAAATCCTGCAGCAAGTGACATTTGTGACTGACCAGTTCCCTAGACATGTGCAGTCTTCCACAACACAAGTTCTCAGTCATTTGCAGGAATGACATGTGCCATATATAGACCCTGAGTCTAGCAGGGCGCTGACATGTGATGGCTCGCTGTGGATCTTCAGCTGCTTGCGCAGCAAGTCCTGCCACTCCTTCATCTTGAGGGAGGTGCTCGTCCCTTTGTCGAGCCATGTTCCTGCACCTCCTCCTCTTCTCTGTTCTCTGTAAGCCATGAGGCATACGGTTAAATCACCAGGCTCCATGATCATGATGTTCTCCTCCCGCAAGATCAAAGAAAGAGGCACTTGGGTTAGCATGGGAGTACTAAGAACACCTCTTGGTTAAGTTTGAAGGCCCCTTCACAGGAGAGTGCAGACCACTATTTGGACGGCCAGTCTGTAGTGTCCGCATTGGCTGTCCAAAACTCCACCCACCTCCACCACACTCCACTTGACTAATTGGCGGCAGCTTTGACCATTGGGCTAAATGCTGTGCTCTCAGCTCAGGTGCAGGCATTCTCCTAACCTGCACTGCAAGGCTCCACTGTTAGCTTGAACCATAATGGATACTGGTCCAAACCTTAATAAAGACATTGCAAGGGGCTGTGAGCACCTCCAACAGTGACTGCGCCACGGCCACCTTTTGCAAGGGGATTCTACAACTTGCCCAGTTGGCTAATTGCTCTGCTGGCCCCCTAAAACGCACATTAATTTGTAGTCTGCGCCTGAGGGGTGTAGTTCCCTCTACACTGTCCCCATCAAACACTCCCAGGTCAGGTACAGCACGGAGTTAGATACAGAGAGAAGCTCCGTCTCCACTGTCAGATCGAACACTCCCAGGACAGGTGCAGCACAGGTTAGATACAGAGTAAAGCTCCCTCTACGCTGTCCCCATCAAACTCCCCTAAAAGTACTTCAGTTCAACATCTTTCACAAATGTGTGTGAAACAGGGTTTTGGTCCCCAAGTTGCACATTCAATGGGCCAAACACCAGCTTCAAGTCTCATGGCCTGAACACCTACTAAGCAGCCTGATCCAGTATGATGGAGGCGCATTTGCATTATGGATAAACATATATGTCAATATAACAGGCGCAGTTCAATCAAAATTTCTAGGCCAGTCAAGTGAGCTAAAGTTGTGCTTATCGCTTTAAGAATACTCCTACTTCAACGGCTACATTTTCACTAAAATAGAACATAGCTTAGTTGTATCTTTCTTTCACTGCTTGTTTCTACTGAGAACACATAAAATTACCACAGCATAAAAGCACAGTTGGAAGCAATTTGGTTCGTCATGCTTGTGCAGGTGCTACCTCTTAAACTGGTGCTGTCTAATCCCCTGCCCCAGCACTTTCTTCTGTATTCTTGTTCCTTTTGAAATGTTTATCTACATTCGCAGCTGTCGATGACTGGGACAAACTGACATTTAGCTGTGGGGTTAATTGTCTGAATATTGATAGGACCCAAGGGGTTAATCCAATAATATTAATTACACTTCAGCATTCATATGCTATGTTTAATACTGGAGGTTAATATAAATTCATTAATTTGTGACCTTGTCACTCCGGGCAACTTGGGAAATAATTATGTAGGTAAAATAATTTCAGTACAGTATTAATTGCAAGTCACATTGCAGAACAGAGAGCAGCAACGTAATAATTTTACACTTGAACCTTCAGAGGTCATTTCATTTCCAAAGAATTGTTGATGTTTCAAAACTAATTTTTAATGTTTGATTTATTATTTTTTCCAGGCATTATGTTCTACTGTGGGGTTGCTTTGCTCGCGAACCGGTTGCACACTTATCTGTCGGCGGGTGAGTCAATTGCAATATACTGCAGATGCAGAGACCAATGTGAAATGAAGCACATGCTATTTATTTACACAGACAACAGAGCACTAACATGATGCATGCTTCTCCAACCAGACCCTACTCTAGACTGACATGAACCTTGTAGCCCACGCTGCACAACTATTGGGTCATACAGTTACGTGGTCAATCTGCTCACATTCTCTTAAAGTTATCTTGCACCTCAGATTACCACATCCCTTCCCTTTTACTTGAAAGTACAATTTACAATATATTAACTATTTACGTAAATAAATGATTTACAAATTCAGTCTCTCAGGATGTTGTTTCAAAGGTGTCAACTGTCGTAGCTCTACAACTTTGGATGGTTTATCTGAGGCCTCCCCCTCAGGAGTTGTCTGTCCACTAAGTTCCCAAGTAGGAACATGTAAGTTTGCCTCTTCAACACTCTCAGGCTCAACAGATCTTACAGGTACTTCCAAAGCAAGGGGAATTCCTTCTACCTGTGGTGTACACTCCAACGGAAACATTTTCACTCTCTTTCGGCCCCATCGCATGCACTCCTTCTGCCCCTCCCCTTCTAGTGCAGCTTCTCACAGTCAGGATGTTGGCAAAGCTAAATTCACCTGTCTTGTTTAAAAAAAAATGGGGGCCTTGTTAGTAATTACACTTTTTCTTTCTACACGTTTTCTTTTGATGAGTTTTCTTCTTGGCAATGCTGACTTTAATATTGGCTTCCTTTTCAATTTCCCTATTGGCTAGACTAGACTCAGGTGTGAGCTCAACTTGAGTGAACTCAGTGGCTGAGTCTTCCAGCATTTCTTCATCTGTCAGCTCCTTTGAAAACTCAAGGGTATCTATTTTTAAAACTTCTTGGCTTCTAAGTAGCTGATTCTTCAGCTCATCTGGTTCTTTTTTACATTTGTTAGTTGTTTCCTGGAGAATTAAGCATTGTTGTGCTTTCTCGGCTAATTTATTCTTCATCTTGGCCACAGACATGCTGAATTCTTCCTGTTCTTCCTCATACCTTTTTAGTGGTACAAATTTGGATCTGAGGGAATCTTGCAATATGCAAAAGTCCTTCAGCAGGTTTTCCTTTTCTTTTTGGAGGTTACTGACTTCAACTCAAACTCTGTCCTGAAGCATCAGCTCTACGAATTCCTTTTGTTGAATCTTTACATGCTCCTTTTTCTGATCAGCAACATTTCCTGCTTGATTGAGATCTCAGTAATCTCTCAGGATTGATCTCTCTTAACCAGTTTCTTCCAGGGAGACTCGGTCCTCTGCCTGCTATCACCATTAGGGGTAGATTAGCAGATTAGCTTCCATACTTTACTGGAACCCTGCATATACCTCTTACTGGAAGTGTGGTGGAGACAGGTTCGTTTGAGGCATTCAAGAGGGAAACAAAAACAGAATTACCTGGAAAAAGCAGGTCTGGCAGCATCGGCGGAGAAGAAAAGAGTCGACGTTTCGAGTCCTCATGACCCTTCGACAGAACTTCTGTCCAGTTCTGTCGAAGGGTCATGAGGACTCGAAACGTCGACTCTTTTCTTCTCCGCCGATGCTGCCAGACCTGCTGACTTTTTCCAGGTAATTCTGTTTTTGTTTTGGATTTCCAGCATCCGCAGTTTTTTTGTTTTTATCTCTGCATTCAAGAGGGAATTGGATAATTATTTAAATAGAAACAACATGCAGAAGTTACGGGGAAAAGGCAGGAGACTGGCACTAAGCTAAAATGCTCAGAGAGCCGGTGTAGACACAATGGGCCAAACGGCCTCCTTCTGCAACATAACAGTTCTGTGTTTCTGTGATACTCGTATGTCTTTGCCAGTATACGTCTTGAATTTAGCATCTGAATTTTCCAGCTTTAGTGAGTGACCTCCTCCATTCAGGTACTTAAACATGTGTTCCCCTATAACTGTCATGGATGCCCTGTATCCACCTCCATTTGGATGGGTTTTCTGTTGACTTCTACTGTCACATAGATTGGTTCTGTTTTACCCAATTTTTAAATTTTTACTCATTTGTGTAGCGAGTAAATATCTGACTCTGGTTTCTTCTGGTTCCTCCATTATATGAATTTCATAACTTCTGCCTTTTTGTTTGAAATTTTGTCTCAATCTGTCTTTGCAATATCGCATAATGTGCCCATTTTAATGGCAGTAGAAACACTTGGTTCTTTTAAACTGTAATTTATTTGCAGGCCAGTGGTTCCATTTCTGCTATTATTAAATGTGGTTTTTATCGGTTAAACTATTGCTTTTTGCTGGTCTGTTAACGGCTGCTGTTTTCCGCCTTTCCTCGGAGCCCTGCGCTTCCACGCCATTTCTAGTCAGTAACTCCCTCCTGACGTGAAGATCGGCGCCATTTTGTGCTCCCTTGATTGCTTCTGAATCCCTGACTGCACCCTCCAGTGCAAGTGCCAACTCCAGAGCCTTGCTGAAGTCTAAATTTGTTTCTGCCAACAACCTTTTTTGAATGGCGTCTTCATTAATCCCACACGCTAATCGGTCTCTTAACACGTCACTAATTGATGTCCCGAACTCACAGTGCTCTGTCAGTTGTTTCAAGGCCACTACATAGCAAGCGGCTGTCTGTCCAGGGGCGCGACACCTCGAATTGAATTTTAAACGCTGCATTGTTACCAAGGGTTTTGGCTGAAAGTGGCTATTCACAAGATTCACCAACTCATCAAAGCTCTTGGAATCTGGGGAGTTTGGTGCTGTTAGACTATGAATTAGGCTGTATGTTTTACTGCCACATGTTGATAAGAGGATCGCCCACCTCTTCTCCTTCGACATGTCATTGGCCAAAAAGAAAAATGTCCAATATAATGTGACCAGTCTGATCAAATGGTTCAATCAAACGGCGAAATTCTGGCATAGAGGAGGGATGCTTCATGACTATGGTGAGGGCTGTACTTACAATTGGCCTGCAAGGCACAGCTGATTCACATCAGTTGAGCTTTAAGGCTTTCCTTGATGTCGCCAACTGATTGTGGTTTCTCCAGTTGTTATGTTCTACTGTGGGGTCGCTTTGCTTGCGAATCAGTTGCACGCTTATCTGTCGGCGGGTGAGTCAATAACAACATACTGCAGACGCAGAGACCAATATGAAATGAAGCACATACTATTTATTTACACAGACAACAGAGCACTAACATGATGTGTGCGTCTCCAACTAGACCTTACTCTAGACTAACATTAACATTATAGCCCATGCTACACAGCTATTGGGTCATACAGTCACATGGTCAATCTGCTCAAATTCTTGCAACTCAGATTACTGCACCAGCATATGGTGCTGATCTTGAGTAATATTTTAATCCTCTCTCTTTGCTGTCCCAACACATTGCAGAGAATCTTCGGTTCTGAACCAGTTCTCAATCATTTCATCCAAGGCAAGAAAGATGATATAGCAACACCCGGGTCAGCCTAATACCCCCTTCCAAGAAAACACTTTACCCTTCTCCCCTTCTCACACCAGTGTACTAGGCCTTTTATCACTCTCTCAATCATGTCATGAAACCTACATACATCACATGGAAGACCTCATTAACATATTTAATGTTTCTTTTGCCTGTTCTTGACGTCCTAGATGCCTAAAATACGAGTCCTGCAAATTTAGCAGTGAGTCCACCCCAGCACAGATTACGTAAATGTATTTCCACAACTCATTTGGTACATCTTTCGCAAGTTTTATGCCAGAGAAATGTGTACCAATTTCTACTGCTGATTGACAGAGAGCTAGAAGGAGAAACAAAAACTAAGAGAAATGGATATAGAGAGAGAGAGAGAATTAAAGAAAAACACTATTAGTGCTGGAAATCAAAAATAAAAGCAGAAAATGCAGGAAACACTGAGCCGGTCACACAACACTTGAGGTGAGGGGAAAATAGAGTGAATGTATTAAGTTGATAACCGTCATCACGCTGGAGGAAGTTAGGGATATAACAATTTATAGCCAAGTATAGAACCAGGAAAAGAGAGATAATGTAGAGACGGAGATAGAAATATAGGCAGAAGAAGAGACAGGCAGCCAGACAAAGAGACAGAATAAGAGTCAAAGACTAGAAGTAAGAGAAATTGAGAGGACAGAAAGAGACAAAAGGCAGGATTTTGCCTTTATCGGGTGGGTAGACGGGCGGGCCCAGAAGATTTCATGCTGGCTGGCCAATTAACAACCAGCCATTGTGAAAGGTGAACTGAAAGGCTCATAGCGGCTGGTGTGTGGACTGGCAAGAGGGCACAGAGCTGCCGCAGGGAGCTGAAGAGCAGAAGTCAAAGGAAAATAAAGCTTGAATAAATTACATAAACATGTCCCCATATGTGACTCAGTGGAAAAATTTTTTTTGCATTTTTTTACATACTGTTGGAAACCTCATGCCGCCCATAGGTAAGGTTTCGTAAAAAATGCAAAGGTTGCCTGGCCTATTCTCCCGCCCTCCAACCGAACGGTTGAACAGGCGGGGAAAAGTGCAACTTAATACTATAAGGGCCTTAACAGGCCTCCTAATTGTCGGCAGGTGCGCTGCCAACTCCCACATGCACCCGCTGACCAAAAGATAGCGGGAGTGCGCGATGAAGTCGAAATGCTCGTCTGACATCATTGCGTGAAATTTTACGCCTGATCAGGTCGGGCCTGGCGGACATAAAATCCTGTCCAAAGGGAAGGGAAGGGGAAAACAGAAAAAGAGACTGAGCAAGAGTAGATCGGGAGGAACTGTTCGTATTGGTGGAAGAATCAAGAACCAAAGGACACAGATTTATGGTAATTGGCAAAACAGGCAAAGGCAACATGAGGAAAAGCTTTTTCACCCAGTGAACAGTTAGGATCTAGAATGCACTGCCTGAAAATGTGGTGAAGGCAGGTTCAATCATGGCATTCAAGAGGGAACTGGATCATTACCTGAAAAAGAAGAATGTGCAAGGCCAAGGGGAGAAGACAGCAGAGAATTGTTCCTTTGGAGCATCACCAGAGACATGATGGGCCAAATGGCCACCTTTTGTGCTGTAACCATTCTATGATTCTATAAGTTAAGAGAGAGAGAGCCACAAATAGAGAAAGAGAGATAAGAAAAAAATGAGGGTTGAGAGACAGACATAAAAAGACAGAATGAAGAAAGAAAGACAGGACAAAGAGAGAAAGAGAAAGACAGAGGGGTAGACATCAATAGTTAAGAGTGTATGAGGGTACCATATACTGACATGGTTGATGAGATGGAGGCCTGCAGTGATAGCAGGAGCCTAAAGACCTGTAGTGTCCTCTGGCACAAGATTGGCATTCAAAATGGACCTATTGCTCTATAGAAGGAGGTGAAAGAATCAGTTCCCCAAAGGCTAAACCATTTCCAGCTCAGGATTCCTTCACACCAATTCTCAGCCACAGCCGGGATAGCCCTGTTCCCATCACTCACAATCAACTCATCACTCCTGGAACTGTCCCATTACCCACCCCAACACCGTCACTACCAGGGCTGGAACATCACCCACCCCAACATCATCACTTCCAGGACTGTCCCATCACCCACCCCAACATCATCACTTCCAGGACTGTCCCATCACCCACCTAACACCATCAATTCCAGGACTGTCCCATCACCATCACTTCCAGGACTGCCTCATCACCCACCCCAACACCATCACTTCCAGGACTGTCCCATCACCCACCCCAACATCATCACTTCCAGGACTGTCCCATCACCCACCCCAACATCATCACTTCCAGGACTGTCCCATCACCCACCCCAACGCCATCACTTCCAGGACTGTCCCATTACCCACCCAACACCATCACTTCCAAGGCTGTCCCATTACCTACCCCAACACCACCAGTAACAGGACTGTCCCATCACCCACCCAACACCATCACTCCTGGGACTGTCCCATCACCCACCCAACACCATCACTCCTGGGACTGTCCCATCACCCACCCCAACACCAGGAATGTGAAGGAATCCTGAGCTGGAAATGGTTTAGCCTTTAGGGAACTGATTCTTTCACCTCCTTCTATAGAGCAATAGGTCCATCTTGAATGCCAATGTTGTGCCAGAGGACACTACAGGTCTTGAGGCTCCTGCTATCACTGCAGGCCTCCATCTCATCAACCATGTCAGCATATGGTATCCTCACACACTCTTAACTACTGATATCTACCTCTCTGTCTTTCTCTTTCTCTCTTTCGCCTGTGTTTCTTTCTTCATTCTGTCTTTTTATGTCTGTCTCTCAACCCTCATTTTTTTCTTATCTCTCTTTCTCTATCTGTGGCTCTCTCTCTCTTAACTTATAGAATCATAGAATGGTTACAGCACAGAAGGCGGCCATTTGGCCCATCACGTCTCTGGTGACGCTCCAAAGGAACAATTCTCTGCTGTCTTCTCCCCTTAGCCTTGCAAATTCTTCTTTTTCAGGTAATGATCCAGTTCCCTCTTGAATGCCTCAATTGAGCCTGCCTTCACCATCCCAACACCATCACTCCCGGGACTGATTCTATCACCTACCCCAACTCCTTCACTCTCCCCAGTCGATGTGAGCAGGGGTTTTCATTGCTTGGGATCTTGTTTTTCATATTGTTGAATATCTGTCTTTGTTCATTGCCAGTTGATCAGAGGTCCGGCTGCACAATATGGTTCTGTTATAAGAAGAGCTCCTGCGTATTGATTGAGGGAGCAGGGAAATCAGCAGCAAGCTATTAAATGGTTCAATAGGAAGAGATAATGACAAAAATGTTAATGACTCCTTTCTGAATAAGGATGTAGATATTATGGTAACCTGAAGCTCAATGGGTTTTATGGTCTGTTTCAGCCCATACTAATCAGCACACATTGAATAAGCTTCAGGTAGAAACCATTCCTTGGAACTGAATAAGAAATCTCTGCATCGGGCTTCTCAGACTCCATTCTTCTCTGGCACTAATAGCCTTATGGTTTAAACAAGGTTCCTATTGTGCTATAACTGTCTCAGTGAACATTAAATGCCTCATTAGAGTCAGCCTTCCAACATAACGTCAAATTTAAATATCAAAAAATGCCAGCCACCTCAAAGAAACAAGAGAAAAACTGAGGCAGAAGATGGAATTGAGATTGAGAGAGGAGCAGAGGAGTAAAAAATAGGAATAGTAAATACCTGAAATACCAGCAAGAGAAAATCAAAGGAAGGCAGAGAGAAGAGGAGAAAGAAAGGGACAGAGGGAGAAACAGAGAGGGAGACAGAGGTATAGACAGACATCGAGAGGGGACAGAGAGAAGCAAAGAGTAAGACGAGAAAGGAAGAGAGAGAGAGCCAAAGAGAGGGACTGAAAGTGAGGTAAAGAAAGAGAGGGACAGAAAGAAGAAAAGAGATAGACAAAGAGAGAGGGGTAAAGAGAGAGAGACAAACATTGAACAGAATGAGAGAACAAAAGAGTGTTACGGACAGGGGAGAGATGAAAGGGTTGGCTCCCCTCTTTCCACATCTTGACTGATCGAAGACAGTGTTTTAAAAAGAAGTGTTTCAACTCCTGAGCGTGTAATTGTCAGAAACCAACAAATGACAAGTTTTCTCATAAGTTTT
This sequence comes from Carcharodon carcharias, assembly GCF_017639515.1. Lineage (NCBI taxonomy): Eukaryota > Metazoa > Chordata > Chondrichthyes > Lamniformes > Lamnidae > Carcharodon > Carcharodon carcharias. The sequence continues at coordinate 22,724,862 of NC_054491.1, forward strand.
AAAAGAAAGATAAATGTTTATTGTTCAACGCCTGAATATATGCAGCTTCATCCGCTCCCACACTCATACAAATACACACACACTTAAGAAAAAATAGCGATTACAAAAGTAGCATGCATTTAGAAGTCTTAGGATTTCAAGAGTTCTCAGTTACACTTGCTTTTCCCCAGGGTGAAGGCTTGAAACAATGCAGGCCTGTAATCCTTTGTGTCCACTGACAAAAAAACTCTGGTGGTTTCAGAAGGACAGGTTCGCTGTTGATTTATGTTCTTGTTATTCTGCTCTACATGGTGGCCTCGTGGTAACGTCACTGGATGAACAATCCAGCAACCCAGACTAATGCTCTGTAAGGACCCAGGTTCAAATCCCACCACCACCGCCACAGTAGCTGGTGGAATTTAAATTCAATTAATAAATTTGGAAATATAAACCATTGTTGATTGTTGTAAAAACCCATCTGGTTCACTAATGTACTTTATGGAAGGAAATCTGCTGACCTTACATCTGGTCTGGCCTACATGTGAGTCCAGACCCACAGCAATTTGGTGACTCTTAAATGCCCTCTCAAATGACCTGGTAAGCCATTCAGTTGTATCAAATTGCTACAAAGTCTGAAAAAAAGTCAAAGTTCAATGACGAAGCCCTGGTTGGGTTCCTCGGGCAGAGGGTTCACAGCCATCCCAAGTCTCTGTCTACCAGTGTTTCTTAGGCAGGGTCTTTTCCCTTCACTGGTCCAAAATTTTCTTTATTAAATCTCCTTATCAGAAAAATAGTTTTGGTCATGTGACCAGAGCATCTCTTTCCCTTGTCCTCCTAAATAGTTGTTGATGGCTAGGGCATAATGGGATCTGGGTTTCACCCATCCACATACCATCTTGATAAAACAGAACTTTCCACACCCATTTTCTGGATTTCAAATTTGGAGTCTGAAAGTTTGTAGCCGTACTGTGAAACCAATTTTTTAAATTAGTTGGGGAAGTGTAGTCATCAATCACCGGAAGGGTCTTTTTCACACTAATGACTGTGACCAGACATGAAGATTAGCTAGGGGTCTTGCAGTGGCAGGAAAGAAAAGGTCCACCTGACCGCTCACTCCATTTTGTTTTACAGGAAAGTGCCCATTTCAGGTTTATACTTCATAAGTTCATTTTTTATAGCTTATAAGTTCATATTGCATGAGTGTGACAAAAGGTAAAAACTGGGAGCAGTAGAAAACAGAGAGAAACAGAGGAGGAACAAGACAGTGACAGCAAGAGAGGAACAGAGAGAGATAGATTGAGAGTGCAGCACAGACGTGCAGAAGGAAGTAAGTACGGTGTTGATAGTCTTGAGTGAAACTTTGCTGCATGTTTCTGAGATGCAGAGAGTGGTGACAAGATGTGCTGTTTGTGCTCCTACTGTTGCTCCTCCTCCTCCTGCAGGAGCTCGAAATGCTGTTAGATTTTCCCAACTCTTGACATTGGCATTTCATAAATAGAGATTGTTTTGAATATGCCTCCGTGGCTGCACACTTTGCTTCTGTTTGCCATGACCAAGCTCATTTGATTCGACTGCAGTGACATTCTGAAATCCTCAATAATGTCCATCTACTGTACCAAACTCTCTGGCTTAATTTTTTGAGATCACTAATAAGATAGACAAGAGAGCATCTCTGAATATTGACTTCCAGAAGGCACTTGATAAGGCACCACTCAAATGATTATTAGCAAATGTGTACTTAGGAGGTGTTAGCAGAGCACTATTTCTTGTTTTTATATTCCCTTCCCACCAGCGGTAATGGCCCAGAAATTCAATGGCACAGTGGTCATTTTGTGAATGTCTAATATGACAGAAGAAGTGAGTGTTCATTACAAGCAGGAGGTGCAATAGAAGTCATATTGGTGTAGGCAAGAAACTAATATCATGATTTTGGTTGAGACCAGTAACTATTATTTTTAAGAAAGAAGAAATCCAAAATCCTAGTTATTTACTGAAAGAATGAAGCAAATAAGATTCCATGGTTTAAAACAAAAGAATTTTTAATATACAAGAGTCAAATACCAAATATTATCTTGGTAAGCACCTATACTCTAAAACTCAGAATCAACATATGTTAAACATAAATTAACAGGAGACTTGAGGAAGATTATAAACTATAAATCACACATTAAATGGCAGATGTGACTAAGACAGATCTTACGAATTAGCTCGCCAGTCGTTCAGCATATATGTCATCAATCTAGTCACAAAGCCCCTCAAAACTCTGTCTTCCTCGTGAAGAATTTCAACTCCTCTTCTTCTAGGATGTAGTCTAGACGTAGCTAACACCGCTGCACAACCAGAGTTCCACAGGCATGGTCTGCACCAAAAATGATACGTAGTTGCAGAATCTCCTCAACTCTGCTTACAACAATCTGAATGGTATTTCCACCAATGTTATGTTCAAGTAACAGAAACATATGCAGCAACTGTATATTTGCCTATTCTCAGCTTCTGGATCTAGCCTCTGTCTTCTTTAGCCTGCATGTAGTGCACCACTGGGATCATCATCAACATCTGAGCTCAGATGGCTCCGTGTCCTTTTCATATCGTTTCAACCAGGCACAGGCTCCCCAGAAAATTTGGTTTCCAATCTCAGTTTCAGTTTTAGTTTCCTTTGAAACTGGGAGGGTCAGTTTTCTTTCTTAGCTTCCCTTTTTGGTTTTCCTTTTCAATTAGGGTCTGTCTCAAAAGACACAAGCTTCGAAACTATGGATTCCATCATATTAGGCATTCAGGGCTAGCAAGCGCTCAGCCCCTTTGCATATGAAAATAAGTATCCTAGTGCCTGCTGGGGATTCCCACCCTAACTGTGTGAAAACAGATGAAACAGGAAGCCATCTGCATACAAGCTCAGTCCTGGGACGTGACTGCAGGAGTCCCTCAGGGTAGTGTTCTAGGTTCAACTATCTTTGGTTGTTTCATCAATGACCTTCCCTCTATCATAATGTCAGAAGTAGAGATGTTCGCAGATGATAGCATAATGTTCAACACCATTCATGACTCCTCAGATACTGAAGCAGTCCATGTCCATATTCAGCAAGACATGGACAATATCCAGGCTGACAAGTGGCAGGTAGCATTCGCACCACACAAGTGACAGGCAATCACCATCTTCAACAAGAGAGAATAGAATCATTTCACCTTGACATTCAATAGCATTACCATCACTGAATTAGCCACTATCAAGCTATTCGGGTGTTACCATTGACCAGAAACTGAACTGGACCAGCCTTATAAATACTGTGGCTACAAGAGCAGATCAGAGACTAGGAATTCTGCAGCAAGCTACTCACCTCCTGGCTCCCCAAAGCCTGTCCACCATCTACAAGGCACAAGTCGGGAGTATGATGGAAGATCCTCCACTTGCCTGGGTGAGTGCAGCTCCAATACTCACTGTTGTAGTATCTTTGATGAACGGACCACAGGAGACTCAGGTACAGGTTACGATCGTTTATTCGAACAATTGCAAGGAGGGCACCATCTCAATGCAGCTTGAGACAGTACTCTGCTAAACTACAAGTGTTCACCATACTTATACATTATTGGTCACGTACAAGAACATCCTCCAGATTCCGATCTTGTCAACATATAGGTTTACAATAAACAGACAAGTCTCCGGTACAAAGGTACATGCATCATCTGACCCCACCTTCACCCAGGCAGAGACCTGCCTTCCTATCTAAGCTGGGACCATCTGTCCTTCCCCAATCTGTTGAAGAACACACTTAATCTATGTTATTGCCATTCTCTGACTCCAGTCTAACTCCCAGGACCTTGCTGGTGATTGCAAACCCTGAGGGTGTACAAAATTTGAGAGTGTATAAGGTTCATCTGGTTTAACTGTTTAATTGTTGATTTACTGATTTGCACTGGCCTGCCTATGGATTCATTTACTTTCTTCCCTCTAACACTCACAAAGCTCAATGCCATCCAGGACAAAGCAGCCTGCTTGATTGGCACCTTCAACAGGCATTCCCTCCACCACATACCCTCCAACACATTGCGGCAGTAGTGTGTACCATCCACAAGACACACTGCAGCAAATCAATAAGACTCCATCAGTAAACCCGAAGCCTCTACCACCCAGAAGAACAAGGGCAGCAGATGTATAAGAATGCTACCTCCTGGAAGTTCCCCTCTAAGCCACACACCATCCTGATTTGGAACTATATTGCCATTCCTTCAGTCGCTGGATCAAAATCCTGGAACTCCCTCCCTAACAGCACTGTGTCCCGACAAGCCATGGACTGTAGTGGTTCCAGAAGACAGCTCACCACCACCTTCTCAAGGACAATTAGCAATGGGCAATAATTGTTGACCTAGCCGGCAACTCCAACATCCCATGAACAAATAAAAAATAGTGGCATCCAGCCTGGGCTTCTTAATTCTGCCAATGAGCACCCCACCACATACAGCACCCGCTGTGGGTCAGGGGATTTAGAGACTCTAGTGAAACACAATCACCCTCAATAAATTTCTCCAAAATTTATTGTTGTGTGTGTGTTGGGGGGGGTGGGGGGGGGGGGAGAGATTGGCGGGGGGGGGGGGGGTGCGAAATACTCATTTCTCTCTTAGTTTCCACTACTCTCTCAAGTTATTCATTACAGAAGTATTAGTTCTCTCAATTGGAATGATGGGTGAGCTCACAGTGAAAACCAACCCTACTCACCTCACTAACTGATCCCACATCAGCACTGATTAAGGGAAGGCCTGGATTGCCTCCAGTGACACAATTCTCTGTTCAACTCCCATATCCTTGTCACTGGGACCACACAGTTCTCCCTGGATTGTTGCGCCTTCTGCAGGAGTTGGAAAAAAGAGGGAATGAGAGAGACAATAGAAAAATACTGCGGATGCTGGAAATCTGTAATAAAAACAGAAAATGCAATGAAAATGTAGGTAAGGCAGTGTCTGTGGAGAGAAACAGACTTAATGTTTCAGGTTTGTGGCCTTTCATCAGAAAAGAGAAAAACTAGAAATATAGGTTTTGAACAACTGGAAGGGGAGAAGGTGGGTAGAAGAACAAAGGGGATTGAGAGAAATTACACTGGGATCCCACGTTTGACTTGGGTGCATGTTTATTCTCCGTTTGCTGCAAACATTGCTGTAGTAATTATGGTTTTATTTAGTGTGTAATGTACCTTCAAGAATAATACATCTTAGGAAAGATCATATGATCTGGATTAACCAATAGGAGAGTAGCACAGGCTACCTCAGCTGACAGTGTAGAGATGGAGTTGAAAGTGAGAGTACGTGTAGTTGCTGTTGAGTATATTATAAATAAACTTAATGTTTCCACTTAAGAAGTGTCTGAAGATCAAGTCTATTACTAATAGTACAACTCGGCCACTCTTACAGCAATCACAAAATTCTGAATCTTCTTAAGTTATTCGGTCAAAATAGTTCACATTGCGAATTTATAAAGGAATTTGTGCAATATATTTCAGTCATACGATTAAGCATTTGAACTTTTAGTTTCCTAATAAGAAGAGTAGGATATCTATTAGATCTACTATCAGTTAATACTTGAAATTGTAATACTGTTAGCTCATTAATATTCTATTCAATGTTAATTTCATGGAATCGAGTTTGCTTTGTGTTATCAAGGAATGTATTGAGCTGAAATTGCAGAGTCGCAGATTGACTACAGTGGAGTAGTAATGAAGATTGAATATTTTTCCAGTTCTAAAATTTCATTTGCATCTTGCAACAAGAATCCTAATACAGACTCTTAATAAAGAATCAGCTGTGTAAAATTACTGTCACAAAGCAAAACATGAGAACACAGAATACAAATTATATCAGCCTGACACACTTAGTTTTCTTTAAATTCTTGAAATAGATCTAAATGTCTTTAATTAACTATTGATATTCCTTTCTCACAGTTGTGTGTTGTCATTAACAAAGTGACAAAGCTATAGCTCTGATCCTGAAACTTGTTTAAAATCCAGCACAGAATTTTCTATTTCCCATGTAATCCTGAGCAGATGTAGAGCAGACAACAAATCACGCATGGTCCTGCTCAAGTTTAAAGGGTTTTCCTAATTCTAGTGTTCTAAGTGAGCTCCAGGCATTGGGATTGATACAGAGTATGGGGAGAGACGGGAAATGGAATTAGTTTGAGACTGATAGAGGATTAGGGTGAAAGAATGGATTAGTGGAAATAGTTTTGGATTGATTTAGGGATATGAGGGAGAAGGCAGATCAGTGAGGTTAGGTTGGATTGTTCTAGCAGGCAGCCAACACAGACATGATGGACCAAGTGTGCTGTAAACATCTATGCTTCCATCATAAATATGTGGCAGGTCTGAGAAGATCAGAAACACTAGATGCTCCAATTAAGTTATGCAGGGAGTTAGGGGTGATGGAGACTTTGCAAGGCACTGAACAGCACAAGGCCCAAGAGGAGCAACTGAAGGAGATAGGCAAGGTAGTCAATGCTGATAAATCAGCCCACCCATAACAGCTCAGTGCAAGGAGTTAGGCAAGGTAGGAAGATCAACTCACATCTACCAAGGATGTACATTATGCAGCATTACAGCCACACACTGAACTCCCCTCACCAGTTACTTACTAGACCTCCCTGTCACTTGCCATTTTAACACAACACCCTGCTCTCATGCCCACATGTCTGTCCTTGGCCTGCTGCAATATTGCAGTGAAGCTCAACACAAACTGGAGGAACAGCACCTCATCTTCCAACTAGGCACTTTACAGCCTTCCGGACTTAATATTGAGTTCAACAATTTCAGATAATGAACTCTCTCCTCCATCCCCTTCCCCTTTCCGATTCCCCTTTTCCCAATAATTTATAATTTTAAAAAAATATATATTTTTCTTTTCCCATCTATTTTTAAATTTATTTCAATCTATTGCTTTATCTCCACCTTTTAGCCCATTTCAATCCCTTCCCCCCAGCCCACCCCCACTAGGGCCATCTGCCACTAACTTGTCCTGCTTTCTACCCTTAATGTCATACCCTTAGCACATTCCTTAGATAACATCACCACTGTCAATACCCCTTTGACCTTTTGTCTATGACATCTTTGGCAATCTCTTCTTTGCTTCCACCTATAACTGGCCCTCTATTCAGCTCTACCTGTCCCACCCCCCTCAACCAACTTATATTTCACCTCATTTCTTTATTTCCTTAGTTCTGATGAAGAGTCATACGGACTCGAAACGTCAACTGTATTCCTGCCTGCAGATGTTGTCAGACCTGCTGAGTTTTTCCAGGTATTTTTGTTTCTGTTTCAGATTTTCAGCATCTGCAGTATTTTGCTTTTATTTACTATCAGTGTCTAGCAGGCAGAGCGATGCTCTTTACACATTCAGCCCTCAGCTAACAATGTTCCTTCACTCACAGCCTTACTCTCATTGATGTATCGAGTGTGGAATTGATGCCCATTCCTGTCACCATTCCCATTGTAGGCTGCATGTTGGCTCCTCGGGTTCCTGCCCATCACAGTAACCAGAGGGAATTCTCACAAACTAGTTTCATGGTCAGGACTCATTAACACAGACTCATCCAGGTACTGCCACACAATTGGTGATAATGCCATTCACTTGGGAGTAGGGGGAGGAGTGAAATCTAGGGCCTGAATGTTTTCTGTGTTGGGCGGGCTCAGCGGGAGCGGGTGGGGGCGGTCGCGGAGCCAACAGCCACTTGTGATCGGCTCCGCACTGCCATTTTATGCGGGTGGGCCAATTAAGGTCTGCCCAGTGAAAATACAGGAGCAATAGTGCTGAGTGATACCTGTGTGGGCGGTGGGAAGAGGGAGAGCCAGGTCCAGCGCTCTTTCACGCATGCGCATGAAAGACCGCTTCGATCTCCCTGAGGCACGGAGCTGCTTCAGGGAGATTGAAGCACTTCTTAAAAAAATAAATAAATGCAGTAAAAATGTAATGAAACATATCCCCTCCTGTCACGTGAGATGGGACATGTTTTTATTTTTCAGAAAAAGATTTTATTTAATTCATAAAAGCTTTAGGAAACCTCATCCTGCCCGAGGATGAGGTTTCCTGAAAGACATAAAGGCCGCTTTGGCCTTTTAGCCTGCGCGCCAACCATAAGTTTGGATGGGCAGTGTGAAATTCAGGTTAATTACTTGGTTAATGGCCTTAATGGACCTATCAATTATTGGCGGGAGTGCAGCTGACTCCGGCGCGCACCCACCCAATGAATTATCGCGAGATGGAGCGATGATGTCGGGACGCATGCCCGATGTCATCGCGCGTCATTTTACGTTCCGGCATGTCGGGCCTGCCCCCGCACACCGACTGTAAAATCCTGACCTAGGGGGTTCCTTCACAAAACCTAGCCAGAAATATGCTTTTAAGGGGATGAACTAATCCCGGCGGATGGACCACTGAGCTATGAGTAGAGGATGGGAAGCATTTATGCTCTTCTTGATCTTACACAAATTAGTGGGGTAGGTTTTTTTTTTTCCGGCTATTTTGGGACAGTTTGCAGCAGCTCCTTTTAAGGACCATTTATTGATCTGACTGCTCAACGTTCCATTCCACTGAGTGCAGGACCTCGATTTTAAATTTTAACAGCACCAGACTGTCCATCCATGCAGCTGCATCTTAGTGAAACATCAGACTTTACTAAAAAATTTCTACTACCTTGACGATTCCTTTCACTCTTGATATTGACTTTTTGGGAGACCCCCATCTTAGCACTGACTCAAACGTCCCTTTAGCACGTACTCCACCCTGCACCTGCTTTAGATCCAGCCTCAGTACGTACAAATGCTCCAATTTAAGCACTAAAGACTTAAAGTGATTAAAATGATGCAGCCTTAACCCAATTCTGAAATCACATTTGTTCTCCAGGTGGCATTTACAGCAAGGGCATCATAACTCAGAGGAAACAACACGCTGTCACACAACTGTCAGCTATAATTAAAACAGGAAATGCTGGAAAATTTCTGCAAGTTTGGCAGCATCTGTGGAGAGAGAAAGAGAGTTAATGGCCAGGATTTTCCCCTCGGCGATTTGGGGGCGGGGCCCGCTCGCCGAGGGGAAAATGACACGGGATGACATCGGGAGGAATGCCCGACGTCATCCTGGTCCCTTTAAATTTTTTAGGAAGGCGGGCGGACAGTGAAATCAGCTGTCCGCCCACCGACCTGCCAATGGCCAATTGAGGCCATTGACAGGCTAGTTAAAGACCTGCCGGCCAACCTTAAGGCTGGTGAGCAGGCCAGGAGCCCCAGCGGGCTCCAGATTATTCATGAAACTTCATCCATTGGCAGGATGTAAAAAAATATTAAAGTTTATGCGGTTTTTATTAACATGTCCCATCTCATGTGACATTGTCATATGAGGGGGACATGTTAATAATTTTTTAATGTTTCTATTTTTACACTTAACTTACCTGTCACAAATCTCCCTGAGGCAGCACTTTGTCTCAGGGAGCAGTGTGCTGTTTCGCGCATATGCGTGAAAGAGCGCACTTTGACAGCTGGAGATTCCGCACCCCCCCCCCCACCACCCACCCACCATCCAGGAAGTGCATAGCGCTTCCTGTCGGGGATGCCGCTGGGCGGGCCTTAATTGGCCCGCACACTTAAAATGGCGGCGAGCCCCATTTCGGTGGCAGGGGTCGGCTGCCCCCACTGCCAAACCGGTGGGGCCCGCACACCATCCAAGGGCAAGGTTCTGCCCAATGTTTCGAGTCCAATATGACTTCTTCAGAACTGAAGCATTAACTCTGTTTCTCTCTCCACAGATGCTGCCAGGCTTCCTGAGGTTTTCCAGCATTTTCTGTTTTTATTTAATTTGGCTTCCAGCATCCACAGTATTTTGCTCTTATTTTAGTGTTTACTTTCAACTAACCTGACAATGCTGGTGTTGGGGGAAAGTTTGAACTGCAGAATCTTTTTCTGCCCACTCACCAAAACAGGCACAAAGTAAATGTTCAGATTCCTAGCTGGCAAAACAAGACATTCCACAACAGAAAGCAGTGCAGTCCTCAGACAGACTAGCTAACAAACCATAGACAAAACACTTTTCTTCAATCCATTGTAAAAACCCATAAGCTACAGATAGTTTATACTGGAGATAACTCTGTGTTGGAGAATAGTTTTGAAGTAAGTTCACTTTATTTATTAACAAAAGGCACTAAGTCCCCGGTGCCTGTCTGATTTTATCAAGCTCCCTTCATGGAAATGAAGGAGATAAGTAAGCTGGAATTTGGTGAAACATAAGAAGCAATTGTGAAATTTGTTTTCATCTATTTCCCATTATCCTTAGCTCATTTAACTGTTCAGAAAATGCATCTTCTTCACAGCATCATCTCCTTCAGAAAAGAGCTCACTAAATATTTCAGGGTTTTTCCTTTTCTCAGGTTCCTCTTTTATTTGGAGGGTGTTAATATAAACACTGTCTGAGGTGATGGGTAGTCATCAGAGGGATCAGACAGCGGGACAAAAAGCTCAGTAACAATGACCAGCTTAGGCAGGGACAGAGCAAGGTTGGAGAAGGGAGAGAGATCACCTATCAGAATACAAAGTTTGTCTTGAATTCTGACAGGTGGCAGAGAGATGTGAGCAGTGCCTCCCAGCTCTTGGGTTCAGTGTTCAGTCCATGGACAGCATTCAGCTTTAACACTAAAACTTCTTGTTTATCACAGGAGCAGAAGCTAAACGTCTTCAAGATCAGTTCTGGCAACAAAGGAGACAAGGAGACCCAGTTGGGAAGGAACAGTGAGGTCAAGAATGTTGCTAGGTTTTGGGGGAGGGAGTGAAGAAGAATGGTTTGGTCCTGTCAGAGTTTGTGAATATTGCTAGTGTGCTGAGGACACAGGTGCTTTGGTTGAGGTAGACTACAGACAAGGTGTCTTTGAAATCTGTGGAACCCCTGACTTCCCTCAGTATTTCCACACTCCTACAATTTACAGGCTTTTAAAACCCAAGCTTTGCATCTTTTAATCATGACTTTCTGATTTTCTGATTCATGAGGAATTCCACACTGAAAATCTCATTTAATATTTGGCCATGATAACAAAGTCAAGTGCACTCCAATGTTAGTTATGTATTTGCCAGGTTGCTGTATATCTTACATGTCTGATTTATCTCGGAATAATGCAGAGACGACACTAATTCCAAATCTACAACAGTTTATTTACAATACTTCAAATTTTCTCAGAACTTATAGGATTTGTAGACACACATAGGGCAGAATATTATGTTCCTGCGCTGGCAGGTTGTAGGCAGGGGTTGGCCATAAAATTCTTCATTTGTCCTTTGCATTGGGCTCTCACCCACCCTGATCTCTCCACAATTTTAAAATGGGATGAGTGAGACCTAGGCCAGCACCCCCAGCTTCTCTCCAGTTGAGGTCCTTAAGTGGCCAACTGATGACAACTTAAGGGCTGTTTCCCACACAGCCTCAATTTTCAGGCTGATTGGAGGAGTTCAGGAGCATGGGGAAGCCCAAAGAGTGACCCTGCTCAGGCCTTGAGCAGGAAGGTGATGCACCTCCATCAATGGCCTCTTTTACACATCGGGTGCCTCTCCAAAAAGTCTGGACACTGCAGCTGCTTTATCCCACTCTTGAACTATCTATCAACACCCCTGCCCACGCCCCCAGGACTCACCTCACCTCCCTACCTTGAGACCTCCAAAACGTACCCGGTCCTTGACGCCTGGGACTAGACTCTGAGGACTGCTTGCAGTTCCAGTCCTGTCCACTGCATCTTCTGGCTCTAGAGATCTGTCTGCCAATCTGATTATCTGGTAGATCTCTGAGGCGAGACTTCTTCTTGAGTCAGGGGTGGAAGTCCTGCCTCCATCCAATTAACACTCCTTGGAGCACGAAATGGCTGCAGAGCAGTCAGTATTGGCAGGGATGTATTTGCCACTGATTCCTTAGATGGCAGGAAGGGAAACTTCACCATCCTAAAATTCCTGGCCAATTGTCTGCCAGATTCCAGGTCTTTTGTGGAACCTTCTCAGTTTATTAACTCTCTAGTTCCGCCCACAGGCTTAAGCAATCAAGGACAGCTACACAGATCAGCGAAGAGAATAACATAGTCAAGCACAGATCAATCAAACCATTGAACACCACAACCACTGCAATTTGACCAACCCTTACAGCCTGTTCATTGCATCTGATGCATGCTCGTATCTCAGCAAGACACAGTCAGTAATAAAAGTCTCAAAGCAGATATAGAAATTCCTGTGGAATAATTACCATCAAGCATGTTGCATGTTAGATAAAGAGGTGTGGAGGACAGTCACAGGTCTGATGGTAGATCACTAATGATGATAATACTCTCATATTTCCAAGAGTTTTAGGTTGGACCTGTGGTAGGAACAAATTATCCTTAGTGCCCTCATTCCCTGAGCAGAGAGAGGTTGCACTAAATCAATGAGGTAGTATTGTCCCCAGAAAGACCAAGTGAGGAAGGTTTAGACTGAACACAGACAGTGTACTCTCATTAGGGTGGAGAAAGATGAGAATGATGTGATAGAGAAGGGTTTGGAGGCTGCAGGTTACATTACTTTGGTTGGAGGACATCATGTCAATATTTCTGAATTGCAAAGCTTGTGTAACCATAGACAGGAAAAGTGAAATTTGTCTGACTCTTACTGCAGCTTTTGCATTTTTTAATTCTCCCTGCTCTCATATTGCAGTGAAGCCATCTCTCAGGGACTCTCCTATGGATTGGATGTGCCAGATTCTAGGCCTTTTTTAAGAGATTACTTAAAATTGCATAGAATGTACAGCACAAAAACAGTCCATGTGTTCTATGCCATTGTTTATTCTCAATACTAGTATCCTCCCACCCAACTTCATCAAACCCAACAGCATACAGTAAATCCTCACTTTAAGTTGCAGTAGCGTTCCTGAAAATCACAACATGAGTTGTTGAGTCACTGCCCTAGGCTGGAATTGGGGTGAGGATGAGGAGGATGGAGGTGAGACAGACTGGGGTTAAAGGAGAGGAAGAGAGAGACAGAATGGGAAAGGAGAGAGAGAGAGAGAGAAAGAGTGGGAAAGGAGAGAGAGTGGGAATAGAGAAAAAGAGACAGGGTGGGAAAGGAAAGAGAGAGAGAGAGAGAGGGAGACAGAATGGGAAAGGAAAGCAAGCAAAAAGTTGAAACAAAAACAGAAAATGCTGGAAAAACTCAGCAGGTCTAACAGCTTCTGTGGAGAATTAACATTTCGAGTCCATATGACTCTTCTTCAGAGCTAAAGAGAAGTAAAAATGTGATGAAATTTATACTGTTTAAGGAGGGTGGAGCAGGTGAAGCTGGATAGAAGGCCAGTGATCAATGGGGGCAAAGGAGAGATTGCCAAAGATGTCATGAACAAAAGGGCAAAGGGCTGTTACTGGTAGTGGTACTGGCTAAAGGAGGTGCTGGTGGTGGCATTAAGGTTAGAAAGCAGAATGTGATAACAGCAGGACATGGGTAAGCACTCTGGAAAGAATAGCATGAACAAGTGACAGATGACCCTTGTGGGAGTGGGGTCAGTAGTAGGAAAAAAGATTAAAAATAGGATAAAAGATGGGGATAAAGCAATGAATAAAAAAAAATTAAAATGTGGATAAAAAATAAAAATGAAAAAATTAAGATGAATATTGAAAAAAGGGGATAAAAAAGAGGTGAGCGTGGAGGAGAGAGTTCATGGTCTAAAGTTGTTGAACTCAATATTCAGTCCAGAAGGCTGTAAAATCCAGAAGATTAACCCTAATCGGAAGATGAGGTGCTGTTCCTCTGGTTTGCGTTGGGCTTTACTGGAACATTGCAGCAGGCCAATGATGGGCATGTGGTCTTTCCAGACTAAACTATGCAGACTGGGTGACTGTTTTGCAGAGCACCTTCAGTCTGTCCACAAGCATGACCCAGACCTTCCTGTCGCTTGCCATTTCAACACATCATCCTGCTCTCATGCCCTCCCCCCACCCGGCCCCTATGAGGGTCAGCTGTCACTGGTTCATGTCGTTTTTTCCAAAGTGTTTACCCTTGTCCTGCTATTATTGCATTCTGCTTTCTGACCTTAGTGCCACCATCAGCACCTCCTTTAGCCAGTACCACCACCTTTAACACCCCTTTGTCCTTTTGTTCATGACATCTTTGGCAATTTCTCCTTTGCCCCTGCCTATCGCTGGCCTTCTATCCAGCTTCACCTGCTCCACCCCTCTTAAACAGTAAAAATTTCATCACATTTTTACTTCTCTTAAGCTTTGAAAAAGAGTCATATGGACTTGAAATGTTAACTCTATTTTTTGCTCCACAGATGCTGTTAGACCTGCTGAGTTTTCCCAGCATTTTCTGTTTTTGTTTCAGATTTCCAGCACCCACAGTATTTTGCTTTTATTTTAAGCAAAAAGTTGAGTTGAGTTTCAGGAGTGCTGTGCAGGAGACACAGAAACTGCTGTTCAGTGCTTGTTTGGGTGATTTAGGGCTAACTGCATTTAATTTGAATTTATGCCGTATTTCTGTTATATTCACTGATTTATTCTATTTTGCAAGTTATTCCAGCTAGGAATGTACAGTACCGCACATGTACAGTACAGTACTTCAACTTGTATGTTGGTTTTTCAGGGCAAGAAAGGTCTGAGGGAACTTAACTCTGGCTTTAACATTGATTCCTAAGGAAGCCCATGGTTCACTTAAAATTATTTCTCTTAAAGTCACTTAAAGATATCACTACTCTATGAATAAACAAGTTTCTCTAATTTACAACTTGGTTTATTACCTTATATTTATGACCTTTAGTTTTGGACTCCCCCAGAGGTGGAAACATTTTCTCTATGTCTACCCTTTCAAACCCTTCAATAATTTTAAATGTCTCTATCACGTCACCCCTCAGTCTTCTCTTTTCTAGAAAAAAGACTACGAACTTGTTTGTTTTTTTTCTATATGACCTCTCCGTTATGGTATCATCCTTGTAAATCTTTTTTGATAAGAGCTGCTTAGAAGGGTACAGTAAGTCACATTTAATTGGCCTTCAGCAACATTATGCTCAAGCTGACAAAATACCTGGTGTCAGACACTGCTGAAATTAAATGCTGTCCAACACATTCCCAGTCATTTCATTGCACTGGGGCATTGTTACAGGCTTAAATTCCACATGCAGAAAAAAACATTAATTTGTGTAAAAATAAAATGTCTATTTTAAGAGGAAATAGTTTTACCGGTAATTACTTTACATAACAATGAGATTACTGCTAGATGCTGGGTAGTAAAAATCTGCTGAGCTCAAATCTTCAAAAATAACTGCCACAAAATGTAATATCTACAATCATGATAAGAACATAAGAAATAGGAGCAGGGGTAGGCCATTTGGCCCCTCAAGCCTGCCCCACCATTCAATAAGATCATGGCTGATCTGCCCCTGGCCTCAACTCCTCTTTTGTGCCAGCCCTTCATATCCTCAAAGAACTGCAGCAAATTTTTCAAACATAATTTCCTTTTCACAAAACCATGTTGCCTCTGTTTGATTGCGTTAAGTTTTTCCAAATGTCCCACTATTTCTTCCTTAATAATGGGCTCTAGTATTTTCCCAACAACAGATGTTAGGTTGACTGGCCTATAGTTCTTGAACAGGGGTGCAGTTTTCCAATCCACTGGGACCCTCCTGGAATCCAGCGAGTTCTGAAATATTTCGACCAATGCCTCCACTATCTCTGCAGCCATTACTTTTAAAGCCCTTGGATTGCAGGCCATCAGGCCCTGGTGACTTGTCTGCCTTTAGTCCCATTCATTTCTCAAATACTTTGTCCCTCATGATAGAAACTGTTACAAGATCATTCCTCCCATTAGCTCCTTGCTTATCTGATATCTTTGGAATGTTTGTAGTGTCCTCCACTGTGAAGACCGATGCAAAATATTGGTTTAAATTTTCTGCCATTTCCCTGTTCCCCATTATCAATTCTCCAGTCGCATCTTCCAAGGTCCCCACGCTCACTTTAACTACTCTCTTTTTATATATAAACGTAGAAGCTCCTGCTGTTTGTTTTTATATTTCTTGCCAATTTACTTTCATAATCAATTTTCTCCCTCTTTATTAGGTTTTTAGTCATCCACTGCTGGTTCCTAAAAAAATCCCAATCCTCTGGCCTGCCATTAGTTTTCACCACTTTATATGCCTTCGTTTTTGATTGGATACTCTCCTTGACCGCCTTTGTTAACCATGGGTGGTTCATCCTCCTCATCAAGTCCTTCTTTTTGACTGGAATAAATTTTTGCTGACCATTATGAAATATCTGCTTAAATGTCTGCCACTGCTCATCCACTGACCTTCCCCTTAGTCTATTTTCCCAGCCCGCTTTAGACAACTCTTTCTTCATACCTCTGTAATTGCCCTTATTTAAGTTGAGGACACTGGTTTGAGATCCGAGTTGCTTGCCCTCAAACAGAATTTGAAATTCTACCAGGTTGTGATCACTACCCCCAGAGGATCCTTAACTACGAGATCGCTTATTAATCTGACCCCATTACACATTACTACATCTAAAATAGCCTGTTCCCGGGTAGGTTCTGCAATGTATTGCTCTAAGAACAATCCCTGATGCACCCTACAAATTCGCCTTCCATGTTACACCCACTAATCTGATTTGTCCAGTCAATATGCAGATTAAAATCATCCATGACAATTGTAGCACCCTTCCCATTATTTCCCGAATTATACCTTGTCCTACAGTGAGGCAACACTTCGGTGGCCTGTAGATGATGCCCACCTGTGACTTCTTCCCCTTGCTATTCCTTATTTCTACCCAAGCTGATTCCATCATCACGATCTATTGCACCTGTATCACTATTCATCAACGCAATGATACCTTCCTTTATTAACAAAGCTACCCCACCTCCTTTTCCTTTTTACCTATTTTTCTGGAACGTTGAATACCCTTGAATATTGAGTTCCCAGTCTTGGTCACCCTGCAACCATGTCTCTGTAATAACTATCAAGTCATATCCATTTATTTCTATTTGTGCCATCAACTCATCTATCTTGTTACAAATGCTGCATATATTCAGATAAAGAGCCTTAAGCTTTGACTTTTTACCATTATTACTCATTCTGATTCTAATTTCTTCTGCACTCTTCTGCTTATATTTTCTGCTCCTTCCTGTCACACTTTTATTATCATTCATCTCTTCACCACCCTGCACCTCTGCTCTCTCGTTTATTTTTGATTTTTTAAGCTTCCCTTCAATTGAACTCTCCCCCCAACAAATTAGTTTAAAGCCCTATCTACAGCTCTAGTTATACGATTTGCCAGGACACTGGTCCCAGCATGGTTCGAATGAAGCCAACGGAACAGCTCTCTGCTTCCCCAGTACTGGTGCCAGTGCCCCATGAATCAGGACCCATTTCTCCCACACCAATCCTTGAGCCATGCATTTACCTCTCTAAACATATTTACCCTACGCCAATTTGCATGTGGCTCAGGTAGTAATCTAGAGATTATTACCTTTGAGGTTCTGCGTTTCAATTTAGCCCCGAGCTGCTCGTAGTCCCTTAGCAGAACCTCGTTCCTAGTCCTACCTATGTCGTTGGTACCTATGTGGACCACGACAACTGAATCCTTCCCCTTCCATTCCAAGTTCCTCTCCAGCCCAGAAGAGATGTCCTTAACCTTGGCACCAGGTAGACAACACAGTCTTCAGGACTCTCTGTCTTTGCTGCAGAGAACATAATCTATTTCCCTAATTATGCTGCCCCCTATTACTACTACATTTCTCTTTTCTCCCCCCCACTTGAATGGCACTCTGTACCATGGTGCTATGGTAAGTTCGCTCATCCTCCCTGCTGTCTGTGCCCTCGTCCACACCGGGAGCAAGAACCTCGTATCTGTTGGACAAAGACACTGGCTGAGGCTCCTCTAAAGCTAAATTCTGGATCCCCATACCTGCCTCACTCTCAGTCACACCCTCCTGTCCCTGACCATGGACCAAATCTGATGTAATTAATCTAAGGGGTGTGACTGCCTCCTGAAACACAGTGTCCAGGTAACTCTCCCCCTCCCTGATGTGTTGCAGTGTCCGCAGCTCGGACTCTAGCTCATCAACTCTGACCCGAGTTCCTCGAGCAGCCAACACTTGCTGCAGATGTGGTCACCGTGGATCACACCAGCATCCACCAGCTTCCACATACTACAGCTGCAACACATCGCCTGTCCAGCCATCTCTATTCTATTTAATTAATTTATTTGGGTGTTAAATATTTGAATTTCTTAACTGTACTGTTTAGCTGTAATAACGTCTCCTGATTTAAGACACTTGGTCAATCGGAAGAGTCACGGAAGAGATACCTACCAATCACCTACCTGTTTTCTTGTGACATCACACTTCATCCCTGACAGGATTGAAACAGGTTGAAGGGGCTCTCTGTTGCTGGTTTTTATCTCCCGCCGCCGCTGCCCTATCACACAGGTCTCACTGTTTTAAACTGTGAAACTCCCAGCTCTCCTCTCATTGTTTTAAACAATAAAAATCCCGCCTCTCCTCTCGCTGTTCTAAACTGTGAAGCTCCCGGTTCTCCTCTCGCTGTTTCAAACTGTGAAAATCCCGGTTCTCCTCTCGCTGATTTAAACTGTGAAAATTCTGGCTCTTCCCTCACTGTTTTAAACTGTTGCTGACCGAAATTGATACCCGGTCCCAGATGGTAAGCCATCTCTATTTCAAAACACTCACCTTTGTTTTAAATCCCTGAATAGCCTTGCCCCACCCTCTCTCTGTAACCCCTTCCAGCCCTTAACATTCCTCCAAGAGATCAGTGTTCCTCCAATTCTGACTTCTCACGTATCCCAAATTTTCATTGCTCCACCATTGCCGGCTATGCCTTCAGCTGCCTGGACTCTAAGCTCTGGAATTCCCTCCCTAAACCTCTCTGCTTTTCTTTCCCCCTTTAAGATGCTCCTTAAAATCCACCTCTTTGACTAAGCGATTTATTCCTTAACCAACATCACTAATATCGGGTCATTGTCGTATTGCTTTGCACAAATTAGCTGACATGTTACCTACATTGTAATAGTGTCTATACTTCAAAAAAAAACTTAATAGGTTGTAGGATTCTTTGGAATGTCCTAGGGTCATGAAAGGGTCTCTATAAATGTTCTTTCATTCTTTCATTGCAAGTTTTATAATTGCTGAATTAATCAATGAATACCCCTGGTATCCTTTCCATTGTTCTGACTGGTTTCTGAGCTGGATTATGCTGATGCCATGTTTCTTACCAAACCTTGTCTGACATTTTATTTCACCTGAAGGAATTGCATCATTCATTATTTAACTTTAGAGTTTGAGTTTCTGCTCTGCCCTTGGTATCCAGGCTCCATGATCTTAATACCTACTGACAGCAATGAAATTGAGTGAGTCTGCACTCAGGTACATATGGGCATTTATAGAGGTAGCATGCAAAAACCCACATAGATATCAGTACAGAAGAATTATTCCAGGCAGGGGACCAGCAGAGCTCAAATATGCACCCGAGCTGCAGTGACTACCACCTCACTCTCTAGGGAGTACCAGAAATGGGCATACTGGTCCTGTTGCCAAGTCCCATTCACCCACCACTCCTATACTCACTGACCTAAATTTATACCCAGTCCCGGATGGTAAGTCATCTCTATTTCAAAACAATCACCTTTGTTTTAAATCCCTGAATAGCCTCACCCCTCCCTCTCTCTCTCTCTGTAACCCCTTCCAGCCCTTAATATTGCTGCAAGAGATCTGTGTTCCTCCAATTCTGACTTCTCACGTATCCCAAATTTTCATTGCTCCACCATTGCCGGCTGTGCCTTCAGCTGCCTGGGCTCTAAGCTCTGGAATTCCCTCCCTAAATCTCTCCGCCTTTCTTTCCCCCTTTAAGATGCCCCTTAAAATCCACCTCTTTGACTAAGCGATTTATTCCTCAACCAACATCATTAACATCTGGTCATTGTCGTATTGCTGTGCACAAATTAGCTGTCGTGTTACCTACATTGTAACAGTGTCTATACTTCAAAAAAAAACTTCATAGGTTGTAAGATCCTTTGGAATGTCCTAAGATCATGAAAGAGTCTCTATAAATGTTCTTTCATTCTTTCATTGCAAGTTTTATAATTGCTGAATTAATCAATGAATACCCCTGGTATCCTTTCCATTGTTCTGACTGGTTTCTGAGCTGGATTATGCTGATGCCATGTTTCTTACCAAACCTTGTCTGACATTTTTTTTCACTTGAAGGAATTGCATCATTCATTATTTAACTTTAGAGTTTGAGCTTCTGCTCTGCCCTTGGTATCCAGGCTCCATGATCTTAATGCCTACTGACAGCAATGAAATTGAGTGAGCCCGCACTCAGGTACATATGGACATTTATAGTGGTAGTGTGCAAAAACCCACATAGAACTCAGATAACCCCTTCCTGCCCAGGACAGACAAACAAACCTATCTGGAGCTTCACCCAAAAATCTGAGAATCAGAGATTTGAAAGATAGAACAAGTTGGAGAAAAGGTGCAGAAAATATCGATTGAGTTAGACAAAGTAAAGAAAAGTTTTAAAAAGAGGGAGAAAGTAATGGCAAGATGATAGTGAGAGGAAAGGGAAGACCAGACGAGTAGCATTTATTTAATTTTGATTCTAGCCTGTGGTTTATGCAAACTAAAAGCATAGTAGTAAATTATTCGCTGATTATTCACTTTCAATATTCCAACTTCTGCTGATAGCTGAGTAAATTTATTATTGTAGGAGTAGATTTTGTTTCAGCGTCACAGAATATCAACTGAAAACTTTGTTTTCTTACACTTACCAAAGCTGGATTTGTGAAAATGAAGATTCAATAAAATTACAACGTTTCTGCTATGAGCATAAGATAAAAAAACAGCCTTTCAAACACACGTCTCCTAATCTCACCCAGCATCTTCTCCTGTAAAGGTTTCTGTGCTAAACATGCTGCTGACTGGCTGCACTTCAAGTGGCACAGGTATCTGTGCTGCTAGCTCGAGTTATAGCTAGTCTGCACTTCTTAAAGGGGAGGTGGATTCTGGCTGCAGCAGGTGGTAGAACTGGTTCTAAAAGTGTTTCTCAGAAAGATAATGGAGCAACAAGCCAGAGAAAGAGCTCCCAGGTTATCTGATGCAGTGCTGGCAGCCTTATTCCAAGAGGTGGAAAGAAGGAGGGAGATCATGTTTCTGAAGAGGCCAAAAGGCCCCCAAGGCAAACACAATGGCTGGAATTTTCCGCCCCCATTGTCAGAAGGTTGTGGGGGGTGGTGACAATATGATAGAAAGGCCAAAAATTTGTTTCACGTCATCACGAAGCCAATTAGTCATCGTCTGCTCTGCCCATCAATGGCGGGCTACCTTTCCTGCCATTCAATGTCGGGAACCTAATTTCAATACATGTGCATCTTATCATCTCGCCTGCCTGCCGGAATCATCCCCATATGTCGAATTTACCTCCCACTACAGCATGACTTCAGAACGACGTGATTCACAACAGCATTTAAAAGGCATGCACCTGACAAGCTGAACTTCGAGGGGAGCTCGGAGGTGAGTGTACACTAACGTTGCACAGCGCTCGCAAGGGTCACCTGTTCAACTTCAAGGATGAGGTGCCGCCCATTCAGGCGAAGGCACAGGCAAGTCACCTTGTCCCAACTGGCTGACAGTGCAGTGCCAGGGCAAGGGTTGCTCTGCAGTTGGGGTGAGGGAGGGGTTGGGGAAAGGCAACATGGTCTGATGGTAGTGCATAAGTACATGCAGGGATGGGTGGGGAGGGAAACGACAACACATTAGGGAAACCTTGCATAAAGTGAACATTCTTTCACAGTTGAGGCAGTTCGGGCGCAGCTACATCGACATGTTTGGAGTCGAGCCTCTAGCTTACCTGCCCACTCGAGCAATGCAGAGACATGAAAGTGCCACCAAATGCTCCTGAACTTTTCACCCCTTGGGCACAGACTGCAAATTAACGTCCATTTTAGGGGGCAAAAGAGCAATTGGCCGAGTGGGCAAGTTGTATAATCTCCTTGCAAAAGCTGCTCATGGAGCAGTCACTGGTGGAGGCTCTCACTGCCCCTTCCAATGTCTTTGTTCAGGTTTGGACCAGTCTCCCCATGGTTCAAGCTAACAGTGCAGCCTTGCTGTGCGGGTTAGGAGAAGACCTGCGCCTGAGCTGAGAGCACAGCATGCAATCCAGTGGGCGAAGCTGCTGCCAATTGGTCAGGTGGAGTGGGGTGGAGGTGAGTGGGATTTTGGGCAGCCATACAGAGCACTAAACTCTGGCCATCCAAGTGGTGCTAGCACTCTCCAGTATGCGTTAAGGGGCCTTGAGACAGAGCCAGAGCCATGCATGTAACCTTGAGAGGTCCCTCGGAGACCAATGCTAACTTACGTGTCTCTCTCCTTCATCCTGCAGGAGGAGTATATCAGCAGCATGGAGTCTGGTGACCTAGCTGTATGCCCCATGGCTTACAGAGAGCAGAGACGAAGGAGAAGAACAATGGAGGTATCTGGCTGGGCAGAGGAAGGAGCAGCATCCTCAAGTAGGAGCGGCTGGGGCACCTGCGCATGTCGCTGAAGAGCCATAGCGAGGCATCACGGGTCAGCGCCTAGCTAGACCCAGGGTCTACAGGCAGCACTTGTCATTCCTGCAGATGACCGAGAACCAGTGTCGCCGAAGACTGCACATGTCCTGGGAACTGATTGGTCACATATCAACCTACTGCAGGATTTGGTGCCACGAGGATTTGGAGGGCATCCACTACCAGTGACCGTGAAAGTGACTGCAGCGCTCAATATTTATGCCAGTGGCTCCTTCCAGGGCTAGACAGATGACCTCTGCAGGATCTCGCAAGCCTCCACACACAATTGCAGCCAGGAGGTCACAGACCCCATATTCGTGAAGGCACAAAACTTTGTGCATTTCACCTGGGAAAAGGCAAGGCAGGAAGCATGAGGGCTGGGATATGTGCAGATCTCTGCTTTTCCACAGGTGCATGGTGCCATTGACTGTACTCACGTGGTGTTTAGATCTTCATGGCAATAAGCAGCATAGTATGTGAACTGCAAGGGCTTCTACTCGCTGAATGTTCAATTGGTCTGCAACTACAGCAAACACATCCTGCAGGCCTGCACACGATTCCCAGGGAGTGTCCACTACTCCTGCATTCTCAGTAGGTCTCAGATCCCTTTAGTCTCCCAGGGTCCACAGGGCTGCAGAGCATGTGGCTGATGACGCCTGTTCGGCAGCCTTAGAATGCACAGAGAGAAAGTACAATGAGGCTCATTCTGCAACTCGCACTTTAATGGAGCAAACCATTGGGATGTTGAAAATGAGGTTCCGGTGCCTAGACCGGTCTTGTGGAGCCCTGAAATACAGTCCACAACCTGGCACTGCAACATGGAGAGGAGCTGCCTGAGAAGGAAATGGAGGAGCTGCATGTCTCCTCCGATCAGAAGAACATCAATGGGGATGAGGATGATGAGGTCCTCGAAGGCGAGGATGATGGCAATGAGGTCATTGTCTTGTCCAGACAAGGCAGGTGCACTCAAGGGGCCATCATAACTGCTAGATTCGTGGAGGATGATGATGATGTGCAGTGAGGAGGCTCCATACATCCTTACATTTGATCTGTGAATGTTTGACTCCTGTCTGGCTGACGGCAGCGCACATACCCTCTGTGATAAGGCTCCTGTCATGGAGACGCAGCAGATGCCCATAGTCCCTACATTCCAGGAGGATGATGATAACATGCAGTGGGGACAATCCATAGATCCTCACATAGTTTATGTGAATGTCTGACTCCTGTCTCGCTGATGGTACCTTGCCTGTGTTCTGTGAACAGGGTCATATCATGGAGAATCAGTGGGAAACTTTAACTTCTCCTGATCCTATGGTATTCTTTGTGAGCTGAACCCTTCAGGATCGCACTGTCACCGGACACAGATACTGATGAGATGGGGGTGGGGGGGGTGCAGCTGAACCTCAAAGGTGCTGGGAGCACACAGAGAAAATGACAGAGCTTTGTGCTGCTGGCCCAGGACATTCTAGGAGCAATGATGAGCCCCATCGAGTCGATGTAGTCCAGTGACTGTGAAGGTGCGCCATCAGTGTGTTGGGAAGGTTGTACAAAGCACAGGAAAGAGGCCCTGGACTGAGACATCTGCCTTTATCTTGTGCAGGAACCAAGCTTTCACTTAAGACTGACACAAACACTGCTCAACATAACAGGGTGACATTGTTGGGGGCTTATTTACAATGATCAGCAATATGCACAAGTGATTAATGTCCATGTCTACATGGTGAAACTACATTTTATTAACCTTCCTAATCCTGCATCTACATCTTGGCGCTCCCCCGACATCTACAGCAAAGGTGGAAGCAGCTTGCTGACTCCTCATCAGATGTTTGTCATATCATGAACCAACTGTCTCACCAAACTCTGTCTTTCACATGAGGGTTTCCAATCTCTACTCTCCAAGAACTTGCTTTGGAATCTTCTCCCAAATCATTTCTCTCGGATGCCTTCTGCAAGGGTTTACCTCCAGGGTTTCGAACTCTGTTTACAATGTTCCTCTCCCCTGGGACACCACATGTATTCAAGGTGGCTTCTATTCGCTCTTTCTCAGTGACTCAGCTGTCAACAGTACACCACTACTTCACACACCCATAGCAAAGAGTTACAGACCTTCAGCCATCTCTTTGGATCTTCTTGTCTCTTGCAAGCTGTTCTTGCTTTAAATCTGCTTTCTACAGCTTTTGTCTCTTTAATTCTGAAGCTTGGAGCCTTTCTCTCTGCCCTTCACTCTTAGCTTCACTTAACAGGACATTTTCCAGGTTCCTTTGACTAGAAAGTCTACTTGGGACCTTCTCCTGTTCCACTCTCCTGGATTTTGAAGTATTTTCTTTAGCTTGGGACTGGCTATCTGTCCTCTTTGCTCCAGTCTCTCCTGGCAGCTACTTTCAAAACCAACTGAACTCAAACAGCTTCCAAATCAAACTTCTGTTTACAGCTTCTTCTGTGTGTCTGTGGGAGGGACCTGCCTTTCTGGACCCCCGTTGCTAGGCAACAACCCAGTTTCTCTACTCTTGTTTGTATAACTTAGCTGCAACAGTTGTAAAACTCTCATTAGAAATGCAGGCACCTTTTAAAGTGAAAATAAAACTCAATTTGACCTTTTCTTAACACACAAATACAGAAATACAAATCTAACTTAAACATTAAAGCTAAAACTTATTCCTAACACCCACAAATGCAAATATAACTTACTTAAACTATCTCTATTTCCTAACACTCCCTATGGGCCTGAGGGCCCCTGGCTGACTCCTTGAGGAGAAAGGGAAACTGGAGTGAGAAAACAGGGAACTACAGACCTGTTAGCCTTACATCAGTAGTAGGGGAAATGCTAGAGTCTATTATAAAGGATGTGATAAATGGATACTTGGATAATCATGGTCTGTTTGGGCATTGTCACCATGGGTTTGCGAATGACAAATCATTTTTGATGAAATTGTTGGAGTTTTTTTGAAGGTGTTACTAACAAAATTATTGATGGACATAGTATACTTGGATTTTCAGAAGGCTTTTGATAAAGTCCCCTACAGGAGGTTAATTAGCAAAATAAAAGCACATTGGATAGGAGGCAACATATTGGCATTGATTAAGGATTGGCTAACAGGCAGAAAACAGACAGTAGGAATAAACGGGTCATTCTCGTGTTGGCAGGCTGTGACTAGTGGGGTACCACAAGGATGAGTACTTGGACCCCAGCTTTCATTATATATATTGATTATTTGGATGTGGGGACCAAATGTAATATTTCCAAGTTCAAGGATGGTACAAAGCTAGGTGGGAATGTGTGTTGTGAGGAAGATGTAAAGCAGCTACAGGAGGATTTGGACAGACTTAGTGAGTGGGCAAGAACATGGCAGATGGAATATAATGTAGAAAAATGTGAGGTTATCCACTTTGGTAGAAGGAACCAATGTGCAGAGTATTTCCTAAATGATAAGAGATTAAAAAGTGTAAATGTATAAAGGAACCTGGGTGTCCTTGTCCATAAGTCACTGAAAGTTAACATGCAGCAGGCAATTAGGAAGGTTGATGGGGTGTTAGCCTTTATCGCAAGAGGAATTGAGTACAGAGGTAGTGAAGTCTTGCTTCAGTTGTTTAGAATCTTGGTTAGGCCACACCTGGTGCACTGTGTGCAGTTTTGGTCCCCTTACCTCAGAAAAGATATTACTGACATAGAGGGAGTGCAACGAAGGTTCACCAGGTTTGTTCCAGGGATGGCAGGACTGTCTTATGAAGAGAGATTGGGGAAACTGTGCCTGTATTCACTAGACCATAAGACATAGGAGCAGAAATTAGGCCATTTGGCCCATCGAGTCTGCTCCGCCATTCAATCATGGCTGATAAGATTCTCAACCCCATTCTCCCGCCCTCTCCCTGTAACCTTTGATCCCCTTACCAATCAAGAACCTATCTATCTCGGTCTTAAATACATTCAATGACCTGGCCTCCACAGCTTTCTGTGGCAATGAATTCCATAGATTCACCACTCTCTGGCTAAAGAAGTTTCTCCTCATTTCTGTTCTAAAAGGTCTTCCTTCTACTCTGAGGCTGTGCCCTCAGGTCCTAGTCTCTCCTACTAATGGAAACATCTTCCCCATGTCCACTCTATCCAGGCCTTTCAGTATTCTGTAAGTTTCAATCAGATCCCGCCTCATCCTTCTAAACTCCATCGAGTATAGACCCAGAGTCCTCAAACATTCCTCATTTGTTAAGCCTTTCATTCCTGGGATCATTCTTGTGAACCTCCTCTGGACCATCTCCAGGGCCAGCACATCCTTCCTGAGATACAGGGCCCAAAATTGCTCACAATATTCTAAATGTGGTCTGACCAGAGCCTTATAAAGCCTCAGCAGCACATTCCTGTTTTTATATTCTAGTCCTCTCGAAATAAATGCCAACAATATATTTGCCTTCCTAACCACCGACTCAACCTACAAGTTAACTTTAAGAGAATCCTGGACTAGGACTCCCAAGTCCTAGAGTTTTGAAGAATGAGCGGTGATCTCATTGAAACCTACAAAATACCTAAAGGAATAGACAGAGTAGATGCAGGTAAGATGTTTCCCCTGGTTGGGGAGTTTAGAACCAGGGGACACAATTTCAAAATAAGGGGGAAGCCACTTAGGACTAAGATGACGAGAAATTTCTTTACTCAGATTATGAATCTTTGGAATTCTCTAACCCAGAGGGCCGTGGATACTCAATCATTGAGTATGTTTAGGTAGAGATTGATGGATTTCTGAGTAACGATAATGTAAAGGGTTATGGGTATAGTGTGGGTAAAAGGCATTGAAGTGTTCGATCAGCGATGGTGGTATTGAATGGTGGAGCAGGCTCGATGGGCTGAATGGCCTCCTCCTGTTCCTATGTCCGTATCTGCAAATTTAGCTACCATGCCTCCACTTCCCTCATCTAAGTCAAAGACCCCTGCGGGACTCCACTCGTCACATCCTGCCAATCAAAAAAAGACCCATTTATGCATACTCTCTGTTTTCTGCCAGCCAGCCAATCTTCTATCCATGCTAATATGTTATCACCTACACCATGAGCATTTATTTTCTGCAATTACTTT
The DNA here is from genome assembly GCF_017639515.1 of Carcharodon carcharias. Taxonomy (NCBI): domain Eukaryota; kingdom Metazoa; phylum Chordata; class Chondrichthyes; order Lamniformes; family Lamnidae; genus Carcharodon; species Carcharodon carcharias. The sequence goes on from NC_054491.1 coordinate 22,752,479, forward strand.
TGATATGGCACCTTATCAAATTCCTTCTGGAAATCCAAGTACAGCACGTAGGCATGCTCCCCTTTATCCACAGTGCATGTTACTTCTTCAAAGAACTCCAATAAATTGGTTAAACATGATTTCCCTTTCACAAAACTATGCTGACTCTTCCCGATTACCTTGAGTTTCTCTAAATGCCCAGCTTTAACCTCCTTAAATAATTGATTCTAACACTTTCCCAACAATAGATATTAAGCTAACTGGCCTATAGTTTCCTGTTTTTTGCCTCCCTCCCTTCTTGAATAGAGTCATTATATTTGCTACTTTCCAGTCTGATGGAACCTTTCCAGAATCTAGCAAATTTTGGAAACTTAACACCAATGCATCTGCTGCTTCATTAGCCACCTCTTTTAAGACCCTAAGATGAAGTCCATCAGGACCCAGAGACTTGTCAGCCTGTAGCTCCAACAGTTTGCTCAGTTCTGCTTTCTTAGTGATTGTAATTTCATCAAGATCCCCTCTCCCTTCAACCTCCTGATTTATAGCTATTACTGGAATGTATTTTGTAATATCTATAGTGAAGACAGAAGCAAAGTATTTGTACATTTCACCTGCCATTTCTTTATAATCTACTATCAACTCCCTACTGTCACTCTCTAGAGGACCAACACTCACTTTACTCTTTTCCTTTTTAAATACCTGTAGAAACTCTTTGTTCATTTTTACATTTCTAGCTAGCTTCTTCTCTTACTTTAAATTCTTTCTCTTGATTAACCTTTTAGTCATTCTCTACCATTCTTTATATTCTAACCAATCATCTGACCTTCCGCTCATCTTTGCACAGTTATATGCTTTTTCCTTAAGGATGCCTGGCAAGTGTGGGTGGTGAGTGGTGCTTTGGATGAGATGAGGATAGGTTCTGCTGGGCATATGAAGGCGTGTGTGAATGATGATGTCCTTTGAACTGGCAGTGAGTGAGATCACTGTGGAGGTGTGATGGGCTTGTGAGTGTGTAAGATGAAAGAGAGATGAGAAGAGTGATTTACCCTGGTGGAACAGAGAAGATCATTCATCCTCTTTTGGCACTGGGTGGTTCTCCCCTTTTGCAGGGCATTGGCACTGACCACCATGCTGAATTTGTCACCTTGCTTGCTGGTCTTTGCCCAGAGCGAATTAGAGGACTTCATGGTGGGCCTCCACAGTGTCCAGTAGGCAACTGAATGAGACGTCGCTAAATTTGGGGGCAGCATGTTTCCCCCCTTTGGTAGCCATGACTTTCCAGCAGCTTCCGAGGCCTTAGAGAGTGCTAGCTCTGTGCAGGGCCGTCCTTTAAATATGACGCCCGAATTACTGAAGGCCTGAGGTGATGGCAGGGTGGGTGAATCAGAGACCACCCCATCAGCGACCCGGCGTGTTTCCCAGGAATGCATAATTAATGAGGTGGGACATACTGGAAATGAGACGATGCGGCGCAAAAAAGCTGCCATTGCGGCCGGCGGGTAAAATGTCCTTTGACCCGCCCACTACCGCATTTTGTGCAAATCTGGAATGATTCCACCCTATGAAGGGAATTAGACATGGAGATCCATTCAAAGAATGCAGCCCTGCATTGCTGCAACAAGTTCAATGACATAACAAGAACGGTGGTTAGATTGGAGGTGGACATGTGTTTCTAGTAAGTGTATTATGATTAGGCTCCCTTTTTATTCCTCACTATCTGGCTATCTGAGCTGTAACACTGCATCAGCAAAAAAAAATCAAAAGCACCTCACCTGAAAGTCCCATGCTAATTTGTATAAATAGTGTTAGAGGGACTGGGTGGTGAGTTGAGATGGGGGTGTTTCCCTCGTGCGGCTGAATGCGTAATTAGCTGAAAGTTTTTAAGAGAGAGCATTAGCAGGAACTAAGAGGTTACAAGTAACAGGTTGCATGTGAAATCAGTGTTTGACACTGAATGATGTCACAGACTTCCTATCCTGTAAGCTTCGCACACATGGCACGCTTGCGCTAACACCCTTCCAAGTGTGACGCGCCACACCAGAGGTGGCCTGAAGCAAAACAGCTGCCATTTCAGCACTCTGGGTGTCCACTAGAGAGTCCAATTTTATGGCCATATGGTGTGCAAATTTTGAAATATAGATCAATTACAGCTAGTAAAGTAGTTAAGAGATGAAAACATCTCCCATACAATATTATAAATGGAAACATCTAACGAAAGGGCCCACCATATGCACATAAGAAACAGGAGCAGGCATGGGCCACATGGCCCTCGAGCCTGCTCTGCAATTCAACAAAGTCGTGATTGATCGGATCTTGACCTCAACTCCTTTTCCACCTGTTCCCGATAATCCTGACTCTCTTACAGTTCAAAAATCTGTCTACCTCAGTCTTGAATATATTCATGGACACTCTCTGTAGCTTTCTGGGGTAGAGAATTCCAAAAATTCATGACCCTCAAGGGGACGAAATTTTTCCTCATTTCCCTCCTAAATGCACCATCCCATATTCTGAAATTATGCCCTCTAGTTCTCAGCATCTATCCTGTCAAGCACACTCAGAATTTTATTTGTTTCAATAAGATCACCTGTCACTCTTCTAAACTCCAATGAGTATAGGCCCAACCTGCTAATCTTTCTTCAAAAGACAACCCCTTCATCCAGGAATCATCTCAGTGAACCTTTACTGAATGTAATTATATTGATCCTTTTTAAATAAGAAGGCCATTGTTTGCAGTACTCTAAATGTAGTCTTACCAATGCCCTGTGCATTTGTAGCGAGACTTCCCTATTTTTATACTCCATCCACCTTGAAATAATGGCAAACACTCCACTTGCCTTCCTACTTACTTGCGGTATCTGCATGCTAATTGTTGTGCTTGAAACTATTTGGTGAAGGGTCCTACTAAAGCCTCAATCTGTAACTGATGGACCTGCTGTGCATTTCCCACACCTTTTTAATTTGAGATTTCATTATTCTTTTTGTCAACAATCTTAGTAACATGGGGCTGAATTTTACGCTGATCGGGCAGGCGGGCGTCCACCTGACCTGATCGGCATTGAAATCATGTAAGATGATGTCCCGTTGTCATCCTGCACTTGTGCGATATTTCGGTCGGTAGGCGCATGCAAAGGTCGGAAGCGGGCCTGCCGAAAACTAAAAGGGCAATTAGGCCCATTAATGGCACAATTGTCAGTCATTTTACATAGCCCATCCAACCTTACAGTTGGCAGACGGGCAAATTGGCCAGGGGGCCTTTACATTTTTCAGCAAATCTCTGGGCGGGGTGAGGTTTCTGTTAATAAATAAAATAAAAATAGAAATCTGCGGACAGCATTTTTATAAGCTATACGTTCAGGTGCCTGATTATGATGCTTGGACATTTTTTTCCTGATTTTTAAAAACTTATTTCCTGGGTTTCGGGTCTTCAGCTCCCTGAGGCAGCTCACTGCCTTAAGGAAGCTTTCTGTCAGCGCTCGCCCGTGCCCACCTTGACGTCATCGCCCATCCCCTCCTGCCCCCACCCCAGCAGCACTGAACTTTTCAGCGCATGCTTCACACTGGCTGGCAATTAATTGGCCAGAGTCAGCATGTAATCGTGGTCGGAGACTGATCGCGGTCGGTGGCCTGTGTCCTGACCACTCCTGGGCTCACTGATCGTGCCCATCCACCAAGCTGAAAATTCAGGCCATGGAGTGGGATTGAGTGGAAGTCCCGGTCACATGGAATTGAGTTTCAGAGTGCCTGTCCATGGATGCATCATGGAGCAGAAATCTCCATCTGTCTGGCACTCACTAATCCTTTCCAAACAACACCTTCTGCTGACTGAAAAAATCATTCCAAGCTTCTGAGAAGTTTCATGAAAAGTATGAGAGAAAGCTAGCTAGAAATGTAAAAACACTAACACTTCAAATGTTACATTTTTCAAAAGTTCTGGTAGAGGTTAAATTGGAAATGTCCTAATTCTACTTAAAATAAAATCCTCTAAATGTTGTATATAATTTTCTTGAAAGAACGTTTTACTTTTGAGATGGCTGCGCTATAATTGTCTTGTCTGTAGGGATGGTGACGTGATCTATTCCTGGAAAGTGTTGAGTTATGAATATTGATAAATCTGTTGCAGGGAACATTGATTATATCCTTCCTGAACAGCTGTCATCAGCCTGAGATGGGGATTGTGAGAGCCCCTGAGCTTAGTGACAACCACACTCTAATCTGTAATGAACAAGCTAGACAAGCACAACTACTGAAAGGCAAAGTCACAAGAAAATGATTAACAAGCCATAATGAATACAATGAATGAATTATGATGGATTATAATGAAGACATGAATAAATTATGGTGAAGATGATTAAATTGAAGGCAAAAAATTAGGTAAAAATGTTATAATAATAAGATGCTGCAAGATTTCTGATTGCTCGCTTTTGTTCTTTGTTCTGTTTATCCTCCTATTTTTTACTTCTTGGAGGCTGTTCCTTGTACTTTCCTCTCCCTTCAGTCAGGTGAATCTAAAGTCTTTATGTAATGCAGAGTGCGGGACAATTGTGATGAAGCAGCTAACACATGGTTCTGTTTTTAACAGCTCAGATAAGTTATATTCGTTCACTTTCCTAGCTTTTCAGGTGGATATAAAATAACTCAAAGCACTATTTCAAAGAAGAGCAAGAGCCGTTCTACCCAATGTCACAGAGTTATACAGCACAGAAACAGGCCCTTCGGCCCATCGTGTCCATGCCGGCCATCAAGCACCTATCTATTCTAATCCCATTTTCCAGCACTTGGCCCGTAGCCCTGTATGTTATGGCGTTTCAAATGCTGATCTAAATTCTTCTTAAATATTGTCAGGGTTCCTGCCTTTACAACCCTCTCAGGCAGTGTTTTCCAGATTCCAACCACCCTTTGGGTGAAAAAGTTTTTCTTCAAATCCCCTCTAAACCTCCTGCCCCTTACCTTAAATCTATGCCCCTGGCTATTGACACCTCTGCTAAGGGGAAAAGTTTCTTCCTATTTACCCTATCTATGCCCCTCATAATTTTGTATACCTCTATCAAGACCCCCCCTTCAGCCTCCTCTGCTCTAAGGAAAACAACCATAGCCTATCCAGTCTCTCTTCATAGCTGAAATGCTCCAGCCCAGGCAACATCCTGGTGAATCTCCTCTGCACCTCTCGAGTGCAATCACATCCTTCTTATAGTGTGGCGACCAGAACTGAACACAGTACTCCAGCTGTAGCCTAACTAGCGTTTATACAGCTCCAACATAACCTCCCTGCTCTTATATTCTATGCCTTGGCCAATAAAGGCTAGTATCCCATATGCCATCTTAACCACTTTATCTACCTGCGCTACTGCCTTCAGGGATCTAGGGACACGTACACCAAGGTCCCTCTGATCATCTGTACATCCTGGGGTCCTACCATTCATCGTGTATACTCTTGCCTTGTTAGTCCTACCAAAATACATCACAATTCCATTTGCCACTGCTCTGCCTATCTTACTAGCCCACCTATATCATCCTGTAATCTAAGGCTTTCCTCCTCATTATTTACGACACCACCAATTTTCGTGTCATCTGTGAACTTACTGATCATACCTCCTATATTCATGTCTAAATCATTAATGTACACTACAAACAGCAAGGGTCCCAGCACTGATCCCCGTGGTACACCACCCATCACAGGGTTCCAGTCACAAAAACAACCTTCGACCAGCACCCTCTGCCTCCTGCCACTAAGTCAATTTTGGGTCCAATTTGCCAAATTGCCCTGGATCTCATGGGCTCTTACCTTCTTGATCATTCTCCCATATGGGAACTTGTCAAAAGCCTTACTGAAATCCATGTAGACTACATCAACTACACTACCCTCATCCACATAATTAATCAACTCAAAAAATTCAATCAAATTTGTTAGACATGATCTCCCCCTGACAAAGCTGACTATCCCTGATTAATCCCTGCCTCTCCAAGTGGAAATTAAACTTATCCCTCAGAATTTTTTCCAACAGTTTCCCTGCCACTGGTGTTAGACTCTCTGGCCTGTAATTACCTGGTTTATCCCTACTACCCTTCTTGAATAATTTGCTGTGCTCCAGTATCTGGCCCTCTCCTGTGGCCAGAGAGGATTTGAAAATTAGTGTCAGAGCCCCTGAAATCTCCTCCCTTGCCTCACATAGCAGCCTGGGATACATCTCATCTGGGCCTGGGGATTTATCCATTTTAAGCCCACTAAAACTGCTAATACCTCCTCCCTTTCAATGCTAATTTGTTCAAGTATATTACAGTCCTCCTCCCTGATTTCTACACCTGCATCGTCCTTCTCCATAGTGAATACAGATAAAAAGTGACCATTTAAAACCTCACCTATGTCCTCCAGCTCCACACACATATTGCCACTTTGGTCCCTGATGGGCCCTACTCTTCCCTGGTTATCCTCTTGCCCTTAAAATATTTATAGAATGCCTTGGGATTTTCCTTTATCTTGCCCACCAATGTTTTTTCATGTCCCTTCTTCACTCTCCTAATTACTTTTTTAAAGTACCCCTGCCTACACTTTCTGTACTCGTCTTGGGCTTCTGCTGTTTTCAGCCGTTTGTACCTGCCACAAGCCTTTTTTTTCTTATCCAACCCTCTATATCCCTTGACATCCAGGGTTCCCTGGACTTGTTGGTCCCACCCTTCACTTTTACAGGAATATGTTGGCCCTGAACTCTCATTATTTCCTTTTTAAATAACTCCCACTGGTCTGATGTGGACTTTCTTACGAGTAGCTGCTCCCAGTCCATTTTGGCCAGACCCTGTCTTATCATATTGAAATCAGTAATCCCCCTTCAGAACCTTTATTTCCAGTCCATCTTTGTCCTTTTCCATAACTACCTTAAATCTTACAGAGTTATGGTCACTATCCCTGAAATGCTCCCCCACTGACACTGCTACCACTTGCCCGGCTTCATTCACTAAGATTAGGTCCAGTACTGCCCCTTCTCTGGCTCAAAAAGCTCTCCTGGATACACTTTAAGAATTCCACCCCCTCTAAGCCTTTCACACTAAGACATCCCAGTTAATATTAGGGAAGTTGAAATCCTCTACAATTATTACCTTAATATTTTTACACTTCTCTGAGAGTTGCCTACATATCTGCTCCTCCATATCCCTCTGACTGTTTGGAGGCCTATAGTACACTCCCAACAAAGTAATTGCCCCCATTTTGTTTTTAAGTCCTACCCATATGGCCTCATTTGAGGAACCTTCTAAGATACCATCCCTCTTTACTGCAGTAATTGATTTCTTGATCAATAGTGTAATGCCACCTCCTATTTTAAACTCTCCCCCACATCTCCATCCCCCCATCCTGCCTGAAGATTCTATACCCTGGAATATTGTGCTGCCAGTCCTGCCCTTCCCTTAACCATGTCTCTATGATAGCCACAATATCATATTCCCATGTGTTAATCAACGCCCTCAATTCATCTGCCTGACATGTAAGACTCCTTGCATTAAAATAGATGCAATCCAGCCTCGCATTATTTCCTTGTGCCTTAACAGGTCAACATTTGCTTTGCCTCTTCTATATTTGGCTGTGCATCACCCCCTACTGTACCTCCACTCTGTATCCCATTCCCCTGCCAAATTAGTTTAAACTCCCCCCCTCTGCCCCTGCAACCCCCAAAAGCACTAGCAAACCTCCCCACAAAGATGGTTCAGGTGCAAATATAGGCCCACCTTCGTCAAAAACAGACCCAGTGAGCCAGGAAACTAAAGCCCTCCCTCCTGCATCCTCTCTATCCTCCAATTCCTATAATCACTAGCACATGGCACAGGAAGTGATTCAGAGATCACAATCTTTTGAGGTCCAGCTTTTTAATCTGCTACCTAACTCCCAAAATTCTTGTTGCAGGAAGTCATCCCTCTTTCTACCAATGTCTTTGGTACCAATGTGAACCACGACCACTGACTGTTCACCCTCCCCTTTCAGAACGCCCTGCAGCCGTTCTGTGACATCCTTGACCCTGGAGACAGCACACCATCCTGGAGTCACACCCTATGGCTGCAGAAGCACCTGTTGCATTCCCTCACTATCGAATCTCCTACCACTATTGCTCTTACACTCTTACTACTCCCCCCCGAGCCACCCACAGCGCTGTGAACTTGGCTCTGGCTGCACTCTCCAGAGGAACCTTCACCCTCACCATTTTCCAACACAGAAAAACGGTTCTTGAGTGAGATGCACTCTGGGGCTTTCCTGGCTACCTGCCTGCCTATGTTCCTCTGACTGGTGGTCACCCATTCCTTCTCTGACTGCACTTCATTAAGCTGCGGGGTGACCACATCTAACAACGTGCTATCCACATAACCCTCAGCCTCACGGCTGCACCATTGTGTCTCCAGCTGATGCTCAAGCTCCGAAACCCATTGCTCAAGCTGGTCAAGCCAGAGGCACTTCCTGCACATGTGGTCATCCAGACTGCAAGGAATGCCTAAGAATTCCCACATGCTGCAGGCCATACAACACACAGGGCTTAGCTCCCTTGCCATACATTTTGTTTGTTTTTAATTAAAAGACTATTTCCTTAAATTTAAGCCAAGTAGAAAACTATTTAGTTGTCCTTAAAAAACAAATGCTGAAACTCTTAGCTTCTGTAATGTCGCTTTAAAGTGGAAAAAAAACCAACTTACCCACTACCTATCAATCAGCTCTCTCCCTTCTCCTGATGTCACTCCTTTCGAATTCCAGTGTCACTGTGTGTCTGGGTGAGAAATGGCTGCATCACAGGTAAATTCTGTTCCTCTTTTTATACAGCCACTCTGCTCCCTCACAGGTAAACTCCCGCTCTTAAACTCCTCTCACACTGTCCTCTAGGTGCTTCTAACTGCCTGTCCCAGGGTCCTCCTCTCATACCCTCCTCTTGACCAACATTTATCTCTTAGCCAATATCTAAAAAACAATGTGGTCATTATCTCATTGCTGTTTGTAGGAGCTTGTTGCTGCATTCCTTACATTTCAAAGGAACAACACTTAGAAGTGCTTCATTGGCTATAAAGCACTTTGAGCCATTCTGAGGTCATGAAAGGCACTATATCAATACAAGTTTCTTTCTTTCCTGAACAATAATCTTTTCACAACCAACATCACCAAAACGGGTTAACTGGTCATTCAGTTCATCAATGTTTTAAGACTTTGCCTCATAGTTACCGATAGAGAATTTCATCTGCCACAGTCCTGTTCATTTGTAAGTGTTGTCCATGAATAATTCATCAGATAATGCTGCCCACTCGCCCAGCTTAGTAACATCTAAGAAGTGAACCAATGCACTTTGCATTTCTGAATCTTGATCATTTATATAGTTCAAGGCCCAGCACCAATTCCTGGATCACTGCATCAATGCAGTTCCCAGTAGGTCACTTCTCTCCAAATTTGTTCTTTCTGTTTCCTCTGTTTCAAAGACCAGTTAATCCACCAACAAGTTTTAACTAGGATACCCTTAGGTTATGTAACAGCCTTTCATGTGGAACTTTATCAAAGGCTTTCGGGAAGTCCAGGCACATTATATCATCACACCCAGACTGCCTGATGAGGTTAGATTAATGGTGTTAGCCTTTGTTCAAAGGTAACACTCTCTTGTCTCTGAGTCAGAAGATTTTGTGTTCAAGCCCCACTTCAAAGACTTGAGACATAATTTAGCCTGGTATTTCTGTCCAGAGAATACTGCCATCTAATTTAATGAGGCATTAAATGAAAGCCTTGTCTGCCTTCTCAGGCAGATATGCAACATCGTATGTCATATTTCGAAGCGGGACAAGGGAATCTGTCCTGGCATCCTGGTCAACATTTATCCCTCAACCAACATCACTAAAAACAGATTTTGTGGTGATTATTAAATTGCATATTTATGGGAGCTTGCTGTGCACAAATTAGTTGCTATGTTTCCTAAATCACAAAAGTGCTTCATTGGCCGTAAAGTGCACATCCTGAGGATGTGAATACATGTTTATTCATTCTTTCTTTTCTGAACAAGAATCCTTCAACAGCCAAAATCACCAAATGGATTAACTGCTCGTTCAATCCATTTGGTTTTTGGGACCTTGCCATTACAGAGTGGCTGGGGTGTTTACAGGCACATCTGTAAATCATTAAAAATAACTCACTTTGGAAGGCACTATAGGAAATGGAATGGCACTGTATAAATGAAACATTATTTATTTATTCTCAAATATTCAGAATAAAGTTCATGAATAAAGTATATTTTAAAAAGAAGGGGCCAGATTTTGCTGAAAAATGACTACATCTAAATGACATGTGCTATTATTAATACATAAATTGGCCAGCAACCTGAGTTGAGGCATGAATTGCAAATCACCACAAATCACTTTACAAAATGCATCACTCCACTATTTATCCTTGTGAAAACAGCATCCCGTGTTTAACTTCCCCATGAGTTTCATGCATTTGCACATCAGTTACCCATTAAACTCACAGAAAGTTACATCTTACAATTAACAGCATAAGGACCCTTTTAATGATCTTTTAATGATAATTGTTGATGACTGCCAATTAAACTGCCTTACCCAGAAAGTGAGTAATTAAAAATGTGAAGCTGAATTTTACACTGGGGAGGCCAGGACTCTGGCCCCTGGTGTAAAAGTTAGATCGAGCCTGCCCCTACTTGGCTACTGGGCTGTCAACTGGCTTGATGCGAGCCTTTTGCCCACATCAGAGAGGAAGTCCTGCCTCTGAAAGCTGCCAGCCAATCAAATGGCCAGCAGTTTCTTGACCCAGCAATAGCACCAGGAGTAGTGGCCTCTCTAGGGACTACAGTCAGTCCCCTGAAGAAGAGAAGCCATGGAGCATGGATGAAGGTAAGTGTGGGTCTTGCCAGGGACAGGCTGGCAGGCTCAGGGCCGGGAGGTGGAGGGCCAGGGTAGACAGGGCAGGGGACGAGGGGTGTGGGGGAAGGAGAAACCTGAGTGGAGGATATACCTTGCGAGGGGAGGGATTCCTATGGACACAGTGGGCCCAAAAAGGAGGTGCCCTCCCTATTTACCTGACCACCAGTCTGGCAGGTTTCACTGGTGATCTGGACACTTGGTACCAGCCTCCCCCTGCCACGAATAGCAGCAGCAAGAGGACACCATTAAATGGCCATCAATTGGCCTATTAAGGGCCTCAGTTGGCCCACAGGTGACTGGGCTACCTAATGCCTCCCCTGCCACTGGTAAATTTGCAGCGTGGCAGGTAGATGGCAGACAAGGTGTCACTGTCACGCTGTCCAATTTCATGGCCTTGTAACCCCACTCCTGAGCTGTAAAGATCCTGCTGTGGTGTCTCAATATTTCAGATTGTGAATTCCTTTAGGATATTTAAAACTTTCAAATTTTAATTTTACCATTTTATTTTACAAACTCTTCCTTTTCCTCTTGTTATTTCACTTTCCCTTAATCCAACCAACTTTCTATCTCTTTATTTCTCTTTCTCTACCTCATAGGAGTCTAATTCACTCTATTTTCTTCTATTTTGTTTTCAAACTTTAAATTAATGCCTCCCAAACCTTTTCCCAATATGACCCCATTTTGATGCCTCAGATTTTGTGTGACCCCAGAGTGAAAATAAGGGTGTGGGGATGGGAGGCTTGGTGAGCAGAGGTGGGGAGGTGTTGAGAGTTGTTCAGCTGGGGAGGGGGGGAATATTTGTTGACTGGGGTGTGGCATTGAGAGTTATTCAGCAGGAGGTTTAAAATTGCTGGGTTTGCCCTGAAAAAAGTGAAGACCCACCTTTTTAGGCTGTGATTGTAGCAGTCGGGCCTCACAAAACCAATGATTAAGTCTCGCCCACCAACATTTAAAAGTGCCTGGCAATTCAGTCTGAGCTCCACAGCCGGCATTGCTGCCTCGGTGCTCACGACTCCAAAATATCCTCTCTTGACCCCACATCTTACAGGTTAAGGAAATAGACTGTCGGTCCCTTATTCATGAAGGACCCAGGTGCCCTGATCACATCTTTGTGAGCTCACACTGCAAGCAAGTTACAAAGCAAAGAATTTAAAAATGGGAATGGACACAAACAACTTTAACCAACTGGGCACGTTGTGGGATGGCCTGTTCTTGCAAAATCCCACCCCAAACATCCTCATTTGACCTTTAATTTTAAAACTAGAGCTGGAGATCATTCTGTGCCTGAGAGGCACCAACATTTTCTAAATTCTATTGGAAGCTTTCCTGCAGCATCAGCTCTATCTCAAGGTCACTGACTACCATGAGCATAACCGATAAGTGTGATGTTATTCAAATTGTCAGCTTCACCTAACCATGCATTGCACACGCTTGTTATAGCAAGATAATTGGCAGGACCTCTTACTAGGTGCTGAGGTCCAGTGTTGTACTGTGACTCCCCTCCCGGCCAATACGAAGCAGGGTGAAGTGGTTGGCCACACAGTGTCATCCTTTATTATTCACACTGACTTCTGCTCAGATTTTCTGACTAGACCAAACTGCAGAGGAAAATCGGCCAGGGCGGATTGCACACCTTGTCTGATTTCCTGTGTGTTCTAACCAGTCAATTATTTATGTCTGAGTGCAGTAGAATAAAATCTCTGCTTCTTAGGCTTTTATGTTGAGGTGAATGTGAGAACACAACCTCAACCATGCACAGAGGTAAGTGTGAGAGCACAGCCCTGCACAGAAGTGAGGACACAACCTTATACCATGTGCAGAGGCAGGTATGAAAACACAGCTCTGTAAAGAGGTGAACGTGAGAATATGGCAGTTGCGGGTGTGAGCACATCATGTCATCTACATTTTGTATGAAAGTGTAATGCCTCACTTGTCTGTAGAGAATTTCAGTTCTGTCTGTTTGTAGATATTGTCCATCACTGCTTCATCAGACAACTCCACCTGCCCTCTCCAGCTTAATAACATACAAAATAGAGCAACATGCTTTGCACTCTTGAATTCAGACCATTTATAAAAATCAAGGCCCAACACAAATCCTTGGAGCATTGTGATATGCATCTCCCAGCCAGTCACCCCTCTCCAAATTAGTATTTCCTATTTCTTCTGTTCCAGCAAATTCCTTGTCCACCACCAAGTTTCAACTATATACCCTTAAGTTATGTAACAGCCTTTCATGTGGAACTTTATCAAAGGCTTCCTGGAAGCCTGGTCACATTTTTCAAAAGTACTTCACTGACTGTAAAGTGCTTTCGGACACCCGAAGGTCATGATAACGTTATATAAACATCAAGTCTTTCTTTATACTCTTGGTTTTCTTTCTTTGTTTGGTTAACATTAGAGTATAATTAAACAAAGGATAAAATGTAGGAAGATCCCAGAGTGGAATAGATTGGGCAGAATGGACTTCACTGTTTTTCAAATATTGTCATTTATGTGATTTGCGTTTAATATTAAATTTAAATGGAAATATTAATGAACTAATGCAAGTTAGAGAAATAGCAGCTGAGAATCTGAGTGGTGTGTATATTCCATCCTGACATAGCCTATAACGGAGTTACAGACCAACCAATGGCAAAAAGGGCATCCCTCAACTCTTGTTGATTGCAGTGAGACGATTGGATTTCAGGCCGAACAACTGATGTTAAACAAATTCAAACAAAATGATTTGGCCAAAACCTGGCACCGTAATTATTTTTAATCTGTCTGTCTGCTTTCAGATTAAATTGTTTATAAATCTTCGCCCTATTAAAAAGACTTTAAACAAGGATTATATTCAACTGAGCAGGAGAGATTTACCTCAAAACCCTCATCACAGAGGAAGGAAGGAAAAGATTATAGAAAGAGCAGAATAATGAATGAGGTTGTTTAGAAGTTAATCACAAAGCTTTTTACAAACAGTAGAACAATAAATTTTTGATTGAAGCTCAGGATAGAAGTGATATATAACAAACCTTAAAGTTTTACATCAACACTGTGCAAAATCCCAATTAATCAGAGAAATAATGACATCCGTTCTTCACAATGCATTCCCTACAACACTGGAGCAGACTTCCTGATAATTAACAGTGACAGAAACACATTGGATCCTTTCAGATAGACCAAGTTTGTCCAACCTTTTCACGTGGTGGGGCCAAATTTCAAAATTTTTCTCACTCATGGGGCTGATGAGCAAATTTCAGAAAGATAAAGTTTTGCACAAAATTAAACATGAATTTTAAAACAAAACTGAGGTATGAAAAGAAACAACCCACTGAGCTAAAAAAAAGGTAAAATATAAAACGAGTATTAGAGCGTAATAGCATATGTGTCCAGCTCACTCCAAGGGCAGAATTTTGCCGTCGGCGAGCAGGGGGCGGGGCCTGCTCGCCAGCGCGTAAAATGATGCGGGATGATATCAGACCAACGTCATCCCGCCCCATTTAAATTTTCAGGAAGGTGGGGGCGCAGCAAAATCAGCTGCGGACCCGCCAACCTGTCAGTGGCCAACTGAGGCCATTGACAGGATCATTTATACAATTAAAGGACCTGCCCGTCCAACCTCAAGGTCGGCGGGCAGGCCAGGAGCCCCGGCGGCAAATAGATAAAACATGAAACCTCCTCCAGTGGCGGGATGAGATTTCATGCAGGGATTTTAAAATGTTAATAAAGTTATCGTGTAAATTATGAATATGTCCCATCTCATGTGACGTTGTCACAGGAGGGGGACATGTTAGGGATTTTTTTTCTTCTATTTTTCATATTTTTCAACGTGGAAGTGATCTCCCTGAGGCAGCACTTAGCCTCAGGGAGATGTGCACTCTTTCGTGCGCATGCGTAAAAGAGCGCACTCTCGCTTTTGGGGAATCCCCCCCATCTGCACAGGGAGCGCATAGCGCTACCCACTGGACGTCACGCCGGGCGGGCCTTAATTGGCCCACCCATGTAAAATGGCGGCGAGGCCCGCTTCTCCGGCGGGGATCGGCTCTCCACCCACTGGAGATTGGGCTGGGCCCACCCACCCAACAGGCAGAAAATTCTGCCCCAATTCTCAGGGTGCTCACTCACTCACTGTGAGAGTGGATGAAAGTGCATGTTGATGTGTGGGGGTGAGAAGGAGAACCCTGATACTAGGAGTGAGCCAGACTTATGAACACACTCTGCCACCGCATACACACTCCCCTCTCTCTCCTCCCTCCCCATCCACCTCACACTCTCTCTCCCCCTCCCCCTCCAACTCACACTCTTGCCCCCATCCCCCTCTCCCTCCACCTCATGCTGTCTCCACTCTCCCCCTCACATTCTCTCTCCCCTCCCTCTCTCTCCACCCCTCCTGTTCCCTCTCCCCACCCTCCTCTCCTCTCCCACCCCTCCTCTCCCCATCTCTGCCCCCTCACATGCACACTCTCTCCCCCTCCCCTCTTTTCCCCCTCCACCTCACACTCTCCCCCCGTCCCTTCTGTCTCTCCTCCCACCTCACACTCGCTCCCCCACTCCCCCTCCCTCTTGCCCCCTCTCCCCCTCCTCACTCCCCCTCCCCTCCCTCTTTCTCCCCCCTCCCCTCCCCCCACCACCACCACCACCCAACAGACTAGCCCTGTGGGTGGAGGGGGTTGGGAAAAGAAAATATATACCTCCATCAAAATGGAGGACAGAGTTCATGATTTGATGTTGCTGAACTCAATATTAAGTTGAGAAGACTGTAAAGTGCTTGATCAAAAGCCAGTCTGTAACTTGTTCTTATGTTTTGTTTTCAGAGAGCACTGACCCTTGTTGTGCTATTAACACATTCTGTTATCTGATCTTTATGCCATTGTTAGCACCTGCTTTAGACTTTAAAACTATCATTACCATTCACTTTGCCTTGTGTCCATGATATCTTTGTCAAATCTCTCCTGAGCTCCCACCTATCCCTAGCCTTTTATTTTGCTCCACCTGCTCCAACAATACAACAGTACCTCTCTTCAACAGTACAAAATCCATCACATTTCTACCTCTCTTCAGCTCTGAAGAAGAGTCATACGGACTTGAAACATTAACTCTGTTTCTCTCTCCACAGATGCTGCCAGGCCTGTTGAGTCTTTCTAGCATTTTCTGTTTCTATGACTAATGACATTGTTGCACTCAGATCTCCATATTTATAGGACGGATATGCTTTCTATCTGTGCTATCCCACTGGCCTGCTCAAAAGAGAAGTTTATCAGTGGGATATGAAAAATTTATTACCCATCTCTAATGGCCCTTAAGAATGTGGCAGTGAGCCGCCTTCTTGAACCACTGTAGTCTCACAAAGCTGCTAGGGAGGGAGCTCCAGTATTTTGACCCAGCAATGTTGAAAGAATAGCGATATACTGTATTTCCAAGTTAGCATGAACCGTTGGTTGTGAGTTCACTTAGCTCTGTCTATAGCATGCTGCTTCTACTGTTAAGCATGCATTTAATCCTTTATGAGGTTGACACCTCACTTTTAGCTTTGCCCGGTGCTGCTCCTGGCATGCACTCCTACACTCCTTATTGAACCAGGGTTGGTCTCCTGGATTGATGGCAATGCTAGATTGGGGCTGTGAGGTTATAGATTGTGGTGTATTCAATTTTGTTGCTGCAAATGGCTCACAGTGCCTCATGGATACCCAGTTTTGAGCTGCCGGATCTGTTCTGAAACTATCACATTTAGCAAAGTGGTAGTGCCACTTAACACGTTGGTGGGTACTTTCCATGTGAAGATGTTACTTCGTCTCCACCAGGACTATGTGATGGTCATTCCTATCAATATTGTCATGAATAGGTGAATCAGCGACAGATTGCTTGGTGAGAGCAAGGTCAAGTAGATTTTTCCCTCGTATTGGTTCTCTCACCACCTCCACAGATCCAGCCTGGCAGCTATGTCCTTTAGGATTTGGCTAGGTCAGCCAGTAGTAGTACCACCAAGTCACTCTTGGTAATAGACACTGAAGCCCCCAACCCAGAGAATATTCTGTGCCCTTGTTACCGTCAGCGCTTCTTACAAGTGGTGTTCAACATGGATGAGTACTGATTCATCAGCTGAGGGAGGGTGGTGGTTGTAATCAGCAAGATTTTTTTTGCCCATGTTTGGCCTAATACCACGAGACTCCATGGAGTCCAGAGTCAATGTAGAGGACAACTAGGGCCACATCCTCCTAATTGTACGTCAGTGTGCTGCCACCTCTGATAGGTCATTCCTGCTGGTGGGACAGGACATACACAGAGACAGGGATGGAACAGTCTGGGATATTTGCTGAAAGATATGATTTGGTGAGTATGACTTTGTCAAAGTGTTGCTTGACAAATCTATGGGGCAGATCTTCTAATTTTGGCACAATGTCTGATTTAGTGAGGAGAATTTTGCAGGATCTGGATGAGCCTTTGTCATGTTCAGTGAGTCAATGAATGCTGACCCAACTGATTTTATTCTTTTTAGGATTTTTGTAGTGGTCTGATACAACTGAGTGCTTTGCTAGGCCATTTCGAAGACCCATTGCTGTGGGTCTGAAGTTACATAAGGCACAGAGGGAGTAAGATCAGCAGATTTCCTTCCCTAAAATAAATTAGTGAACCAAATGGGTTTTTACAGCAATCGTGTAGATTTATCATTACCATCACTGATAAGAATAGCTTTTTATTCCATGGGGTTGAATTTTGAGATTGGCAGGCGGGCGCGATCGGCAGGACCCGGAGCAGCTGGGAAACAGCCGCTGCCCGCAATTGGCCCCAACCGCGATTTCACACTGGTGGGCCAATTAAGGCCAGCCCAGCATGAAACACAGCTCTTCACTGGTGGAGAAGGGCCGAGTAGGGGTGGGGGCCGGTTTAAAAACTGCCCAGGCAGCCCAAAAAAGGCTGCCACAAAAGGACATCTGTTCTGTGTTGTCTTGATGGAGTCAAGTGCTGGAGATGCCTGGCGGGAGGGCAGGTCGTGTGGGTACTCAGTGCCCCACTTTACGGATGTGTGCTCGCGGAACTGCTGGAGGAGGTGGCTGCCAGGAGGGACATTTTTGTCCTCAGAGGAGGAGGAGGCCAGTGAACCTCACAAAGAGGGCATGGGAGGAGGTGGCAGTGCTGGTGAGCAGCCATGACGTGGTGCGACACACAAAGGTGCAATGCTGGAAGAGGTTCAATGACCTGCTGCACTCAGGAAGGGTGAGTACCGTGTTGGCATGGGGTCAGTGTACAAAAATGTTAAGGTGTGTCCATCCCCCCATGGACCTCAGGGGTGCTAGAGTCTGAATGCCAACTGTCAGTGACACCGGAGCTGGCCAAGGGGGTGAGGCTCTGGCTGCTTGGACTAAGTGTCTTGCAGCTCAGGACAAGACTTAGATGTACCCTGTGAGGTGTTCCTCAGCTGGGGTTGGCCAGGCTGCAATGGTGCTGCATGTAGAGAGTGGATTAATCAATGCTCCTCTATCCTTTCAGGAGAAAACGAGCCATAACCAAGCAGAGAGGGCACATACAGGCCGAGGCCTGCCCAACCTGCTGCTGCTCAGCAGGTTCAAGCAGGACGCCCTAGAGCTTGAGAACCAGCATGCTTCACATGCAACCGGGTGTGGAGAGGCAGGGGTGCCAGCCAAAGGGTGCAGTGCGCAGAGGTGAGACTTTCAGATTGTGCAACCATTCTAGTGTAGTCTCTTTATTGATGGGAGCCTTGAACCTGGAGCCCCATTGATCATTGAAAGATGATGGCCCCATGATGCAGATCTCTGTTGTCTCACCAGGGAGGCTGGCATGCACAGTGACTGTGTGGTGACTTTAACTAGTAACATGTCCTTGTTCTCCCTTTTAGGTTCGCCAGGACACACTCGTTCTCTGGGCCCCAAAGGGCCAGCCCTGACACTGGAGGACCACCGGGCTTCACCTGCACCTGCATCACAACAGTTCTCTGAAGCAGGTACCAACACAGATACCAGCACCTTGGTGGGCATTAGATCGGCAGCTAGAAAGTCGGTGCACATTGGTGAGGGCATCTCACACTCACTTGAGTTGCAGGCAGTGGCAGAGAGTGCCCAGGGTGCCGGCAGTCGGAGGACTGCTAGAGATCAGGCCGATGCTCAGTCGAAGGTAGATGATGAGCCTCTGGAGTTGTCCATTAGGCAGCAGATGCTGGATGTCCAGCGGGATGTGCGGGAAGATCTGGCAGAGATCCATGTATGTTTGTGTGCTATGGGTCTCTGCTGTAGAGGAGTCCATGTGGAGCGTTAGCACTGTGTTGACCTTCATTGCCGAGCGCACTGCCTCCTCCTCCTCAGATGGTCAGTGCCATTATGGGAGATAGATGAGGCACTCAGTATCCCAGCTAGGTGCCCGCCAATCAATGGCGAGCAGGCAGGTCCAGAGCGACCTCATGTTGGTGCATGAGCTGCTTGTCATCTCTGCGGGCTCCTCTCAGGGCACTCTGGAAGACGGCAGCAGCTCCTCCGCCCCTTTGCCAGTGACTGTGGCATCTGATGAGACCGCAGTGATTGGGGAGATACCAGCCGAGGCACTGGTAGCTCTCTCCCAGGCGGGCCAGCACAGGCTCCACTGGCCAGAGAACGACCGCCAAGGTCATCAAGGCAGCAAAGTCAGCAGGCGTAAGTTTAAGGCACCATGAGCACGAGAGGGACAGTTCACGGGTGATTTTCTGTTCATTTATATATCTGCTAGTGTGGACATCAACACCAGTAATTGTAATGTCATAATGATTTCAATGATGATAACATTAAATTTGCTTTGGTTCTGATGCTTCAATCTTTTTTTCTTTCTGGTGGAGGCCAGTATGTAATGCTGGACGTGACTGGCTGGACACTTTATTGCACAGGCATTGAGTGCAAATGAAAGTGACATTTCAGGCATCCTCTATGGAGCGGCAGCCCTGGCACGAAGTTGAAGTTGGTCTTTGGTAGCCTAGCTGGAGGAGCTGTCCCTGGCTCCCTGGAGATTACAGAGGTCTGCCTCCATGCCCTCAGCATTCTCCTCACCATGTCCCTCTTCTGACTCACTACTGGACTCATCATCTTAGGCCTGTGCAGCTGTGTCAAGATCCTCTTCCTCCAGTGGGTCCCCCCTTGCCAGGGCCAGATTGTGGAGAGTGCAACATGCAACCACTATCACTGACACCCTCTCTGGGGGGTAATGTAGTGTAAGTTGGAATGGTCCAGGCTTCGGAATCGCATCTTCAGAAGACCTATGGTCCTCTCTATCACTACCCTTGTGGAGGCATGACTTGTATTGTAATGCTGCTCTGCCTCTGTTCTTGGGTGATAGAGAGGCATCAAAAGCCACCTTTCTAAAGGATAGCCCTTGTCACCCAGAAGCCATCCATCCATGCGGGTGGAGCACCGAAGAGCCTCGGCGCCTGGGAGTGTCTCAGGAAATAAGATGGGAGCTGACAAGGTACCTTGCGCAGACTTGCAGAGTCAGCATCCTGTGGTCACACACTATCTTCATGTTCATGGAGTGGAATCCCTTCCTGTTGATGAAGGCACCCAGCTGACCTCCTGGCACCTTGGTGGCCACATGTGTGTAGTCAATTGCAACCTAGGTGCGGGGGAATTCAGCAATCACTGCAAAGCCTCTGGTTCGCTCAGCCTGGCTGGCCTTGTCTGCACGGTAAAGAATAAAGGTCAGTACCAGCCTGAACAGAGCTTCTGTCACCAGCTTGAAGCTGAACAGCTGATTGGGAGACTCCACTAAGCTCTAGAAAGAGCCAGAGGCATAGAAGTTAAGGGCTGCTGTTAACTTCAGAGCCACTGGCATAGGATGTTCACCCACACAGTCGGAGCTAATCTCAGGTCCAATTATCTGACAATTGACGGTCACTGTCTCCCTTGAGAGGCGGAGCCTTCTTCGGCATTGCACATCAGACATATTGAGGTAGCTGCATCACTGCCTGTAAACCCTGGTAGCAGGATACTGGCATCTTCTGCGGCCCCTTCTGCCTTGGACTTCCTGCTGCCCCTGTGCCCCTGGTGCCTGCACCTCTCCTCCCACAGGTCCCTCCCCTGGGAGCTGCATTGGGACATCTAGCCTCCTCTCCCTTCTGCCCCTCTCTTCCTCCTCAGAGGAGGTGCTACCAGCAGGGATAACAATCCCCATTACCAGGGTAACGGAAGGCTGTCTCTATCTGGAAGGGTCCACACGGTCTGAATCCTCCAGGGGCCTTGGAGACACCAAGGAGACCTGAAATGAAGCCTGGAAATGCTAACAATGAAGCCCCAAACAGAGATGAAGCTGCTAAGTAGCAGTAAGTCACCAGCATCAAACTATCCACCAAACTCCTCACTACTCACACTGGCAATGCTGCTCACCCTTTTTATCCTGCCTGTGGGTGAGGTTTTTGAAATTGTTGGCTGGTTGCCTGCTCGTTTTGCCCGTGCGATGAGCACAAAATCGCACGGGCAATGAAAAATCGGCATCAATTGGCTTTTTAATGGCCTTGAGTGGCCTCTTAATTAATGGCAGGCGCAGCTCTGGCATCTGCTTGCGCCCCCGACCATAATATTGCGCAAAGACGTTGGGATGCTCACCCGACATCACGTACTATTTTACGCTCGAACGTGTCAGGCACACTACCACACGCCAAACAAAAATTCTTCCCCATGTCTCTGGCTTTAAACTAACTGCCCACTCCAAGACTGGCTGGGGCAGTTAAAATAGTATATAAATACATCACATTCATCTGCTGATGAATGAACCCAAACCACGGTGAATGTGGCCTATATGTGAGTGAAAAAGAAGCACCAAAATAGCTAGAAGAGAGTGAGATAAACACAGAAACACAGCAGCAAGAAGCATATTGGAACAAATGCAGAGCGAGCAAGAGATAGAAGCAAGCAGCTTTTGCATTGGTGGCTTGCGTTTCTAGGGCAGTGATGTCACAGTTAGGATCCAGCTGAGCGACAGGAAGTATAAACACGTAGTGACAGGCGGCTGGGGGAATAACTCATTTTACACAGCTGAGAGAATGCTGAAGGACAGATTGAGCTAAATTAACCCTGACGTTCACTGGTCTGTCTTCTGAGAGGGGTGGGGGGCAGGGGGGGCGGTGTATGGACGCAGGTGGGATTTTGCATATTGTATATAAAACATGTAGAATATGATTTAAACAGAAGATTATGAGAAATTAGATATTTTGTGGTTTATTCAATGAAAATAGCTCCACAAAGTTTCAAGTCTCATGCTCCATTCATGAGAACAAAACTCAGAAATTACGTTCACTAGATTGGTTCCTGGGACATGAGTGGGTTTTCTTATAATGTGAGGCTGAGTAAATTACACCTATACTGTCTGCACTTAATAAGAATGAGAAGTGATCTCATTCAAACATACAAGATTCTTAAGGGAACTGACAGGGTAGACACTGAGAGGTTGTCTCCCTTGTCTGGGGAATCTAGAACAGCCTCAGGATAAAGGCTACATCGTATAGGACTGAAATGAGGTGAAATTTCTTTACTTGGAGAGTTGTGAATCTTTGGAATTGTCTACTCCAGAGGGTTGTGGACACTCCGAGGTTGAGTATATTTTAGACTGAGATCGATAGATTTATTTCCCAGGGAATCATGGGATAAGGGGGCTGGCACAGAGTGGAGTTGAGGTAGAAGATTAGCAACAATCATATTGAATAGTGCAACAGGCTAGAAGGGCTGTATGGTCTACTCCTGCTCGAATCCATATGTTCTTACATCCTAAGAAGGTGCAATAGTGATAATACAAATTCCATCATGGCAAATAAACATAATCACTAATAAAAAAAAAATGAACTGAGAACAAATGGGAACTGTAATCTTCTTCCCAATCTTGGCCACATCTCTGTGAGGAGGAGGCAAATAGAGGCCAGCCGCACCTCAGTCCCTCAGGAGGAGGCTTCCTCTACACTGTCCCCATCAAACACTCCCAGGACAGGTACAGCAAGGGGTTAGATACAGAGTAAAGCACCCTCTAAACTGTCCCCATCAAACACTCCCATGGCAGGTACAGCATGGGGTTAGATACAGAGTAAAGCTCCCTCTACACTGTCCCTATCAATTGCTCCCAAGGGAGGATCAGCATGGCTTACATACAAAGCAAATCTCCTTCTACATTGTCCCATCAAATACTTCCAGGGCAGGTATAGCATGGGGTTGGATACAGAATAAAGCTCCCTCTACACTGCTAAACAACATGCCTTGCTGTGCAGAGGCAGCCACTTGCCGCACTGGTGAGATATTATCCCCTCATACATTTTATAATATGACCAGAAAAGGCAGTTCTAGACCTGATGATGGGTTCGTGCCAGCACTAGACTACACCCTGCTGTTTAGAGGTGGGTTGAAAGAACCCTGTTGGCTCTCTCCAAGGTTGTTGTCTCACTACAGTATTGATCATGTTCTGTACTGTGATTGCCTTCAGACCAGTACTCTGAAGGACTATGGATTAGAAATAGAGTTAATGTTTCGAGTCCAGAATGACTCTTCTTCAGAAGTTCAAGAATTCTGAAGATGGTTCATATTCAACTTGAAACGTTAACTCCGTTTCTCTCTCCACAGATGCTGCCAGACCTGCTGAGTAATTCCAGTGCTTCCTGTTTCTATTTCAGATTTCTAGTATCTGTAGTGTTTTGCTTTTATTCATTGTTTACTCTCTATCTAACCTAATCCCAGTATTTGCTGGAAATGAACTTGCCATGTAATCAATCGGAGATTTCTTGATAAACCTCCAATATTGACACTGCAATTGTTAATTCTTGGTCAATGGTTCAAGGAAATCAATTTCAAAGCTGTAGTTTAATCTTGGAATTTAGGTAACAGATATAAACCACTCAACTTTCCGTCTCCTCTGAAATTCTCAGTTAGATTGCAGCCTGTTACTCACAATTAATCTATGACTCGTTAACCCATACTGCTGTCCACTGAGTGTATGAACATTTTGGAGATCTGAGAAAAACCTATTAAATGCATCCAGATACAGATTTAAAGTTTTTTTAATGTTTATACAATTGTCTATATTTTAATATTAACTGTTCCTGACTGATTAAAGCTGAGATATCTATTAGGTGTTCAATATTAGTTGTTAAACCTGCATAGAATCTTGGTTAGACCCTACTTGGAGTGCTGTGCACATTTCTGGTCTCCGTATTACTAAAAAGATGTTGAGGCACCGGAAAATGTGCAAAATTATTTACAAGGAGAATCAGAACTGAGAGGACTATCAGAAAAGACTGACTAGATTGGAACCCGTTTTTCTAGCAAAGAGAAAACTGACCTGATCGAGGTATTTTAAATTATCAAAGGATTTGGTAGTGTAGACAAAGAGAAAGTGTTTCCATATTGAGAGGCCAAAATTAGAGGCCATATAATTAATCCAAAGGAAAAAAATGACAAACTTCATTACCTCAAGCGATAAGAATTGGTAAGTCACTACCACAAGGAATGGCTGAGGCGAATTGCGTAGAAGCATTTAAGGGGAAGCCAGGTAAGAACATGAGGGAAAAAGGATTAGAAAGATATGCTGATTGGGTGAGATGAAGTAGAGAGGGAGCTTTTGTGGAACATAAACATTGGAATAGATCAGTTTGACTGAATGGTCTGTTTCTTTGCTGTTATCTTGATGTAATACCATGGGCAGAATCTTTCACTCCTGCCAGCGGCGGAAATCGTATCAGGTGGAGGCACTAAATTTGGCATGACAGAAAATGTCAGTTTCCCACCGGTGGGAAATTAATTTGGAATTTTGTTTTCCCAACTTTGAAGTCGGGTTAAAGGCAGGTCGAGTTTTCTGCTGAGCTATGTCGGGAATAATATTTGCATTAATTTATATCTCATGAATGTTCATTAAAAGGTCAACTTGCCAGAATTAAGCTCCCCCTCCAAATTAAGTGCTCCACCAGTGGATATTTAGAACGGTCTGTTTTCCGAATGTATATAAGTGGAATGCATCTGGCAAGCTTCACTTCATCCACGACTTGGAGGACTGTAGACTCTGCTTTCGCTTACCTTTAAGAGCATTGCTATGAGATTTCAGGTACTTGTAACAAAAGCTGCACCAAGGCTGGGCATAGGAGGCAATACCAGTGGGGAGGAGGAAGATGGAGGCAGGACTGGGTGGGGGGGGTAGTGGTGGAACACAGAATGGAAGGGGGAAGACAGAGGCAGGACTGGGTGTGGGGAGGGGGTGTTGTTGTTAAGGAACAGAGTGGAATAGTGTGTTATGGTCCCAGCTGATGTTACTACTGGACAAGCCAGATTCCAATAGATAAAAACAAAACATAGATATAAACAAAAAAACTGCGGATGCTGGAAATCCAAAACAAAAACAGAATTACCTGGAAAAACTCAGCAGGTCTGGCAGTATCGGCGGAGAAGAAAAGAGTTGACGTTTCGAGTCCTCATGACCCTTCGACAGAACTTGAGTTCGAGTCCAAGAAAGAGTTGAAATATAAGCTGGTTTAAGGTGTGGGGGAGGGGGGGATCTCTCTCTCTCTCTCTCTAGCTCTCTCTCCACCCCCCCTGACACCTTAAACCAGCTTATATTTCAACTCTTTCTTGGACTCGAACTCAAGTTCTGTCGAAGGGTCATGAGGACTCGAAACATCAACTCTTTTCTTCTCCGCTGATGCTGCCAGACCTGCTGAGTTTTTCCAGGTAATTCTGTTTTTGTTAAGCCAGATTCCAAGGTGGAACCCAGCTAGGTCGATCCTAACTTTCATTTTTTGCTTAGAAACATGGAGAGTGGATACTTAACAAAGTCACAAGAGTCAGCTGATGAGCTTAACAAAATAATAAAACATGTATTAAACAGGAAAACATTAACTACATTACAATACTCCTTCACCCACAACTGTACCTTTGCAGATATATACGGATTTGTAAGGATAACACAAGTTACAAATTCTATCTTATATTCTAATGTTCCCAATACAGCCCATTGTAAACCAATAGGTTACCTGTGGTCTGGCACACCACACTCTGAAACCAAGTGACAGATGCCACCCCAAACAGATGTTATGGATCTCTCATCAACTCATCCCAGACGATTGTCACACCATGAGCCAACCAGTCTCCCTGAATTCCGTCTTTCACATGAGGGTTTCCAATCTCCAATCTCAAAGAACCAGCTTTGAAATCTTCTCCAAATGATGCTTTCTCTCAGATGCCTTCCACAAGGGTCCACCTCCAGGGTTTTGAATTCTTCTTCCATCATTCCTCTTCCCTGGATCCCCATGTACATTCTAGTTTCCTTTCATGTACCCTCTCTCTGACTCAGCCATGTCAACAGAACACCACTGCTTCACATGCCCATAGTAAAGAGCTACAGACCTTCGGCTTTCTTCTTGGATCTTCTGGCTTCTCGCAAGGCTATTTTGCTTTAAGTCTATGTCTTACAGCTTTCTCCCTTTAAGCTTGGAGCCTTGCTGTCTGCTCTTTACCTTCACTTCCACTTAACAGGACCTTTTCCAGATTCCTGTCCTTGTCCTTTGACTTAACTGTCCTCTTTTTCCTTTAGGACCTGCTTCCTGCATCTCCCTCTCCCAGAAGACTGCTGACAACTTGGTATCTCCCTTGAGATCCAGAACTCACTTAACATTCACTGTTATTTTAACTTTAGCAACTCATCCAAAATTCTTAGACTTATTTACTTCAGCAATCTGCAAGTATGTCAGCTAGAGAGAGACCTAAACTGTTTCCTCCACCTTAGAGCATAATGACCAACCGAACTCAAACTGCTTTTGGTTTCTCTGTGTCCCTTTGTGGGCCTCCTAGGCAACAGCACAGTTTTTTTCTACCTTGTGTTTGTTTTGACTCCCCTTCAAGAGTCGTAAAAACTCATTGAAATGCATGCATCTTTTAAAGTGAAACTAAAACTCAAGTTCCCCCTTTCATACCACTACAGAAAAACAAATTAAACTTAAACTTAAAGCTAAAACTCATTCCTAACACTGACAACTACAAATATAATTTACTTAACTTATATCTAGTTCCTAACAAGTAAAAGACTGTCCTGGGCCAAGAGTTATAAGACTGTTTAAGGAAGAGTCAGAGATTGTCCTGGAGCTGAGGCCATGCTATCGGGGGCATATCGAAGAGATTGTTCTGGAACTATGTGGGCCGTATTAGAGGCTCTGAATGGCAAGCTTGTCTTGGTCGTGGTCTTGGGCAGGGTAAGGCCTCTCCGGGCGGTGATGATCGTACACAGCATGGTGTGTAGGGGGTGTTCAGTCACCTAAGAAATTTGATCCTGGGGATTGAAGTCATGGTACTGTGAGACTGATGGCACAGTGATTATCAGGGGAGGCATCGGCATCCTGTAAGTTGGTAGCTGACAAGTCATGGGAGAGTATTGGATGGTCTCATTGGGGGTTGTGCAGAAATCAGGGAGCATGGTGGCCTCGAGAGAGGGAGGGGTTAATCGGCAAAGGCACGGGGACATCAACATTAAAGCGTTCGGTGGGGGGGAGGACAAGAATATCAACATGGATAATGATGGATTCAAGGGTAACAGGAATAGGCTGGATAGTGATAGGAGGAATGGGAATTAGGAGGCAATAAGGATCAAGGACGATGGGAGGAACTTTTGAGTGATAGGGGAAGGTTGGAAGCTGTTCTCACTCACAAAAGTCAACAGCATGATTTCGCATTCACCTATGAATAACACAGTTTGAAAAACAAGCTAGAAAAAAAAATCAGTCAGGAGGGATCTCAGGGCGTGTGGAAGGAATTCAGCACAGCAAATCTTGGTCAATTGAAGGAGCACCCTGCAATTGTCTTGCTCAATACATGAAGAGCATAGCTCAGCTCAGTGCTGGACTTGATGGTCTAATGCACACTGAATGCCTTGGATCCTTTTCTAATGATGTGCATTCAGGCAAGAATCCATTGAGTTTAGGTGCTGTGGTGCATATGGTCTTGATGGGCATCTGGTCCTTACAGAGGCATGTCAGAATGGGTATATGCCTCATGAATCAATGGCCATGTCTACTGCACATATGTTCCCAGTGCACTGGTCATGGCATTCAAGGCACCAGGCTTGCAGTCAGGACTTAAGTGCAAGGACATGGTATCCATAGTTATCCTAAAGGCCACTGAAGGACAATCAATGCAAGGCTGACTGTGGCTCCTAAGACTTGGGTCTTTGGACCCTAATGAAGACCCTCATTGAGAATGCGCAGTCACATCTGAGGAGAAAGATCAGCCACCTGTCATCCACCAGGATGATATCATCCTGCAAGGGGTGGCCTTGGTATGGGATGTGCAGACTATGGGAAATTCAAGTGCTGGAGACTGCATAGCTGCCTTTGTATATGGAGGGAGACCCTTTAACATGTGCATTGATTTCTCAATTGTATCTGTTTACAGAAACATGGAGGAGTGGAAAACGCAGACTCCTGGCAATGCTGCCTTCTTGAGAGCTATGATCAGAATGAGGAGAAAAGGGACCTGTCACCGATTGGCATAGCTCAGGGAAGACCATCGCCCTGAGAAACAAGACCCAGCAGGGCGGCAGGAAGACCCAGATGCTGACCAGGAGGGGCCAAATCCACGAAGACATTTGGTGCAACCAAAGGTCTACAGAAGATGCAGCTCATACATGAAAATGAGCGAAAGACAGTCGCGCAGATGCCTTCGCTTGTCTATGGATACAGTAGCTCATATTTGCCACATTCTCTGTGAGGAACTCATGCTGTACAGACCTGGAGGGCATCCAATGCAGGTTGCTCTGAAGGTTACCGCCGCACTGAACTTTTTTGCCACTGCACACTTCTAAGGCTCCACTGGGGATCTTTGCGGAATCTCACAATCCGTGACACACAAATGCATAAGGGAGGTGGCTGATGCCCTTTTCAATAAAGCTCACCATTATGTGCAGTTCCGCATGGATGAAGCAAGCCAGGCTACCAGAGCTCTGAGGTTCGCTGTGATCACAGGCTTTCCTTAAGTGCAGGGTGCCATCAACTGCACACGTGGCCTTGAGAGCTCCCTAGCAGCAGCCTGTGAAATTCATTAGTAGAAAAGGATTTCAATCTCTAAATGTCCAGCTAGTTTGTGATCACAGAAAGCAGATCATGCATGTTTGTGCTCGGTATCCAGGGAGCTCACATATCATACATTTTGAGCTGCTCCCAGGTGCCAGAGATATTTGAGGGAGCTTGGCGCTTAGCAGGTTGGCTCCTCGGTGATAAGGGGTACCTCATAAAGAAATGGCTAATGACACCCAATCATCATCTACAGAGTGCATCTGAGAAGAGATACAATGCTGCATATTTGCATATTCAGCCACAAGGTCCTTAACAGATCCAGACTATTGGCCTTTTAAAGATGCATTTCAGATGTTTGGACTGATCAGGTTGGGGCTCTCCAATAATCACCACAGACGGTGTCCCGCATCATTGTTGTTTGCTGAGCCATGCACAACCTAATACGGCAAAGATGGTATGTTTTGCCACAGGGAAACATGGAGGAGTTACACGTCTCCTCAGACTTTGAAGAAGATGAATCTGAAGAGGGTGAGGAGTCAGATGAGCTACATGAGGATGCCACTGCATGGGCACGACGTTGAAGATGTGCGTGTGACAACCTCATAGCTACAAGATTTCAGGAGGATTAAGGCAAAGACATGTTACGAGTGAAGTTCTCTTCACGCTTCGATGAAGGGAACACCACAACACCTTCAATCTCACAATGATCCCTGAGGAAGCATAAGCCGCCTTCAGTCTTAATCATGGGGTCATCTTGGAAGGTGCAGTAACCTAGTGACCACTTGGCCACTGTTGAATGGGATAAGCACTCCACCAACGCACATCCTTAAGCAACTACACATAGTGCAGTCCTTTCAACCAAGGCGCCAACAAGTCAGTGGCCATGGCAACCTTCAAGAGGCTGAAATACTATTGCAAACATAGATGCACTCATGCCAGTGTGACAGCAACTTAGCAAGGAGCTCTAAGAGGAAAAACATTCATCAATGATTAGTGCTTGACTGTCTCTGGACAGCACCATCTTTCCAAACGCCAGCTCTCATGCATGATTAATGCAGAGACCGCGTCATGATACTGAGCTCCAAGATGCCATCAGACATCATGACTCAGTGACCTGTCACATGACAGCATGGATGCAAAGCTGCGAGTGATGTTAGCATTGTCCTCACAGAGCAGGACCATCATGTGATAATTGACAAACACTCACTGCCCTCCATTCGTCGGGAACCTGCCAAGTTTACATCCTGCATTTCTTGATCTGGAAGTGACATAGCCCAGTCAGTTTTGACACAGCAGTCAATAACTTGTTCCCTTCATAGATACTGATGAGCACTCAGGAGATGTGCCAGAGCATCACTTTCATGCCACTGAAGTATTTAACATTGTCCATCTCACAAAGTCCAATCCTTTTTATGAACCCTAAATCACTGAGTGCACAATCATGCAATGAATTCTATATGGATTAGCATTCTGTGACTTCACAGAGGGATTACGTGAAGCAACACTAAGCAGCAGTTCAGGAGAAAGGTAACATCCTCACAGGTAAGGAGACAACTTTATTAGAGTGAGCACACACCTCTGACATCACACACTCATTCCCATCTAACAGACATTTCAAATGTCACCGAGTGGAACCAACTTCCATCTCTCCACGTCATGCTTGGGGAGAGAGGGAACTAAAAGAGGAATAATGTTCAGCCTTAAAAGCAGAACCCAAATAATGCTGCAGGGGGGCACGAAAGGCTTGATGATGAATATTACTTGTACCAAAACCTCACAGTCATAAAATAAAAGTGCACTTGGGCAAATAGGCTCCAACGTTGGTCACAACAAATACTTACAACATTCACAAACTACAGACTTCTGTGTAGCAGCATCAGAATGATCACTAAGCTTGATGAACAATTCTCATGAGGTCACATAATGTGTGTCTTAAGTGCCATAATGTTATGCTAACATAACTCGCAGCTTTGTGTCCATGTTGTCGTGTGACAGATCATTGTGTCCTGATATCCAAAGGCATCTTGGGGCTCAGTATCAAGATGCAGCATCTGCATTAACCATGCATGACAGCTGGTGTTTGGCACAATGGTGCTGTCCAGGTGCAGCTCCATCTTGAGACAGTCAAGTGCCAAACACTGATGAATGTTTTTCCTCTTAGAGCTCCTTGCTAAGTTGCTATCACACTGACATGAGTGCATCTATGTGTGCAATAGCATTTCAGCCTCTTGAAGGATGCCATGGCCACTGAATTGTTGGTGCCGTTGTTACGACCACAGCCGATGTTATTCGCTGAGCAATAAGCCAAATCTCAGAGGGAAACCTGTCTTACTGATCAGAACATTTTTTTTTGTATTTTGAAAACAAGGGAAAGAACTACCGATCCCAGAAGCATAGAATCCCAGGAACACTTTAAGGGTTTTAAAACTAAAAGATTTATTTTCAAGAGGAAAAAAAACTTAAGCACACAAGTTTAAAATTACACAGTTAAAACAGTCTTACAAAACATTCCCCAAAAAACCCATTTGGTCAGAACACACAAGTAAGCTACTTGGCAACAGCACTCTTATAGATTTTTAACCATAAAGCTCCAGTAATATCACCCAAGGCAAAACTGCTGTCACTTTAGTAAAAGGTATACCACACGACTTCTCACTCTCTTCCACTCTGCTGTGAAAACCCAAAAGAAAGGTTCAGAAATAGACTGCTCTCTGAAAACAAAGACTCCTATGGTTTGAAAACTCAATGACTGCCTCAAATTCACCACTTTCACACCTTCTCCTAGCACAGATCTAGTCTCAGGACATTTCCCCCACACAGCCACACAACTCAGCTCAACATCTTTCCATAAATATCCCATTCCCCTTTCATCTTAGATTCCATTGCCCTAAGCACCTCTTTGAACTCGACTTTTCCAAAATATAAAAATCTTTCATGTTTTCCTATTACCTCCACTTTCAGGTCAAATAACATTTGATAACCTTCCCTTGTTTACTTATGAAACTTGTGTTAAGTTGTAAATGTCCCTTGTCACTTCTAAACTCCCCTTTGAAATTTAACAGCTGAAAAGTCAAGTCCCTGCTTACCTCATAATGAAAATTTCAAACCCAACCTATTTATTTGTAAATCCAACTTCACCATAGTCTCTCATTACAAATGCATACATCTAGCACCTTTACCCCTTCTTCTCTCAATTCTCACAGACAAGCTGTTTCTATGAACCTTTCCGCCAGTTTAATTAATCCATGGACACACATTCACACATAGACACACATCCTTCTTTACAGAATCTCACCATATTCCCAAAATATTAAAAAGAAACATCCGTTTTCACACCATGGTTCAAGGGACTGCGCTATGTTAGTTGCTTAAGGATATATGCTCATGGCATATTTATCCCATTACAAGGATTACATGTTCTGTTGAAGGTTCATGAGGACTCGAAACGTCAACTTTGCTCTCCTCCGCCGATGCTGCCAGACCTGCTGAGTTTTTCCAGGTATTTCTGTTTCTGTTTTTGTCAAGGATTACATGTGTCTTGTCCAGCCATCATTTTCATACAGGAAGTGCCTCTGCTCATGTCGCTGATATGGAACTAAAGGTGATTCACTGTGATGAGATTGAGTAAGGCTTAATGGAACTGAGGGACAAGATGAGAGATAATTGGGGTGGGTCATTTGGTACCGTTGAATGAACATCGGAACTTACACCACATCGATTAGCCATTCAATACCTGAGATTTGTGGGGGGAGGGGTGGGGGGGGGGTGATAAAGGGAAATATATTTACAATAGCACAGATTATATACAGTGAATGAAAACCATGCCACCATTGAGCATTCAAAACTTCTTAAATTTCCTAACTCTATCACTACATCTAGGTGCAGCCCTGACATCTGCAGCAGAGGTGGAGACAGCTTGCTGACTACTATTCCCTGTTGTCTGAGATGATTTTGGCAGGCGTCCTCTGATGACCTGGGGCCTGATGGCACTGGCCTGCTAAGGGTCTCTTTGCTCTGGGGCAGTTGCACCTTCCTTGTCCTGACCTGCTGGTGTCGATGTGGTCACAGGCAGACAAGATTTGGGGTGGCAGGACACCCTTGAAGAGTGCTGGGTGGATACCCCCGGGGAGTCTGACATGTGCTCCTCCTCCCTTTGGGTGCCCAAAGGGCCCTTCCTGTCTCCTTGAGGAGAAGGGTGGCTGGAGTAAGGCCAAGATGCCCCGCTCCCCTCTCGCCTAGCCACTGCTGGAATGCATCCATGGCTGATGGAGTGCAGGTCTGAGCACAAATCCAGCAGAAACAGTGTGTTCTGCTGGACCTAGGTCTCCAAGACAGCCACCACCCTTCCCATACAGACTTCAATGCACTCGCATGCCAAAGCCACGACATCAGACAGAACAGTCTGTTGACAGCTTCTGATTCCCCTCCCTGTCTCTAAATCTCCAACATCTCTCTCAGAGCCAATTGCATCGGACTTAGACGCAGAAGGGGCCTGGTTTCCAGCAGTCCTACGAGTGTCAGAGACCTCAGCTGTCACTGCCTCTGCCTGTTGTGGACAGATGGCCATGAGCTATTCACCAGATTGTGAGCCTGAGCCTACTCTGGAACTAGGGCCCACCTGGGTGTGTGTATCTGCACTGATAAAAGGTGCAGATGAACTCATTGACGGGTCTTCATCAAATGGATCATCTCCTTCTTCATTGAAGGTGGTCTGTGGCCTGGAGCTGAGGGGCTTGCTCAACCTCTTCCTCTACTTTTTGTCGCTGGTAGAGAGAAGAGATAATTAGTTATTGACTAGCCAGGCAACGACAGTATGGGTCACTCATAATCATTGTCGGCATGTGATCAATGTATATGCTTGAATCCTCACAGGCTTGTTGGGGGAGTCCAATCTCTCCTTCCGCACAGGAACGATCTCTGTCCTCACCAGCCAGCTCGGCAGCCTGGTCCTCAGGGGAGGAGTATCCTCAGCTCCAGGGTATACCCTCTGGTCTTCACTCTCTCCTGTCAATTATGGGTGAGCTTGTCCTGGATAAAGACAGTTGGATTGATTGTGAGCACTGCGGATGAATGAGCAGTTCAGAAGCGTGCATGCCTACTATGTGTGCTGAGCCCTCCCCAGTAAGGGGTTAAAACACTGTTTGTGCTGGATCTTAAAGTGGATGGTAGTCATTCATTGCTGATGTCCCATCTGCTGTGACATCCCTGTGGACTCCAACCCTTAGACTACCTGATGCCCTTTTGAGAGTGTGAGTTTGGAATCAGAGAAAGGTTCACTCATCCTGGCAGAGTACATCAGATCATTTGTCCTTTTCCTGCACTGCAGGCGGTCGTTTTTTGGGTGCCACAGGCACTGACCTCCCTGGTGACCTCCTCCTGGGCCGGCATGGTCAGGTGGGAGGACCTCCTGCTCCCATCCTGAGGAAAGAGGACCTCCCGCCTTTCCTGAACAACCTGGAGAAGAATCCGCAGGGAGGCTTCACTGAACCATAAAGTGGCGGGTTTGGTTTGTTTTGGGGTCATTGCTTTCCTTTTTGCCACGACACTTGGCCTGCAGTGAGTGAATGGCTATGCAGGTACCATTTAAATATGACACCAGGACATTTGACCCCATGAGGTAACGGCAGGGCTGACAAATCACTGCCCGCCCCGTCATGAGATTCGGCAAGCTCATCACTGATGCATAATTAATGAGCTGAAAAGTAGAAGATCGGGTGTGAAAATCCACTCAGCCACCCAGCAGGAATCACACCGACTTTGCCACCCACCAATACGCTTTGCATCCAGAATGCAAAATTCCGCCCTATGTCTTGTATTATGGGGCTTGATCAATCCGAGCAACCTGGCCTGCCTGCCGCATGACTAAAACTTGTGATTGATCCCTAGTCTTTAGCTTGCTGGAATTGCTGGATAACTATGAGGATCTGCAGTTGTCTGAAGCACGAAAATGAGCAACAATCCAGGAATCTCAGCTGGAGCTTGCTCCCACTGAGAATGTGTCAGTTTGCACATGGATGAGCTCTCTGGACTCTCGGTAGGCCTTATTTGTTCCAGGTGACTGAATCACTGGCAGCCAAAACCCATCAACTTCTGCTGGAGTGATTCTTCACTGGCAAGAGGAGATACACTGTAATGTTTAATGAATCACCAAGTGTACACTGAACCATGAATCAGAAATAAAATAAATCAACCAAGCATCAAAATTTGGAGAGCAATTCTACATCAGTTGACTATGGCAGGGAGGGTAGTGTGTGTGTGGAAATCTGTGCATCTGTGTGTGTGTGTGTGTGTGTGTGTGTGTGTGTGTGCATGTTTTTTTTATTCATTCATGGGATGTGGGCTTCACTGGCTGGGCTAGCATTTATTGCCCATCCCTAGTTGCTTTTGAGAAGGTGGTGGTGAGCTGCCTTCTTGAACTGCTGCAGTTCATGTGGTGTAGGTAGACCCACAGTGCTGTTAGGGAGGGAGTTCCAGGATTTTGACCCAGCAACAGTGAAGGAATGGCGATATATTTCCAAGTCAGGATGGTGAAAGGCTTGGAGGGGAACTTGCAGGTGGTGGCGTTCCCATCTCTCTGCTGCCTTTGTCCTTCCAGATGATAGTGGTCATGGGTTTGGAAGGTGCTGCCGAAGGAGCCTTGGTCAATTTCTGCTGTGCATCTTGTAGATGGTGTACACTGCTGCTACTGTACATTGGTGGTGGAGGGAGTGAATGTTTGTGGATGTGGTGCCAATCAAGTGGGCTGCTTTGTCCTGGATGGTGTCAAGCTTCTTGAGTGTTGTGGGAGCTGCACTCATCCAGGCAAGTGGGGAGAATTCTATCACACTACTGGGCCTTGTAGATGGTGGACAGGCTTTGGGGAGCCAGGAGGTGAGTTACTCATCACACTATTCCTAGCCTCTGACCTGCTCTTGTAGCCACAGTATTTATATGGCTAGTACAGTTCAGTTTCTGGTCAATGGTAACTCCTAGGATGTTGATAGTGGGGGATTCAGTGATGGTAAAGCCATTGAACATCAAGGGGGAATGATTGAATTCTCTCTTTTTGGGGAAGGTCATTGCCTGGCACTTGTGTGACGCAAACGTTACTTGCCACTTGTCAGCCCAAACCTGGACATTGTCCAGGTCTTGCTGCATTTGGACATGGGCTGCTTCAATATCCGAAGAGTCATGAATGATGCTGAACATTGTGCAATCATCGGCGAACATCCTCACTTCAGACCTTATGATGGAAGGAAGGTCATTGATGAAGCAGCTGAAGATGGTTGGGCCGAGGACACTATCCTGAGGAACTCCTTCAGTGATGTCCTGGAGCTGAGATGACTGATCTCCAACAACCACAACCATCTTCCTATGTGCAAAGTGTATGTGTGTGTGTGTTCAGTTGTCATTCTCTGTTTGTGTATCTGTATGTATATATGTCAACCTGTGTATATGTCTGTATGAAGACTGGCATCTATGATGCATCTGTGATGCTGGGGACCTCTAGAGGAGGCTGAGATGGATCATCCACTTGGAACTTCTGGTTGAAGATTGTTGCAAATGCTTCAGACTTATCTTTTGCACCGATGCGTGGAGCTTCCCCATCATTGACGATGGGGATATTTGCGGAGCCTCCTCCTCCAAAAAGTTGTTTAATTGTCCACCACCATTCACAACTGTATGTGGCAGGACTGCAGAGCTAATATCTGATCCATTGGTTGTGAAATCATTTAGCTCTGTCTATCACATGCTGCTTTCACTGTTTAGCACACAAGTAGTAGTGAGTCGTAGCTTCACCAGGTTGACACCTCATTGTTAGGTATGCCTGGTGCTGCTCCTGGCACGCCCTCTAGCACTCTTCATTGAACCAGGGTTGATACCCTAGCTAAAAGCAAAATACTACAGATGCTGGAAATCTGAAATAAAAACAAAAATAGCTGGAAAAGCTCAGCAGATCTGACAGCATCTGTGGAGAGGAAGACAGAGTTAACGTTTCGAGTCCATATGACTCCTCATCAGTTCTGAGTTGCTGTAGGTAGCACATACTGCAGCCACAGTGCACCTGTGGTGGAAGAAGTGGATGTTTAAGCTAATGCAAGGAGACATCACCACCTCCAAGTTCCCCATTCTGACTTAGAAATATATCACCGTTCCTTCATTATATCTGAGTCAAAATCTCAGAACTCCCTACCTAACAACATTGGGGAAGCATCATCACCACATGGACTGATTCAAGAAGGCCGACCACCTTCAGAAAGGCAACCTGGGGATGGACAATGAATGCCAACCTTGCCAGCGACTCTCAAATCCTGAATATGAAATAAAAAATAAGTTAAAAATTTGCATACATCTCTGAGTAGCAAGAATTTGAAATAGGCATTTAATTCCTTATCAAACACTACTTTCAGGTTTCTGTTGTGTATTGTATCCATAGTTACTGCTAATCTTCCTGTCTTCATTTGTTTTCCTGGGCTTCTTGGCTGCCAGATTGGAGACTTAGGCACCCATATAACACCTGAAATACAGGTGAGGTGCCATAGAATTTCTTGACTTGTCTCTCCACATTTGTACCTCATAGCACCTGACCTCAAATTGTCTGACACTGTGTAGTAAAGTCAGCATTGACATACCTCAGATTAATGAGCACAAAATGTCCCCAGTATGTTTTTGCAAAAAATCCTATATTGCAATCTGACACACAGCTGTTTCGTTAAATAGTCAGAAACCATTACAAAATCAAAATGGCAATTTGCCTTAGATAATAATGACTAGGCTGCATTTATCATGTTTATGTTCCTTGTGTATGCGGGTGGTTAGAAAGACCAGCTGCTGCGCTTTAATCAGCCTGTTGCTGCATTTTATGCCATTGCCTTCCGATGGCCCCATGTTCATATGTGATGATGGTTTTTCATCTGCATAATTCATTGCTTTGGGATTACCACAAGTTTATTTACCTGCTAGTTTCTTACGATTAGCATCATCCACCACCTTCAACATTCACTCCCTCCACCACTGACGCACAGTGGCAGCAATGTGTACTATCAACAAGATGTACTGCAGCAACTCACCAAGGCTCCTTTGACAGCACCTTCCAAACCTGCGACCTTTACCACCTAGAAGGCCAAGGGCAGCAGATGCATGAGAACATCACCACCTGCAAGTTCCCCTCCAAGCCACACACCATCCTAACTTGGAACTATATCACTATTCCTTCACTTTTTATATGGAAAGTGAGTGTTCAATTCAATAATTTGACTTAAAGCTTCTAAGACTTGATATGCTGTTTGGATTTTCAAAAGCCGATTTTTCATGCGTTCATCCTGTAATCAGTGTGTCAACTGAAGCTGGCACAAACATGGTGGCCTACATAACCCTCTTCAGTGCTGTATCATTCAATGATCCTATGAAACCCAATAGCTGTTGGTGTATTAATCCAGGATTGAGAGGATATATGTATCAGGAAAGGCTAAACCGGGTAGGGTCCTTTCCTCTGGAAAAGGGAAGGTTCAGGGGTGATCTGAATGAGATCTTTAAAATTATGATGGGTGCGATAGGATAGACATAGAGAAGTTATTGTTACTCATGGCGAGACCAAAACTAAGAGTCATGAATACAAGATAGTCACAGATAACTCCAATAAGGATTTCAGAAAAAGCTTCTTTACTCAGAATGTGGTGAGAATGTGAAACTTGCTGCCACAAGACGAAGTTAAGACAAATGGCACAGACACATTTAAGGAGAAGCTAGGCATACACATGAGGCAGAAAGGATTGTAAAATACACTGATAGAATGAGGTGAAGTGGGGTAGGAGGAGGTTCTTTTGGAGCATAAATGAGTGCCTAGATCATAGGCTGAATGGCCGGTTTCTGTGCTGTAAATTCCATATAATTAAACTAATATTCAGACCTAAGCCACAGTACAGTACTGAGGTGGTGCTGCAATGATGATTGTATATGATGCGAAATTGAACATCAGTCTGCTTCTTTTAGCGAAAAAAACTTGCATTAGCATACTGCCTTTCACGAACTGAGGATGTCCCAAAGTGTTTTACAACCAATGACATGTAGTCACTGTTGTGATGTATTTGTAGTTTATGTTTTGTGCACATCCAGGTTCTACAAACTCCAGTGAGATAAATGACCTTTCAATGTATTTTATAATGTTAGTTGAGGAATAAATATTTCCAGGACACTGGTAAAACTCCCCTGTCCTTCTTTAAAACAATGCCTCGGAATCTTTTACCACTTGAGAGGACAGACAGGGCCTCATTTTAACGTCCCATCCAAAAGACAACAGCTCTGATAGTGCATCATTTCCTCAGTACTGCACTTGATATATCAGACTGGATTTTGCGCTGATGCTTTTGGAGCAGAATTTGAATCCATAACTTTTTGATCCAGATCTGAGAGCGGTACTGATTGAGCTACAGCTGACACTGTGCCTGTTCATGGATATTAAAGATCTCATTGCTGCATTAGAAGAAAAACAGGGCGCTTCTGCTGTCAAAGCTAAAATTCTTCCCTCAGTCAGAGCCACCAAAAGCAGATAAACTGGTTGTCTACATTGTCGCTTTTTGGCTACACACTGCTACCTAACAACAATCACAACACTTCAAAGTAAGTATTATCAAAGAAGTGGGTCTATAGTTCCTGAGTGGCTAGATACTGTAAAAACATAAGGCTTTCTTTTACAGCGACTAATAAAAATTAGAGCCCAATTTTAACCCTATGTTTTCTATGTTAAAGGCTCTGTATAAACGCAAGTTGTCATTTAATTGAACCACAGAAAATTCAGTTTAGTGTCCCTTCCTGAGGTCAGCACATTGACAATGCAGCACTCCCACAATACTGAAATGAAGGGTTGGCCTTGATTGTGACCTCAAGTACTGGAATCAGATTTGAACTCCATAGCTTTCTGACTCAAGCAGTGAATGCAAACAGAGCCAAGCTGAAAATCATGTTGATAATATATTACAGTAATAAAGTGACAAGTGCACTTAAGAGTCAATCAAATTGATGTGGTCCTGGACAGAGTAAGGATGGCAGGTTTTCTTCCTGAAAGGACATTGGTGAACCAACTGGATTTTTTGCAACAATCCAACAACTTTCATGGTTACTCGATCCCAGCTTTTTATTTAAAAAAAATGAATTCAAATTCTCAAATGGCCCAAGGTAGAATTTAAACTCCTGTTCTACTGAATTATCAGTCAGGGCTCTACTTTACCAATCCATTAGTGTAGCTATTATGCTGCCACTCACAAGAAGTTTTCAGCTATGATTCTCAGCTCCTGTTTCAGAGTTCCTACTTCAGATTAAAGTGTTATTGAAAGTGGACTGTTTCTAATCTAAGATTTCCTTTGATGTCAGACTTATAAACAATGAAGCAACATTTCAAAGGTACAATAAACAGTAATAAAACATTTGATATAGTGGATAAAAACTCTGATTCACATAAAAAGCTCATTAATCACCCCTTATAGTACAACTTATTTCTATTTGCATTTGCAAACACCCAAACACTTCCTCATTAATCATTCATCAGTAACTGAAATGGATGGCTTTCATCTTTTGTAGGATATCATGTTTAACTCTTGAAAGATCAGCACATTTTGAATTTTAATGCAAATAAATGAATTGATTATCTTCTATATCAATGACACCAAGATCTATGAAAGGGAGAAGAGGCTTATGGGTGCATTGTAACCATAGTGCTGGGTTCATGTTGCTGTGAATGATTTAGAGCAATGAGGTGTTCTTGGGCTGTAGAAAGGAGACAACTTAATAGGAAAGAAAGACTTGTATTTATACAGTACCCTTAACAACCCAAGGCCATTCCAAACTGTTTTAGAGCAAATTTAAGCACTTTCTGAACTGGACTACTCATATAAATACTGTGACTCCAAGAGCAGGTCAGAGGCTAGGAATCCTGCAATGAGTAACTCACCTCCTGATTCCCCAAAGCTTGTCCACCATCTACAAGGCACAAGTCAGGAGTGTGATGGAATACTCTCCACTTGCCTGGATCAATGCAGCTCCAATGACACTCACGTAGCTTGACACCATCCAGGACATAGCAGCCCAGTTGATTGGTACCCCG
This sequence comes from Carcharodon carcharias, assembly GCF_017639515.1. NCBI lineage: Eukaryota > Metazoa > Chordata > Chondrichthyes > Lamniformes > Lamnidae > Carcharodon > Carcharodon carcharias. The sequence goes on from NC_054491.1 coordinate 22,793,398, forward strand.
CCCACGAACATTCACACCCTCCACTGCCGATGAACAGTGGCAGCAGTGTGTACCATCTACAAGATGCAGAAGCTCAAAAAGACTCCTTAAGCAGCACCTTCCAAACCCATGACCGCTACCATCTAGGAAGACAAGGGCAGCAGACACATGGGAACACCACCACCTGGAAGTTCCCCTGGTAGGCACTCACCACCCTGACTTGGAAATATATCGCTGTTTCTTCACAGTTGCTGGGTCAAAATCCTAGAACTCTCCTCCTAACAGCACTGTGGGTGTATCTACACCACATGGACTGCAGCAGTTCAAGAAGGTAGCTCACCACCACCTTCTCAAGGGCAATAGCCCAGCCAGCAATATTCATATCCCATAAGTGAATTTTTAAAAAGTTGCTGTTGTAGTTTAGGGAATGGAGCATAGCAAGCACCCACAAACAACAATGTGATAATAACTAATTAATCTCTTTGTGATGTTGGTAGAGGGATAAACCCCACTGCTGTTCGAATGGTGCTATGTGACAATTTACATGCTGAGAGGGCAAGCAGGGCTTCAGTTTAAGGTCTGTCACTGGATTTACGGCCAAGTCAGCAACTGAAGCCTCGTTTGATGAAGCCAACACTCATCTTTGAATGTTGCACTGGCCGACACCTTGTTGACCTGAATGACATTGTGCACAAGACTTTGAGGAGGTAGGATAGTGTTGTGCTTCTGATCCCAAAGTCCCTCCATGAATGCTGCAGGGAGTTCCAGATATAGAAATGTGCAGCATGAGATTGCAATGCCTCCCCCACTATTATGTTTAAAGTGTCATATAATATAAATTGTTTTGACACAGCTAAGAGTCATTTACTTGCCTTCCAAAATAAATTTCTCTCTTACTCAACTGCAAAATGCTCTTCTAGCCTCTGCGCCTCATGGTCACTCCACAAAATTTACAAGATTTGAATAATGATGCAAACGCTCATTAAAATTCATCACAATCCCCCACATTCCATGCTATCAGTTTTGATCCTGATTGTCGCAGCTCATTGTTGTTTGGGTTAACTCAAGCTTTTTACTGAATCAAAAAAAACAGAAACGCTTGAAATAGATCATATCATTTGAAGAAAAGGATGCTTCTATTATGCAGCTCTTCAGATTTGTAACCTTTGTCAATTTCTTTACTTCATCTTACACAGCTGAAGGCACAGCTGCTAATGGTGGGACGAAGACAATTAGGAATACACAAGAGTTCAGAATTGGATGAGCACAGAGATCTCAGGGAGTTTGTAGGGCTAGACGATGATCATCATCAGCAATCCCTCATGTCAAGGATGATTCTTCCTTGTGGATGGCTGGGCTTAAGTGAGATGTCAGTGTGGGCTGTGGGTTCACAGATGGCTTTTGAGCCCTATCTTAGCCTGAGAAGCACACCCATGGTAAACACATCAGTTATTGGTTAGTAGAGATTGTAGTGGATTGCTGGCCATAGCAGCTGCCCTCTCTTTCTGTTTTCCTCAACATTCTCTCTTAGTGATTGCTCTTGTTGACTTTGTCCCATTTTTGATGATAGATCGCCATTTTGGTCACAATTGGGCATCTGCTCCCCGAGTGTTGATGTTAATAGAGATTCAAGGAGACTTTGAAATTGTCCTTAGAACATTTCTTTGGTTCACTACCACCTCTACCAGCCGATAACTGATGTGCTTACTGTGGGCAAGCCTCTAAGGCTAAGACAGGGCTACCTGGCACAGCTCTGAGTAGAGCACCTGAGTCTTGAGTCAGCATTCTGAGGACATGTCCCATCTGTCTCAGCTAATGTGAGATTATCACAGCCTCTAAACTTGGCATGTGTGTCTTGGTGGATGTTCATGTTTGTTCTTTTATCCCCCCACTTGACTCACAAGATCCTCCTAATACACTGTTAATGATGTTATTCTAGGGCCTTGATATGGAGGAAGTTGCAGAGATAGAGAGGAGACAAGGCATTGGAGGGATTTGATTATGTGGACCAGAAATTTTAAATTGAGAAGTAGCCAGACCAGGAGCCAATGTTGTTCAGTGAGCACAGGGGTGATGGGTGAATGGAACTCGGCATGAGTTAGGATGTGGGCAGCAGAGTTTTGGATGGTTTAAATTTATGGAGGATACAAGGCAGGAGGCTGGAAAGGAGAACAATGGAATAGTCAAGATTGAAGGTAACAAAGTCATGGGTGAGGGTTTCAAATGAGTTAAGGTAGAGCAGAGATGCTCACAGAACTTATTTGGCATACCTTCTCTGGGTGCCTCTGACCCCCTACCTTCATCATTCACCTGACAGAGTTTGTTTGCAGTGTGGTGTCAAAGTTCATCTTTAAATCCTGGAGGCTACAGGACAAACCTGAAGGCTTGGCAACCCCACGTTGGACTCAGCTTTGTGCTGCTCAGTATCTGCAAAGCAGATTGTACAGGGCAACACAACCAAGCAGTACTTAACAGAATAGAACACCCTTCAATGTAGCATGTTGTACCAATGACCAGACAAAGGAACACAGCAAGATTATCATTTCTGTTTTAAAGCGGACATAGTGATATTAAATATGGTTCCCACTGCTGTGTAAGGTATGTGTCTCTGTGCCAGAGTATAATTTGGAGCCTGATTATAAAGTAACAATCGTTACAACGAATTGCTGCTGCCATGGCGACCATCACATTTGTCTGTCTGGGAGATCGCAGCTCTAATGAAGGGATCTGCATTCTCCCTCTGCTCGTTAGCTGTTTGTTAAAAGATTCAAACTGTTTCGCAGGGTGGCTTAGTAAAACAGAAGCTATGCAAACGGGCATCATTTTTGTGGCCATTGCTATGGCAGGAACCCAAGAGATAAATTGAAAACACTCTTGGGTGCTCTCATACTGGCTCTCTGGGTAAATGCACCATGCAATGTGGCACTGAGCATACCAATCAAAAGGCTGCAGTTAGTGTTGGGTTCAGCCATGGCGCCGGTAGGATAGTGCTACCATTGGCATGAGAACCCTTGGATACAGAGAGCAGAAGATGAAAAAGACCCAGAACATAGAACTCCATTGAATGTGCAGCACAGAAACAGGCCATTTGATTCATTATGCTCCACCTGAGCTTCTACCCACCATTCACCATCTCACCCAGTCATCATAACCTTCAATGCTTACTCCTTCATGTATGTATCTAGCTTCCCCTTAAATGCATCTATGCTATTTGCCTCAACCACTCAATGTGATAACAAGGTCCACACTCCCGCCACTCGTTGAATAAATAAGTTTGTTCTGAATTCCCTACTGGATTTATTAGTGACTATTTTCTATTTATGGTCCCTAATTTTGGATTCCTCCACATCTAATCTTTCAAATGCCTTTTGTCATCTTAAAGATCTTTAAAGGTCACCTCTCAGTCTTTCCTAGAGAAAAGGGCCCAGCATGTTCAATCTTTCAATGATAGGTATAACCTCTCAGTTCTGATAAAAACAAAAAACTGCGGATGCTGGAAATCCAAAACAAAAACAGAATTACCTGGAAAAACTCAGTAGGTCTGGCAGCATCGGCGGAGAAGAAAAGAGTTGACGTTTCGAGTCCTCACCACCCTTCGACAGAACTAAGTAGAAATAGGAAAGGAGTGAAATATAAGCTGCCTTAAGGTGTGTGTGTGTGTGTGTGTGTGTGTGTGGTGGGGGGGGGGGGGGGCGGTGGTGGCGGCAGAGGGGTGTGTTGGGTGGGGGAGAGAAGTGGAGGGGGGGGTGTGGTTGTAGAGACAAGCAAGCAGTGATAGAAGCCTGGTCCACCCCTCCATCACCCCCTACTCCTCAACCCCCTCCTATGGCACCACCCTATGCCCACGCAAAAGATGTAACACCTGCCCCTTCATTTCCTCTCTTCTCACCGTCCAAGGGCCCAAACACTCCTTTCAAGTGAAGCAACATTTCACTTGCATTTCCCCCAACTTAGTCTACTGCATTTTTTGCTCCCAATGCGGTCTCCTCTACATTGGAGAGACCAAACGTAAACTCGGCGACCGCTTTGCAGAACACCTGCGGTCTGTCCGCAAGAATGACCCAAACCTCCCTGTCGCTTGTCATTTTAACACTCCACCCTGATCTCTTGCCCACATGTCTGTCCTTGGCTTGCTGCATTGATCCAGTGAAGCCCAACGCAAACTGGAGGAACAACACCTCATCTTCTGACTAGGCACTTTACAGCCTTCTGGACTGAATATTGAATTCAACAACTTTAGGTCTTGACCTCCTTCCTCCATCCCCACCCCCTTTCTGTTTCTTCCCCCTTCCTTTTGTTTTTTTCCAATAAATTATATAGATTTTTCTTTTTCCCACCTATTTCCATTATTTTAAAATATTTTTAAATCTTTTATGCTCCCCCCACCCCCACTAGAGCTATACCTTGAGTGCTCTACCATCCATTCTTAATTAGCACATTTGTTTAGATATATATCACCAACTTCAACACCTATGTGTTCTTTTATTCTGTTGTCTATGACATCTTTTGATGATCTGCTGCTATCACTGCTTGCTTGTCCCTACAACCACACCCCCCCTCCACTTCTCTGCCCCCACCCAACCCACCGCACCCCCCCTCCCCCACCCTACACACACACAAACCTTAAACCAGCTTATATTTCACTCCTTTCCTATTTCTACTTAGTTCTGTCGAAGGGTCATGAGGACTCGAAACGTCAACTCTTTTCTTTTCCGCCGATGCTGCCAGACCTGCTGAGTTTTTCCAGGTAATTCTGTTTTTGTTTTCTCTCAGTTCTGATGTCTTGTAAATCTTTTTTCTTTGCATATTCTCTCATATCCTTTTGGTAACATAAAAAAGAAAAGCTTGCTTTTATATAGAGCCTTTCATGACTTCAGGGCTTCCCAAAGCAGTTTACAGCCAACTAAGTACTTTTAAAGAGTAGTCAATGTCTTAATATAGGAATCAAGGCAGCCAATTTGTGCAAAGCAAGGTCCCATAAACAGCAATGTGATAATAACCAGATAATCTATTTTTAGTGATATTGATTGAGAGATAAATATTAGCCACAGCACCAGGAATGCTCTTCTTCAAAATAGTGCCATGGGATCTTTTACATCCATATAAAAGTGCACTCAGGGCATCGATTTTAAAGTCTCATCTGTACAATGGGTGAAAGTCAGATAGCCAGTTGGCTAGATGGCTAGAATGTGGTGCAGAATTACACGACTTCCATGGGTTCAATCCTTGTAATGGCTGTTGCAGTTCATAGAGGCCTACCTCCTTGCTTTCCCCCATGTTTGATGCACAGCGGTGCCCTCCCCCCAGGCTCTCTAACTACTTGTCTCTCTCTGAGAGTGAAGCCTATGGTCTCTCATAGACTATGGTTATCTAACTTACCTCTGTACAATGGCACCTCTGACAGTGCAGCACTTCCTTGGTACAATACTGACAGCATCAGCCTTATTTTTGTGCTCTGGTCTTTGGAGTAGGACGTGAACATACAGAGGCAAGTATGCTGCCAACTGAGTCATGGCTATCACTAAAATGGAAACCAGAACTGTGCTCAGTACTCTAAGTGTGGTCTAACTAAGGTTCCATACAAGCTTCACATAAGGAGCGGAATTGTCTCAGATTCACACAAAGTGTGGGTAGTGGGCGGGAAAAAAATCGTTTTAGCCACTGGCCACAATGGCAGATTTTCACACCATGTTGTCCCATTCCTGTCTCTAATTTCAATACTTTAGCATCTGATTATAAGCCCTGCCCACCGGAATCACTCCCCCACGCTGGATCATCACGCCGACATGTTTCACAACTGTACATAAGCGACATGCACCTGGCAAGCTACACTTTGTTTGGAGTTCAAAGTTTGTTTTTCTACCTTTCTTCGGGCAGCATTCACAGTCATCAGTGCCAGGCTTTGCAGGCAGCACCATACCACTTTTAGGGGGCTCATGGGCAGGTCTCTATCAGGGGGTGGTTTTTCAATGGCTGCAGGACTTGGGCTTGCTTGGGAAAGGGGGAGAAGTGGCCTCAGGCAAGGGAAGAGGCTGCAGGGCGAGGGCTGTTCTGGGGAAGGGGGGTATCGCAGGGTGTGTGTGACGGCACATGTCGATTTGTGCAAGTGGCCTCAAGTTGGTGACAGCTCCAGGGGAGATGAGGCCAGGTGCAGATGTAAGGGTCTGTTCCTTTCTTCCTCGTGTACTGATCTAGCTTCCTCTTAAATACACGTATACATCATTTGATCTGCTATACTATGTTCTACTCCATGGAATATCTTAAAATGGATTTACATTTTCTGCATAAAGAATAAGAGCACTAATTATGTTCCTCATTGAACTTGACCCAAAAAGTAGTATGGGAGACACAAATGAATACACCTTCCTTACTAAAAAAAAATAACTAAGTCAAAGGGGAGAAAGGAAAAGATTCAGTTTTTCCAAAATCAAAATATACTAAGAGATTAGAACAAGGTTACACTGTGAATAACAATGGACTGCAAGTCAGCTATAAGACAGTCCAACAAAAATTCTGCACAAAGGTCTTCCGGTCTTGAGCAGATTGCAGTTATCCTACTGTTCCATTCTGCCAATGTGCAAAATGCATCAGAGGATTAATTTGTATGTTTTTCCACTCTCTTCCTTTACAACAGTAATGATAATAGGGACATCTACACAGTGATCATGTTACTGGACTAGGAATCCATAGGCCAGCCTACTACCTCAGGAGAAATTAGTTCAAATCCCACCATGCCGCTGGGGAAATTTAAATTATCCATAAGCCAAGTTTCCCTCTGGGGTTTGGTTTGCACAGCAATTAACATGGGCTACTGTCATAATATTAACTGACAACTCAAATCCAAAATAATGAACTAAACAGACTGGAAGCATAACCGTAAGCATTCGGTTACCCACTCCCACTCTGGCTTCTCTGTCCTTGGCCTCCTACACTGTTCCAATTACTTTCAGGAGAAGTTCGAGGAACAGCACCTCATCTTTTACTTAAGCACTTTCCAACCTCTAGACTCATCATTGAGTTTAACAATTTCAACTGTTCCTATTTTTCCAGACAGTAGGTGCTGATAATGATACTGTTGTTACCATTTACAATTCCTCTTTTGTTTCTATCTTGTCCCGCTATCACTCCTTTTGCCATGCACCATCATCCCTTTCGCCATTTAATCTCTTTGGCCTTCCACTGTTTACAGACCTTCCCTTTTGTTCTTTCACTTATATTTTCCTGTTCTGATGAAAGGTCATTGACGTGAAACGCCAACTCTGTTCCCCTCTCCACAGCTGCCTGAACTGCTAAGTGTTCCCAGTGTTTTGTCTTTATGGACCAAAAACTACACATGTAATTACCTTCTAGAGCTGGGGTTCTGACAACCAAGGCATGGGTATCCAAGGGGTGGGAGGTGGGGTTGCAGTTAGAGGAAATAATAGTTTCAGCCAAGAAATCTATTGGAGCCAATTTCCCTATTGTATGCTCATAACAAAGAGATATGTTTGGCGACTGCTAATTCTGAACTCATTTCATTTAAGCTCCCCATAAATTTCTGTTTCTATCATCCAAAACAAGCATATTTTTGTAACTCTTGTAATGATCAAAGCAATCGTGTATATAGAAAGAACATTCCTATAGGTATCTCAGGAGATATACTGACTAACTGGAAATAATATATCAGGACTGGTGCCCTGTCAAATTGCAATATCATATCAAATGTGAGTATCAAATAAATATATTGATTGTGCATTGACTAAGTTTATCAAAGGGAACATAGGGACAGGAGAAGGCCATTCAGCTTTTTGAGCCTGTTACACCATTCAATTAGATCATGAGTGATCTGTATTAACTATATTTACCCACTATGGTCTCATATTCCTTAATTTCTACCAAGAATAAATTAATTTTGGAAATTGCTACTGACCTATCCTCACCGGCTTTTTTGGGGAAGAAAATTCTAGGATTTGTGAGAATGGATGTTATTTATTTAAATATTTTTGAGGAATATTGTGTTATTCTGTGAAGAAGGCTGTGTTTCTGTGTGTGTGTGTGTGTGTATGTAAATGATTTGATTAAGCTGGGGAAAAGTTATTAGAGACAGTTTGTCTGGGAGTTCAGGCATGAATGGATAGAAACATTAGATGTGCATTTGTAATGAGATTTTATGGTGGGTTTGAGGTACAAGCTAATAGGTTGGATCTAATATTTGCATTTTTAGATAAGTTGAGAGTTTGTTTGAATCGCAAAGGGAAGTCAGAGGTACCAAGAAACATTTTTGCATCTTACAGAAACCAGAGACAAAATAGAAACATGGAAGATTTTATATTTGGAAAGATTGAGTTTCAAAGAGGTTTGAGAACAATGGAACCTGAGATGAGGGGGGGTTGGGGGGTGTGGAAATGGGTATTTTAGAGTTAGTGTGGAGAGCTTACTTGTTGGATGCTGGCAGTTGGCTGTTGTCTGTGTGAGGAAGATCTCCTGGAAACTGCTCTAGGCTGGAGGAAGGGTGCAGTTTGAATCAGCCATCTGGTCAAGCCAGAATAGTCTTGGGCTGGAAAAAGCAGTCTTGTTCTGAAGTCTTGGGTTTCCACAGCAGAGTGGAAGAGAGTTTGAGGTCATGTGGTATGCCTTTATTAAATCTGCAGTAGTTTGCATTGGGTAATATTACTGGATTTTTATAGTTAAACATCTATAAGGGAGTGTTTCCTGGACGGTGTTTACTTGTGGGTCTGACCAAGTTGGGAGTCTTTTGAGGGAATGTTTTGTAAGACTAATTTTAACTGTGTAACTGTAATCTTGTGTGCTTAAGCTTTCTTTTCTTCTTGTTAATAAAACTTTCACTTTTAATTTTTGAAATCCCAAAAGGGGATTTTTTACTGGGCTTCTTGCTGCTGAGAATTTCTTCTCATTTTCAGAATACAAAAAAATGGTATGGCCCATAAGCCAAGTTTTCCTCTGGGACCTGGTTTGCTTGGTAATCTACGTCTGCTGTGGTCTAACAATTTCCACTACCCTTTGTGTGAAAAGGTACTTCCTGGCATTATTCTTTGAACGGCCAGAGGAAATAGTTTCTTCTATTTACGTATTCTACTTCTTTAATCCCTGTAAATCCCTTCAGTTAGATTGCTCCTTAATCTTCTATACTCAGAGGAATACAAGGTGAATCTGTGCAACCTGTTCTCATAATTTAATCCTTATAAGCTAGCATTTACCCCCATAGTCAGGAGGGGGTTTTGCGGGAGCAGGCACGGGCGGGTGGGTTCCTGATCGGCGCCTCCAGTCAGGGGCACGTCGCCATTTTACGTGGGCGGGCCAATTAAGGCCTGCCCGGTGTGACGTCCTCCCGGACGCGCTGTGTGCTCCCTGAGCCGGGAGTGCATTCTTCTGCGCATGCGCGCGTAAGGGCGCATAGATCTCCCTGAGGCAAAGTGCCTCAGGGAGATCGGCTCAAGTGTGAAAACGTTATTAAAGGCAGAAAAATATATTCCTGACATGTCCCCTCGGGAAATGTCCATTACTTTTATTTTTAAATTTTCCGAACATTTTAAATCCCTCGTGATACCTCTTCCCATCTGTGGATGAGGTTTCATGCTTTTTCGGAAGGCCGCCTGGGCTCTTTGACTGCCTGCCAACCATACGTTGGACGGGCAGGCCCATTAATTAGGTAAATTACTTTTTTAAAGGTCTTATGTGGCTGTTGACAGTTCAGTGGGCACCGCCGAACTGAGAATCTAAATGTTGCGGAATGATGTCGGGACGCATGCCCAACGTCACTCCATGTCATTTTACGCGTCAGCAAGTGAGCCCCACCCCTGCTCGCCAACCGGAAATTGCTGCCATAGTCTCTGTATCAGTCTGCTGAAACTGTGCTACATTCCTTCCAAGGTGAATATATCCAGTATGTCAAATGCAGGAATCAAAGACAGCACCACTACTTACACTGTCATCAACATCACAGTCGGCACTGTCAACACCACCACACATACCATCACCAACACCACCACCAACACTACTGTTGCCCCTGCCAATACTGTTGCCAACACCACTGCTGTTGCCACAGGCAGCACCACTGACAAAACTGCTGCCACCAATGCTGCCTCTGCTGTCATCAATACCACCAGCGCTGCCACTGCCGATACTACTGGTGCAAACACCACTGCTACCATCATTTACAATGCCTCCAACCTTGCCAACACTACCATCATGAACACCGTTGCTACCAACACAGTTGCCATCACTGCCATCGCTAACACCGTCACCATCTCAGGGGATGTAAAGTCACATTTATTTGTGACAACAGGGAGCTGAAATAAGCTACAATGGACTTGATTATTGTGTGTTTGGCTGGTTTCTCTAAAAGATGCTTTGTGCTGAAGGTGAATCATTAAAGTTGTGTTCACAGGGAGCAAACATTGAGATGAAGGAGAACAAAAAGAGGACCTTGAGGATAGAACTGATGTCTGCCAAGAAGTTTAACAAGGTTTATCATGTTCATGAGACATGATTAGAATCCTGAATTAAGTTTCAGATCTTCCTTACTTACAAGAAGCTGTGGAATATGCCCTGTACCAGGCTTTCTGCTGTTGTCCCGAGGGCAGGCTGTGGACAGACACTCAGCGGTCTGCTTTTGGCAGCATCAACATGAACTCCATACATCACAGTGCATGAGGAACTCTGGCCTTTGTCTTGTGTCCATGACATCTTTGTCAATCTCTCCTGAGCTCCCACCTGTCCTTAACCTTCTATTTTGCTCCACCTCTTCTCAAACAGTATAAAATCCATCACATTGCTACTTCTCTTCAGCTCCAAAGAAGAGTCATGCAGACTCAAAACGTTAACTCTGTTTCTCTCTCCACAGAAGCTGCCAGACCTGCTGAGTTTTTCGCGCATTTTCTGCTTTTATTTCAGATTTCCAGCATCTGCAGTATTTGCTTTTATTTTACTGGTATGGGCTCATTGTGCCGAACGTTCTGTTTATGAGCAATGTATCCTATGTAATCCTATATAGCCAATTTAAAAAACACAGAAAAATCACCCAATAAACAGTAAGCAAAGCAGCAATTTATGAGATCTGTTATTTTTGAGTCCTCGCCTCACACAAACAAAACTCATTTGCTGTCTTCTTACAGTCTGAGGTAAGCTCCATTTTGCAATCAGTTGGGTTGATTGGTTCCTTGGGTCCATGAGAGTTTAGGGGCTTGTGGTACTTACACTGGTCACATCCTTAAGCGATCTAAGCATCTTACATTTAAGAATATGTCCTTAATTCTCAATATCTAACTGCAAGGTATAACTGCCCAGGGGTGTAAAAATTATCCTCCTTTCTAATTTGTATTCTTTTGTTTTTCACATATGAGGGTTTCCAATCTTTTCAAAGGCAAACTTAGTAAACATCTACTCAGATATAAACCATCGAATCATGTAGCACATGTGCCAGCTCTTTGAAAGAGCTATCCAATTATTCATTGAATCACAGAATTTTCACGGCATAAAAGGAGGCCATTTGGCCCATTGTGTCTGCACCGGCTCTCCAAATGAGCATTAGGACCTAGTGTCATTGCCCTGCCTTTTCCTCATACCCCTGCATTGTTTCTATTCAAATAATCATCCAATGCCCTCTTGAATGCCTCGATTGAACCTGCCTCCACCATACTTCCACATAGTGCATTCCAGACCCGAACCATTTGTTGTGTGAAAAGGTTTTTCTCACATCACATTTGCTTCTTTTTCAAATTACTTTAAACCTGTGCCCTCTCGTTCATGATCTTTTATGTCCCATTCTCCTGCTCCTTCCCCATAGCCCTGCAATATTTTATGCTTCAAGTGTTTATCCGGTTTCCTTTTGAAAGATCCTATTGAATCTTCTTCAACACCCGATCAGGCAGTGCAGTCGAGATCATGACACACACCACCTAACAAAAAGATCTTTAAGGCACTTTATTTCACAGCAAATGAATATACATATCAGTTACTACAGGATTCAGTTGATCCCATCAGCAGTTCCCTTTCATATAATACAAAAATAATAAGCATACCAGTGGTCCTGTATATCACTTAGTCATTTTGTTTGACTTAAATAAAATAAGCCCTCCTTCTGAAACTTGCAAAAACACATTTCGATGCTTCTGGTTAAAAAAACCTGACTGTCCACTAATGTCTCCACCTCTATTTTATTTACCTCTGTTCACAGGGAAGTGCAGCCAAAGAAACCCTTGTCAAGTGTCCTGGACTAGAGACTTCCCAATACAATGGGTGTGAGATCTTTATTTATTACTCAGCCATGCTCATTTTCCCAAAATTTTCTGTAAAAAATTATCAATCAATCATATGACATGCCAATGCCTCTTCAGTCTCTTTCCTCTAACTGGCTATTCATTTGTACCAAGTCACTCACCTGAGGATATGATCAGCCAAAACTTGTCCACACAACACATCAGCACCTGCCCATTCACCAGCATCTGCCCACTCACCAGCACCTGACCATTCACCGGCATTTGCCCACTCACCGGCATTTGCCCATTCACCAGCACCTTCCCACTCACCAGCACCTTCTCACCATTTCCCGCAACCCACCTCTCTCCAGAAACCTCCAAACTGACTGACTGATCTTGATGGGTCAGTTACTCCAAATGCTCGTGATGTGCATTGATTGCATTCAGTCTGTCCTGAATAATACTGGCTGTTATTCTTTGAACCTAAAAGAGTAATCTTAGCAACACAAACTACGCATGTTATAAGAGGAAATTCTTTCCTCAAGCCAAATTGAGAAGCATAAATATAAATAGAAAATGCTGGAAATATGCAACAGATCAGGCGGCATCTGTGGAGAGAGAAACAGAGTTACTGCTTCATCAGAACTGGAAAAAGTTAGAGCTTTTAGAGCTGTAGCAGGTTTTAAGCAAGTAGCGAGTTAGGGAAAGAGGGGAGGGGGAAAATGAAAGGGAAGGTCTGTGACAGGGCAGAAGGTAGGAGAGATTAAATGACAAAAGGGATGTTGGTCAAGGCAAAAAGGATGATAATGGGACAAGTACTGAAATAAAAGATAGGTGCAGAGGAGCTGTAAATGGCTACAGCAAATTTATTACCACCACCTGCTCTCTGAAAGAATGGAATTGGTGATTATGACCTGAAATTGCTGAAATTGAAGTTGAGTCTGGAAAGTTGTAAAGTACCTCATTGAAAGATGAGGTGCTGTTCCTCTGAAGCAGAGTTGCAGGTATACTTCATATGCTGGAGAAACGTGGCGGAATTCAATCCCTTATTATTGCAGGGTACTTGACTGTACAGCCCCTCCATGTGATTGTTGACCCGATCAGGCCGGTTCTCAATCGACAGACATGTCAGAAGAAGCACCCTGTAATTTGACAAGGAAATATTCAATGAACGGCATGACATTAGGAAGTTCTGAGGAACAAAAGGACCTTGGCGTGTTTGTCCATAGATCTCTGAAGGTGGAGGGGCATGTTCGTAGGGTGATGAAAAAGGAATATGGGACACTTGCCTTTATCAATCGAGGCATAGATTACAAAAGTAGGGAGATCATGTTGGAGTTGTATAGAACCTTGGTGAGGCCACAGCTAGAGTACTGTGTGCAGTTCTGGTAGCCACATTATAGGAAGGATGTGATTGCACTGGAGGGATTGACTGTTAGCACCTGAGAGAAGTTAATATTTGATAGTGAAATGTGGAATAACCACATTATGGATGTGATTGCACTGGAGGGGGTGCAGAGGAGATTCACCAGAATGTTGCTTAGGATGAAACATTTAAGTTATGAAGAGAGGTTGGATAGACTTGGGTTGTTTTCGCTGGAGCAGAGAAGACTTGGGGCTACCTGACCGAGGTGTACAAGTTTATGAGGGGCATGGACAGGTTGGATAGGGAGCAGCTGTTCCCCTTAGTTGAAGGGTCAGTCACAAGGGGACATAAGTTCAAGGTGAGGGGCAGGAGGTTTAGGGAGGATGTGAGGAAAAACATTTTTACCCAGAGGGTGGTGACGGTCTGGAATGCACTGCCTGGAAGAGTGGCGAAGGCGGGTTGTCTCACATCCTTTAAATAGTACCTGGATGAGCACTTGGCACATCATAACATTCAAGGCTATGGGCCAAGTGCTGGTAAATGGGATTAGGTAGGTAGGTCAGGTGTTTTTTAAGCGTCGGTGCAGACTTGACGGGCTGAAGAGCCTCTTCTGCATTGTGAGATTCTGTGATTCTGTGAGTGGAGAAACTGACTGCTCAGCTGGAGAGCAAGGTTTGGCCACTAATGGTTATATATTAGATGAATCAGAAAAAAAAAGTGAGCTTAGACATAGGAGAATAGCACAGATGAATACGTGGCTTAAGAGTTGGTGCAGGAGGGAGAGTTTTAGATTCCTGGATCACTGGGACCATTTCTAGGGAAGGTGGGCCCTGTACAAGCGGGACGGTCTACATCTGAACTAGAGCCATGACTAATATCCTTGTGGGCAGGTTTGCTAGTGCTGTTGGGAGGAGTTTAAACTAATTTAGCAGGGGGAGGGGACACAGACTGTTAGGAGAATAGGGACACATCATAATACAGTAAAACAATCAAGTCAGAGGGAATTCAGCTGCAATAAGCTTCAAGGGAGTAAGGCAAGGCTGGATGGCCTCTACTTTAATGCCAGGAATATTACAGGTAAAACAGATGAGTTAAGGGTGAAGATTGACATGTGGAATTGTGATATAGTAGCCATCACTGAGACATGGTTAAGGGAAGGGCAGGATTGGTAGCTCAACATTCCGGGATATAGGATCTTCAGGCGAGACAGGGGAGGGGGTAAAAGAGGAGGAGGTGTTGCACTATTAGTCAAGGAGTGAGTTACTGCAGGAAGGAGAGATGATATCTTGGAGGGGTCATCGAATGAAGCTTTGTGGGTAGAGTTAGGAATAAAAAAGGGGCAACCACATTATTAGGTGTTTATTATAGACGCCCAGATAGTCAGTGGGAAATTGAGGAGCAAATATGTGCACAATTTGTGGAAGTGTGTAAAAACAATAACAATAGGGTAATTATATTAGGTGATTTCAACTTTCCCAACATTAATTGGGATAGACATAATGTTACAGGCTTGGATGGAGTGGACTTCTTGAAATGTGTACAGGAGAACTTTTTAGGTCAATATGTAGAGGGTCCAACAAGGGACGGTGCATTGCTGGACCTAATCCTGGGGAATGAAGCCGGACAGGTGGCTGAGGTGGTGGTGGGCGAGCATTTTAGTGATAGCGACCACAACATGGTACAGTTTAAGTTTGTTATGGACAAAGAAATCGACAGGTTGCAAAAAAATGTTTTGGATTGGGGGAGAGTGGATTTTAGTAAAATAAGGCAGGATCTGGCCAAGGTAGACTAGGAACAGTTACTTGTGGGGAAATCTACAGAGGAACAGTGGGGGGTGTTCAAAAAGGAAATGGGGAGGGTACAGGCTCAACTTATTCCCTCTAGGGTGATAGGAAGGAGTAACAAACCCAGAGAACCATGGATAACCAGAGATATTCATGATATGATAAGAAGGAAAAGAGAGGCTTTTAGCAGGTACAAGGGAAGCAAATCAGCAGAGGCATTAGTGGAGTACAGACAGTGCAGAGTAGAGCTTAAGAAAGCACTTAGGAGAGCAAAGAGGGGATATGAGAAAGCTCTGGCTGGTAAAAGTATGGAAAATCCCAAGATATTCTATAAGTATATCAATGGGGAGAGGATAACCAGGGAAAGAGTAGGGCCCATAAGGGACCAAGGGGGCAAGGGTGGAGCCAGAGGACATCACTAGAGTGTTGAATGAATACTTCACGTCTGTCTTCACCTAAGAGAATGAGGATGAAAGTATCGAACTTGGCGAGAGAGACTGTGAGGTTCTTAAGCAAATTGATACAGAGAGTGACAATGTATTAGAGGTGTTGGCAGGCTTAAAAGTGGACAAATCTCCAGGTCCGGATGATTTGTGTCCCAGACTGCTGAGGGAGGCAAGGGAGGAGATCGCAGGGGCTCTGACTCAAATTTTCAATTCCTCTCTAGCCACAGGGCAGGTGCCAGAGGACTGGAGAAGAGCTAATGTGGTTCCACTATTTAAGAACGGTTGTAGTGATAAGCCAGGGAACTACAGGCCAGTGAGTCTCACGTCAGTGGTAGGGAAACTATTGGAGAAATTTCTGAAGGAGAGTATCTATCTCCACTTGGAGAGGCAAGGTTTGATCAGGGATAGTCAGCATGGCTTTGTCAGAGGGAGGTCATGCCTAACAAATTGGACTGAATTTTTTTGAGGAGGTGACCAGGTGTGTAGATGAGGGTAGTGCAGTTGATGTAGTTTATATGGATTTCAGCAAAGCCTATGACAAGGTCCCACATGAGAGACTTATGAAAAAGGCAAAGGCACATGGGAAACAGGGTAATTTGATAAGGTGGATTCAAAATTGGCTTAGTTGTAGGAAGCAGAGGGTGATGACAGAAGGATACTTTAGTGACTGGAAGCCAGTGTCCAGTGGTGTACCACAGGGATCTGTGCTCGGTCCCCTATTATTTGTCATTTATATAAATGACATAGATGACAATGTGGAGGGTAGGATTAGTAAGTTTGCGGATGACACAAAGATTGGCTGGGTGGTTAACTGTGAGGTTGAGTGTCTTGGGCTACAGGAAGATATAGATGGGATGGTCAAATGGGCAGATAAGTGGCAGATGGAATTTAACCCTGAAAAGTGTGAGGTGATACACTTTGGAAGGAATAATTTGACAAGGAAGTATTCAATGAACGGCATGGCACTAGGGAATTCTGAGGAACAAAAGGACGTTGGCGTCTGTGTCCATAGATCTCTGAAGGCAGAGCGGCATGTTCGTGGGGTGGTGAAAAAGGCATATGGGACACTTGGCTTTATCAATCAAGGCATAGATTACAAAAGTAGGGAGGTCATGTTGGAGTTGTATAGAACCTTGGTGAGGCCATAGCTAGAGTACTATGTGCAGTTCTGGTAGCCACATTATAGGAAGGATGTGATTGCACTGGAGGGATTGACTGTTAGCACCTGAGAGAAGTTAACATTTGATAGTGAAATGTGGAATAACCACATTATGGATTTTTATTTCAGGTTTCCAACGTCTGTTTATCTTTCTTGCTGCTGCTTTTTTTTTATAGGTTGGGAAGGAAATCTATGGTACTCACGAATCGACTGAGAGTACCCGTTACAAATTGCAGTGCTCAGAGAGCTGATACAGATGTGCTTCCTATTCAGTGTTCAGCTACAGAAAAAGCCTATTCTCTACAATCAGAATAGAACTCTGAATTCAAATCTTTCATTGTGCTGATTACACAGCAAACACAAGAGTTAAATATATGAGAAACTATAGATAAATGTACAGGACCACTTTCTTTATAATTCATTCACAGGATGTGGGCATCACTTGCAAGGCCAACTTTTGTTGACTATCTCTAATTTCCCTTGAGAAAGTGGTGGTGGACCACCTCCTCGAACCACTGCAGTCTGTGTGGTGAAGGGCACCCAGAGTATTGACAGGTAAAGGAGTTAGAACCATAGGACACTACAGCACTGAAAACAGGCCATTCGGTCCTTCTGGTCTGTGCCGAAATATTATTCTGCTAGTCCCATTGACCTGCACCTAGTCCATAACCCTCCAGACCTCTCCCATCCATGTATCTATCTAATTTATTCTTAAAAGTTAAGAGTGAGCCCGCATTTACCACATCAGATGGTAGCTTGTTCCACACTCTCACCACTCGCTGAGTGAAGAAGTTCCCCCTAATGTTCCCCCTAATCCTTTCCCCTTTCACTCTAAAGCCATGTCCTCTCGTGTTTATTTCTCCTAATCTAAGTGGGAAGAGCCTACTCGCATTTACTCTGTCTAAACCCCTCATAATTTTGTAAACTTCTATCATATCTCCCTCATTCTTCTACACCCCAAGGAATAAAGTCCTAACCTGTTTAATCTTTCCCTGTAACTCAACTCCTTAGGACCCGGCAACATCCTAGTAAATCTTCTCTGCACTCTCTCACTCTTACTGATATCCTTCCTGTAGTTAGACGATCAGAACTGCACACGATACTCCAAAGTTGGCCTCACCAATGTCTTATACAATCTCACCATAACATCCCAATTCCTATACTCAATACTTTGATTTATGAAGGCCAGTATGCCAAAAGCTTTCTTTACAACCTTGTCTACCTGTGACACCACTTTCAGGGAACTATGTATCTGAACTCCCAGATCCCTTTGTTCCTCTGCACTCCTCAGTGCCCTACCATTTACTGTGTATGTCCTACCTTGGTTTGACCTTCCAAAATGTAACACCTCACACTTTTCTGCATTAAATTCCATCTGCCATTTTCTGGCCCATTTTTCCAGTTGGTCCAGATCTCTCTGCAAGCTTTGAAAGCCTTCCTCGCTGTCCACAATGCCTCCAATCTTGATGTCATCAGCAAACTTGCTGATCCAATTCACCACATTATCATCCAAATCATTGAGAAAGACAACAAACAACAATGGTCCCAGTACAGATCCCTGAGGCACACCACTAGTCACAGACCTCCAGTCTGAGAAGCAGTCATCCACTACCACTCTCTGTCTTCTCCCACACAGCCAATTTCGAATCCAGTTTACAACCTCTCCATGGATACCAAGTGTCTGAACCTTCTGAACTAACCTCCCATGTGGGACCTTGTCAAAGGCCTTACTAAAGTCCATGTGGACAACATCCACAGCCTTTCCTTCATCTACTTTCTTGGTAACCTCCTAGAAAAACTCTACAAGGTTCGTTAAACATGACCTACCATGCACAAAGCCATGCTGACTATCCTTAATCAGCCCTTGGCTGTCCAAATAATTGTATATCCGATCTCTCAGAACACCTTCCAATAATTTACCTACTACTGACGTCAGGCTCACTGGCCTGTAATTACCCGGTTTACTTTTGGAGCCTTTTTTAAACAACAGAACAACATGAGCTACTCTCCAATCGTCCGGCACCTCACCCGGCTAAGGACATTTTAAATATTTCTGCCAGGGCCCCTGCAATTTCTACACTAGTCTCCCTCAAGGTCCGAGGGAATATTATGTCAGGCCCGGGGGACTTATCTCCCTTTATTCGCTGTAAGGCAGCAAGCACCTCCTCCTCTTTAATCTCTATATGTTCCATGAAACTACTGTTTGTTTCCCTTCCCTCCTTATACACTGTGCCAGTTTCCTGAGTAAATACTGATGCAAAAAAACTATTTAAGATCTCCTCCATCTCGTGAGGCTCCACACATAGACGACTACTCTGATCTTCAAGGGGACCAATTGTGTCCCTTACTATCCTTTTACTCTTAATATACTTGTAGAAACCCTTCAGGTTTACCTTAACATTATCTGCCAAAGCAACCTCATGTCTTCTTTTTGCCTTCCTGATTTCCTTTTTTAGTATTTTCTTGCATTTTCAATACTCTACAAGTACCTCATTTGCTTCTTGTTGCCTATACCTGCTATACACCTCTCTCTTCTTCTTAACCAGATCGCCAATATCCCTTGAAAACCAAGGTTCCCTTTGCCTGTTAACTTTGCCTTTAATCCTGACAGGAACATGCAAACTCTGCACTGTCAAAATTTCGCCTTTGAATGCCTTCCACTTACTGAACACATCCTTGCCAGAAAACAACTTATGCCAATCCACTCTTCCTAGATCTTTTCTCATTTCCACAAAATTGGCCTTTCTCCAATTTAGAATCTCAACTCGAGGACCAGACCTATCCTTATTCATAATTAGCTTAAAATTAATGAAATTGTGGTCACTGGATCCAAAATGTTCACCTACACATACTTCTGTCACCTGACCTGTCTGGTTCCCTAATAGGAGATCAAGTATTGTATCCTCTCTCGTTGGTACCTCTATATATTGATTTAGAAAACTTTCCTGAACACATTTGACAAACTCCAAGCCATCCAGCCCTTTTACAGTATGGGAGTCCCAGTCAATATGTGGAAAGTTAAAATCTCCTACTATTACAACTTTCTGTTTCTTACATCGGTCTGCTATCTCTCTACAGATTTGCTCCTCCAATTCTCTCTGACTATTGGGCAGTCTATAATACAACCCTATTAGTGTGGTCACAGCTTTCCCATTCCTCAGCTCCACCCATATGGCCTCTGTAGACGAGACCTCCGGGCTGTCCTGCTTACGCACAGCTGTGATATTTTTCCTGACTAGTAATACCACTCCTCCCCCTTTCATCCCTCCCCCTCTATCATGTCTGAAACAACGGAACCCCGGAACATTGAGCTGCCAGTCCTGCCCCACTTGCAACCAAGTCTCACTAATAGCAATAATGTAATAATCCCACGTGCCGATCCACGCCCTAAACTCATCTACCTTTCCGACAATGTGGTCGTCGCTACATGGACCACGACATCTGGCTGCTCACCCTCCCTCCTGAGAATACTGAGAACTCGATCCGAGATATCGCGGACCCTGGCACCAGGGAGGCAACAGACCATCCAGGATTCTCAATCTCTCCCACAGAACCTCCTATGTGTCCCCCTAACTATCACTATTGCTCTCCTCTTTTTCCTCCCTCCTTTCTGAGCTGAGGGTCTAGCCTCGGTGCCAGAGACGCGACCAGAGTTCCAGAATTTTGACCTAACAACAATGAAGAAATGGTGTTTTATTCAAGATGGTGTACGACTTGCTGGGAGCTTGGATATGGTAGTGTTGATGTTCCTATGTGCTTGCTGCCCTTGTCCTTCTAAGTGGGTGAGCTCATGGGTTTGGGAGATGTTGTCAAAGAAGTCTTGGCGAGCTGTTGCAGTGCTTCTTGTAGCTGATGCACACTGTTTCCACTATGCACCAGTGATGGGGGAATGAATGTTGAAAGCGGTCATAGGGTGCTGATCAGTTGCTTTGTCCTAATTGGTACTGAGCTCCTTGAGTGCTGTTGGAGTAGCACTTACCTAGGCAACTGCAGCATATCCCATCATACTCCTGATTTGTGTCTTGTAAATAGCAAAAAGAATTTGGGGAGTCAGGAAGTAAGTCACTTGCCACAGATTACCAAGCCTCTAGCTTACTCTTACAGCCACAGCATTTATGTGGCTGATGCAGTTAAGTTTCCATCTAAAGCAACCCCCCTAGAATGTTGATGGTAGCGGATTTGACAATCCCAATGTCAAGGGTAAGGTTAGACTCTCTTGTTAAAGGCTGCTTGGCACTGGGTGGCACAAATGCTACATGCCACTTATCAGCCCCAGTCTCAATGTTGTCCAGGTCTTGCTACATGCAAATATATAAGAAGTTGCAAGTGGAACTAATGCTGTGCAACCTTCAATGAAAATTCCCACTTGCGATGTTATATTGGAGGAAAAGTCATTGATGAAGCAGCTGACAACTATTGGGCCTAGAACACTGCAGCAATACCCTGAGGCTGAGATGATTAGCCTCCAACAACCACATTGTTCTTTGTGCCAGACATGACTCCAGCTAGCTGAGAGTTTTCCCCAATTCTTATTGACTTCAAGTTTGAATAGTTCCTTGATTCCGTACTCAGTCAAATGCTATTTTGATGTTAAGGGTAGTCTTCTCACTTCACTTCTGGAATTCAGTTATTTTGTCCATGTTTGACCAAGGCTGCAATGAAGTGGAGCTGAGTGGTCCTGGCAGAACTCAAACTGAACAGGTTTTTTTAGTGAGTGACTGCTGCTTGACAACACTGTCGACAACACCTTCCATCACTTTACTGATAATTGAGAATAGGCTGAAGGGCAGTAATTGCTGGATTAAATTTGTCCTACTTTTTGAGTTCAGGGCATATTGGGCAATTTTCCACTTTATCAGGAGATGCTAGTGTTGCAGCCATATTGGAACAACTTGCTATGGGTGCAGATTGTTCTGGAGCACAGGTCTTCAACGATGCAGCTGGGATGTTGTCAGGGATAGCCTTTGCTGTCTTCAACGTGCTCAGCTGTTTCTTGATATCACATAGAGTGAATCGAATAGACTGAAGCCTTGTTTCTGCATTACAGGGACCTCAGGACGAGGCCGGAATAGTTCATCCACTTAATACCAGACCTGCTTGAAGATGGTTGTAAACATTTTAGCCTTGTCTTTTGCACTCACAAGATGGACTTTGCCATCACTGAGGATGGTGATATTTTTTGAGCCCCTTCCTCCCGTTAGTTGGTTAATTGTCCAGCACCATTTAAGGCTGGATATTGTAAGACTTTAGAGCTTTGATCTGATCCATTGGTTAATAGATAAATAAATATTTACCTCTGTGTCCATGTTTGTAAATGAACCTATACGGAGGCAAATTTACAGACAAGACACAAAGATAAAGAAGCACAGCTAAATATGACATGTACCGAGCTAACTGCAGAGATAAATGTATAACCTGGATAAATTTATAGGTACACATACAGAAAAAGACAAGCAAAGTGGAAGTAATTTTATGAATAAGCACCAGTGGTGAAGAGTTCTGCCCTTTGAAAGTGGTTATCCAAATGGCACTGATGTTGAAATAATGCCAGTCAGAAAATCTAAGCTGAAAGGTGAGGTAAGCCCATTAGCAAACATTTGGTTCAGGTTTGAAGGGGTACAGGTAATCAGTCATTGGTAGGAGTATAAGTTAAAGGGTTGAGGACATTTAAAATCAAATTAAAGGGAAGCAACAGGGTGACATAAATTCTGAACGGCTTAAAGTGCAGCTTAAACCTTTGCCAAGGCTGAATGGGGAAAGGGCCAAGTGGTGCCAGGCAAAGAAATTAAATGGATGCAATGCCCACTGAGATCTTGAGTGTTACGCTAAGTATCACAGGCACTGTGGGCTGCTATTGGTTCATCAGTTACCATGTTTACAGTGTCACAGGCAGGCACCTGGTGCCAGAAGTTTTTCTATAATAGGCATGCTTAGACAAGTTTCAGGCATTTGGGACAGCATGACTCCCTGACCTTCTGTAACATGCAGCTCAGCTCTAAACCACTCCATCTCCTCAAGTCCTGTCAACACAACAAAGGGCAAATAATACAGTCCATGTGGAGCAGATTAGAAACCCTGCAGCAATTTGCACGCAGCGTTTCTCTATAGTGGAATGCTGAATATCCGATTGTGGCTCTTGTCTATCTCTGCTTGTGGCCAGCCTGGTTAAATTATCCGTACAGTGATCACCTGTACCTAATTAAATCTGAACGATCTCCATTCTGTCCAAGAAAACACACAAATGACTGCAAATTAATTAGTTTTACACCACTAGCTTCAATAATTATTCCCTAGTGGCTAATCAGCTCCAGTTTATTGAGCAAACTACCAGATTGAGGCGATCTTCTGATGGGACAGGAGATATATTGTGAGTGATGAGAGGAAGGGCAGTGTAACAAGACTATTCGGCTAAACACATGTTTTGTTTTAAGTACATAGATTCATTGAGAACAGGAGAGCATTTGGCCCACCATGCCTGTGCCAGCCCTTTGAAAGAGTATCCAATTAGTCCCACTCCAGCACAGTTTAGAGATGACAGAATATTTGATGAAACCAATCAGGGTTGACATTCCCGCTGGCATACTATGCAAATGTGTGCTATCTGGTTGAAAACAATCTTCATCATAATAGTGGAGCTGAGGGTTCAGATTGGGAGGAGAGGCAATAATGCCTAATCTGCAATTGATGTCAAGCCGTTGGAAAGTCTCTGTCATGTAAACTGGACAACGAGACGCTGTTCCAAAAAAAATAGATACTGCATGTTTAATATTCATTTCTGTGTCTCATGATTTACACATGAGATTCTCAGCTGACCTCCAATCTTAGTCCTGATGCTGCAACCTACCCCATCCAGACATGTGCCCAATATCTGAAGATCTGCTGCTCACTGCTGTGCCTTCTAACTCTCACCTAGCACTAAGTTCCACATAGAGGATACAGCACAGAAGGAGGCAATCAGCCCATTGTACCTGTGCCAGCTCATAGAAATGGCTACCCAATCAATCCTAGTCACTCTTTCCCCATTGCTCTGTAAATTTTTCCAATCAACTATTTATCCTATTCCTTTTCAAAAGCTACTGTTGAATCTGCTTCCACCGCCCTTTCAGGCAGTACATCTTAACAACTCACTGCTTGAAATAAGTCATATCTTCCTTATGGCCGATTGTCTTAAATCTATCCCTTCCATCTACTGACAGTTCCATGATTTTGCCTCTTCTGGTATTGCTTAGGAAGCCTTCAGAAACGATCCCAACTTCAATTCCAATGGAGGGACAAGCATCACGTTCAAATTCAAACATGATCCCTGGGCAGGGACTGTGAATCAAAGTTACTGCGAGCTGCAGGATTAGATAGATCCCTTCCTGAGGAGAGATGGAGTAAAATTTAATTACAACATTTTCACAGGAAGCCTTGTATGCTATTCTATTTATAGATGAAATGCTGTTAGTGAAAGTGTGAGAGAAAAGATTGTTTGCATCATAGCGTGTCAGATCAGAGGAAAAGAGGTTCTCATTGGCTGTTATGTGCATCAGGTAAAGCTTGTTACATAAGGCTCTGATTCTACTCCTAAAATTTTACTGGTCCAATATGAATGGTCAACCTCTGATCCTACCTTTTATATTCTTAAAGATCACCGTGTACTGGCTATTCTAGTTCCATTGAAGTTCAATGAATCACCTTAGATTTATCAGTAGTCAGACTGTGAGGAGGGAACTGAGTCCAACACCTCACCTACTGGCACAGCAGGAACTCTTCAGTTGCCGTCATCAGCTCCTCTCTAGCAATCTGCATGACATAAGGACTCTAGACTCAGCTGGGTTGGATAACAATGGGCCTGAGGGCCACAGTTTGACGTAATGAGGCAAATATGCTGAATACAGGAGTCCACACTAGACCAAGCAGAGGTGCAGCAAGGTGTGAAATGGGTCTGAAATAGTCCATCAGGAAGGAAATGTGAGACCTCTATAGATCACTACAGGAAGAAACGGATGTGGTGAGAGAGAAACATAGAGAGAGGGAGTGAGGAAAAGACAATGGGCAGAATTTTACCTTGCCCAGGGGTGGGTTGGCAGGCAGGTAGAGGGCGTAAAGTTGAGTGTCATGACATGTGCACTTTTTCAGATGCTGACCCCACCACAATCTTACACATGGCAGCGGAGGCATTGGGTGGCCCACCTGCACAAGGAGCCAATTAATGGCCACTTAAGGGTATCTTCCTGCCCCACCACAATTTTTTCCAAAGTGGATGAAGGAGCCCGCTTGGAGCTAATGCAGGAATTGTGGGAGGAAGGTATTCCTCCTTTACAGGATCCTTGGGTCCATCGGTAGCCGCACCACCCCGCCTCAAGATCGGAGCCTTGTGCAAGCAGTCTCCCATGCACGCAGATCTTTCCCACATCAAACCCATTTCAATGTCCTGAGCATTTTCAATGCTGCCTGCTGGGGTTCATTTCAGTTGTCCATTTGAGCCAACCTGCATCTCTCCCCGCCCATTGATCACATTCCCATCTGACACCTGTTCTTGCCCACCATGACTCTTGTTTCATTTTTGATTTGGCAAACATGATACTTCTAACATTTCTCTTAAGGTTCCCCTTTCTTTCCCCTCCCCCAATCACCCATTTCCTTTCCTCCATCTCTGTCGACCCCCCCACCCCGGCATCCCCTTCCACCTCCGCACAGTGACCTACCAGCCACAACCCTTTTCTTTTGGGTATGTCCAGGTGAATGTGCACGTTCCCTTCCTTCCCAAAAATCCAACCTCCATCCACATTAGCCCCCCCGACCTTCTCCTTCCCACCGCCAGGGTCCGAGTACCCACCAACCACCCTCGGCATCCCTTCTCCCACTACCGTCACACCCTCGCCCTCCTACCTGCTGTCTCACTCTGCCCTCAGCCATTCTCACAATTCCCTCCTACCACTCCCACTCTCAGTTCACTCCCCAGGAGGCAGTCATGGACTCAACAGAGCCCTCCCTTGCATATTCACCTGGACAGCCCCTTGCAGACTCCTTCCCACCTTGGAACTCCTTCCCCCCAATGGATTTCCCCAACACCCCCCCCCCGACATCTTTGTTCCAAGCACCAACTGCACCCCCCAACAAAACCTTTAATCCCCCCTCCTAACCTTACCAACTCCCCACCCCACTCCACCCCACCACCAACCCCCCCATCCCCAACACACCTTTCTCTCTCCCAGTCAATCCTAGACCTTCCTCTCCCACCCACCGGTACAAATTCCTTGCCCAAACACAGCTAGACGTTTCTCTACATTCCCTCAACAATCATCTGTTGTGAGCAGACCATCAACGGTGACTTTCCACCTTCCATGAACTGCTTCGCAACAGAGCCTTGTCCATGAGAATCCACCCAGCATGCCAATGACGTTCCTCCAGGGTCCCTTTGCTGTCAGGCTCCAGCATCTTCTGCTCCTCGGATGTCCACAATGTGAGCAAAGCCCTGACAGTAAGTCCTGAATTCTGCACTTCACACTTGTCAAGACATGTTCTATACCGGCATGTTTTCCAGCCGATGTGGGCAGGTGATCCAGTGTTGGGGGTGATCCTGGTGGGCTAGGCTTATAATGGTATGCAGATGTATTACAATGAGGTTCCTGACATCTAATGACGGAAAATGTGGTCCACTATTGATGGGCAGAGCGGACGATTGCAAACTGGTTTCATGACATTGTGAAACTGATTTTCGGCCTTCTCGCCATATTGTCCACTCACGCCGCTGAACACGCCCAATGCCAGTGGGCACAGAAGATTCTGCCCACCAACTTTAACACTGACTAATCAGTGAGGGGCTGTGACTGTCATACTGAGTAATTAGTGAGTGGTGGTGAATATAACTCAAGGAATTAGTGATGAACAGTAACACCGAACATTTAGTGAGCGACAGTGATTGTAACGCTGAGTAATTAGTGATTGACAGTAACTATAATACTAAGTGGATAGCACGTTTTTAGATGTGATCACCCCACAGCTTACAAAGCGCAGACAGAGAGGGAATGGGTCTCCATCAGTCAGAAGAAAGGTGTCAGGCAGGTAGTCGGGAAATCCCCAGGGTGCATCCCATTCGAGAACCATTTTCCTGTGTTGGAAAACGGTGAGAGTGACAGTTCCTCTGGGGAGTGCAGCCATGCTCATGGCACTGTGAGTGGCTCAGCTGTACGGGGGAGAGGAAAAAGAGGGGAAGAGCAATAGTGGTAGGAGACTCGATAGTAAGGGGAACAGACAAACGTTTCTGCGGCCGTAGACATGACTCCAGGATGGTATGTTGCCTCCGTGTGCCAGGGTCAAGGATGTCACTGAATGGCTGCAGGGCATTCTAAAGAGGGAGGGCAAACAGACAGAGATTGTGGTACATATTGGTACCAACAACATAGGTAGAAAGGGGGATGAGGTCCTGCAAGCAGAGTTTAGGGAACTAGGAAACAGATTAAAAAACAGGACCACAAAGGCAGTAATCTCTGGATTACTTCTGGTGCCATGTGCTAGTGAGTATAGGAGGTTAGTCCAGATGAATGCGTGGCTGGAGAGATAGTGCAGGAGGGAGGGCTTTAGATTTCTGGAACATTGGGACTGTTTCTGGGGTTGATGGGATATGTACAAGGCAGACAGGTTGCACCTGAACCGGAATGGAACCAATGCGGGGAGGTTTGCAAGTGCTTTTGGGGAGGGTTTAAACTAACTTGGCAGGGGGATGGGATCCTGAGAGGAGGTTCAGCAGGGGGAGATGCACAGCCAAAATTAGAAGAGAGAGCAAGTGAGTCTAGAAGGCATACAAATTATAGGCCAGTTAAGGCACAAGGGTGTTTGGCAAGGTTGGATAGTATTTATTTTAATGCGAGGAGGCTGACAAATAAGGCAGGTGAGTTGAGGGCACAAATTAACACATGGAAGTGTGATGTCATTGCTGTCACAGAGACATGGTTGAGAGAGGGGCAGGATTGGCAGCTCAATATTTCAGGATATAGGGTCTTTAGGCGAGACAGGGAAGGAGGTAAAAGAGGAGGGGGTATCACAATATTGATCAAGGAATCAATTACAGCAGTAAGGAGGGATGACATTTTAGAAGGCTCCTCAAATGAAGCCATATTCATTTTCTAGGGTAGAACTGAAAAACAAAAAAGGAGCAATCACATTGTTGGGAGTGTACTATAGGCCCCCAAACAGTCAGAGAGAAATAGGAGAGTAGATATATCAGCAAATTTCAGAGAAGTGTAAAAATAATAGGATAATAATAGTGGAGGATTTCAATTTTCCCAACAGTAACTGGGTTAGTCATAGTGTGATAGGTTTAGAGGGAGTGGAATTGTTAAAATGCATTTTGCAGATAGTGATCATAACTCCATTAGATTCAAGGTTGTTATGGAAAAGGACAAGGATGGGCCAGAAATTAGAGTTCTAAATTGGGGGAAGGCTGATTTTAATAAGATCAGATATGATTTGGCCAGAGTGTACTGGGAGCAGCTACTTTTAAGTAAATCTGCATCAGAGCAGTGGGACTCATTCAAGAAGGAAATAGGGAGAGTACAGGGCCAACATATTCCAGTAAAGACAAAGGGTGGGACCAACAAATCCAGGGACCCCTGGATGTCGTGGGATATACAGGATTGGATAAAGAGAAAAAGGGAGGCTTATGGCAGATACCGAGGGCTCAAAACAGCGGAAGACGGAGACTATAGAATGTGTAGGGGGGAACTTAATAAGGAAATTAGGAGAGCAAAAAGGGGGCATGAAGAAACATTGGCAGGTAAAATAAAGGAAAATCCAAAGTTATTTTACAAGTACATTAAGAGTAAGAGGATAACTAGGGAAAGAGTAGGGCTATTAAGTTAATTTGTGTGTAGAGCCGGACCTAGGTAAGATTCTAAATGGATACTTTGTGTTGGTGTTGACAAATAAGAGGGACAACATGGGTATGGAAATCAGTCAGAAAGACTGTGATATAATTGAAGAAATTAGCATAGACGGGAGGAAGTTCTAAGTGGTCTGGAAGTCTTAAAAGTAGATAAATCTACAGGCCCGGATGAAATGTATCCCAGTCTGTTGAGTGAGGCAAGGGAGGAGATAGCAGGGGTGCTGGCGATAATTTTCAATACCTCTCTGGCCTTAGGAGAGGTGCCAGAGGGCTGGAGGACAGCCAATGTGGTACCGTTAGTCAAGAAGGGAGGAAGGGATAAACCAGGGAACTACATGCTAGTCAGTCTAACCTCAGTGGTGCGGAAACTATTGGAAGCATTTCTGGGGGACAGAATTAATCTACACTTGGAGAGGCAGTGATTAATCAAGGACAGTCAGCATGGTTTTGTTAAGGGGAGGTCACGTCTGACCAATTTGATTGAATTTTTCGAAAAGGTGACCAGGTGAATAGATGAGGGCAATGCATTTGACGTGGTCTACTTGGACTTCAGCAAGGCTTTTGATAAGGTCCCACATGGGATACTGATAACGAAGGTAAGAGCCCATGGGATCCAAGGCAATTTGGCAAATTGGATCCAGAATTGGCTGAGTGGCAAGAAGCAGAGGGTGATGGTTGAGGGGTGTTTTTATGCCAGTGTCCAGTGGAGTTCCACAGGGATCGGTGTTGGGTCCCTTGCTGTTTGTGGTATATATAGATGATTTAGACTTGAATATAGGAGGGTTGATCAATAAGTTCGTGGATGACACAAAAATTGGTGGGGTAGTAAATAGTGAGGAGGGTAGCCTTAGATTACAGGAGGATATAGACTGGCTGGACAGATGGGCTGATCAGTGGCAAATGGAATTTAATCCAGATAAGTGTGAGGTGATGCACTTGGGCAGGACAAACAAAGCACAGGAATATATGATGAATGGTAGGACATTGGGAAGTACCAAGACTCAGATGGACCTTGGTATGGATGTCCACTGGTCCCTTAAGGTAGCAGGACAGGTAGATAAGGTGGTTAGGAAGGCATATGGGGTACTTGCCTTTATTAGCCGAGGCATAGAATATAAAAGCAGGGAGGTTATGATGGAACTGTATAAAACGCTGGTTAGGCTACAGCTAGAATACTGCGTGCAGTTCTGGAATCTGCATTATAGGAAGGATGTGATTGCACTAGAGAGAGTGCAGAGGAGATTTACCAGGATGTTGCCTGGGCTGGAGAGTTTTAGTTATGAGGAAAGATTGGATAAACTGGGGTTATTTCCCCTGGATAAAAACAAAAAAACTGCGGATGCTGGAAATCCAAAACAAAAACAGAATTACCTGGAAAAACTCAGCAGGTCTGGCAGCATCGGTGGAGAAGAAAAGAGTTGACGTTTCGAGTCCTCATGACCCTTCGACAGAACTTGAGTTCGAGTCCAAGAAAGAGTTGAAATATAAGCTGGTTTAAGGTGTGTGTGTGAGGGGCGGAGAGATAGAGAGAGAGAGAGAGAGAGGTGGAGGGGGGGTGTGGTTGTAGGGACAAACAAGCAGTGATAGAAGCAGATCATCAAAAGATGTCAACGACAATAGTCTTCGTCTCCGGGCTCACTTCTTTGGGCAGGAGTCCTCTCCCAGTTCAACGGATCCTTTTACCCATCTCCAATATTCTCCCTCCACCTGGACCCCTCCCTCTGGATTCTGACCTTCTCTCGATCTTTTCATCGAGAACTGTCGGCGCGACATTAGTCGTCTCAATTTCTCTGCTCCTCTCACCCATTCTAACCTGTCTCTCTCTCAACTTACTGCACTCCATTCTCTCAGGTCCAACCCTGACATTGTCATCAAACCCGCTGACAAGGGTGGTGCTGTTGTTGTCTGGCGCACTGACCTCTACCTCGCGGAGGCTGAGCGTCAACTCGCAGACACTTCCTCCTACCTCTCCCTGGACCATGACCCCACCACTGAACATCAAGCCATTGTTTCCAGAACTGTCACTGACCTCATCTCCTCTGGGGATCTCCCTCCCACAGCTTCCAACCTGATAGTCGCCCAACCTCGGACGGCCCGCTTCTATCTCCTACCCAAAATCCACAAACAGAACTGCCCCGGTAGACCGATCGTCTCAGCTTGCTCCTGCCCCACTGAACTCATTTCTCGTTATCTTGACTCCCTTCTCTCTCCCCTTGTCCAGTCCCTTCCCACCTACATCCGTGATTCCTCTGACACCTTACGTCACATCAACAATTTCCAGTTCCCTGGCCCCAACCGCTTCCTCTTCACCATGGACGTCCAATCCCTCTACACCTCCATCCCCCACCAGGATGGTCTGAGGGCCCTTAGCTTCTTCCTCGAACAAAGGCCCGAACAATCCCCATCCACCACTACTCTCCTCCATCTGGCTGAACTTGTTCTCACGTTGAACAATTTCTCTTTCAACTCCTCTCACTTCCTCCAAATAAAAGGTGTGGCTATGGGTACCCGCATGGGCCCCAGCTATGCCTGTCTCTTTATGGGGTATGTGGAACATTCCTTGTTGCAGTCCTACTCCGGCCCCCTTCCACAACTCTTTCTCCGGTACATCGATGATTACTTCGGTGCCACTTCATGCTCTCGTCGGGAGTTGGAAAAATTTATTAATTTTGCTTCCAATCTCCACCCCTCCATCATTTTCACGTGGTCCATCTCTGACACTTCCCTTCCCTTCCTTGACCTCTCTGTCTCAATCTCTGGTGATAGACTGTCCACCAATATCCATTACAAACCCACCGACTCCCACAGCTATCTCGACTACAGCTCCTCACACCCCGCTTCCTGTAAGGACTCCATCCCATTCTCTCACTTCCTTCGCCTCCGTCGCATCTGTTCCGATGATGCTACATTCAAAAACAGTTCCTCTGACATGTCCTCCTTCTTCCTTAAGCGAGGTTTTCCACCCACGGTCGTTGACAGGGCCCTCAACCGTGTCCGGCCCATCTCCCGCGCATCCACCCTCACGCCTTCTCCTCCCTCCCAGAAACATGATAGGGTCCCCCTTGTCCTCACTTATCACCCCACCAGCCTCCGCATTCAAAGGATCATCCTCCGCCATTTCCGCCAACTCCAGCATGATGCCACCACCAAACACATCTTCCCTTCACCCCCCTTATCGGCATTACATAGGGATCGCTCCCTCCGGGACACCCTGGTCCACTCCTCCATCACCCCCTACTCCTCAACCCCCTCCTATGGCACCACCCCATGCCCACGCAAAAGATGCAACACCTGCCCCTTCACTTTCTCTCTCCTCACCGTCCAAGGACCCAAACACTCCTTTCAAGTGAAGCAGCATTTCACTTGCATTTCCCCCAACTTAGTCTACTGCATTCGTTGCTCCCAATGTGGTCTCCTCTACATTGGAGAGACCAAACGTAAACTGGGCGACCGCTTTGCAAAACACCTGCGGTCTGTCCACAAGAATGACCCAAACCTCCCTGTCGCTTGCCATTTTAACACTCCACCCTGCTCTCTTGCCCACATGTCTGTCCTTGGCTTGCTGCATTGTTCCAGTGAAGCCCAACGCAAACTGGAGGAACAACACCTCATCTTCCGACTAGGGACGTTACAGCCTTCCAGACTGAATATTGAATTCAACAACTTTAGGTCGTGAGCTCCCTCCCCCATCCCACCCCCTTTCTGTTTCCCCCTTCCTTTTTTTTTCCAATAAATTATAAAGATTTTCCTTTTCCCACCTATTTCCATTATTTAAAAAAAAATTTAAAAAAAAACCCCACTAGAGCTATACCTTGAGTGCCCTACCATCCATTCTTAATTAGCACATTAGTTTAGATAATATCACCAACTTTAACCTTAACACCTATGTGTTCTATTGTACTATTGTCATTGACATCTTTTGATGATCTGCTTCTATCACTGTTTGTTTGTCCCTACAACCACACCCCCCCACCTCTCTCTCTCTCTCTCTCTATCTCTCCGCCCCCCCACACACACACCTTAAACCAGCTTATATTTCAACTCTTTCTTGGACTCGAACTCAAGTTCTGTCGAAGGGTCATGAGGACTCGAAACGTCAACTCTTTTCTTCTCCGCCGATGCTGCCAGACCTGCTGAGTTTTTCCAGATAATTCTGTTTTTATTTTCCCTGGAGCAGAGAAGATTGAGGGGGACATGATTGAGGTGTATAAAATTATGAGGGACAGGAAGGAACTTTTCTCCCTGGTGGAGGGATCAATAACCAGGGGGCATAGATTTAAGGTAAGGGGCAGGAGATTTAGAGGAATGTGATGGAGAATTTTTTCATCCAGAGGGTGGTGGAAATCTGGAACTCACTACCTGAAGGGATGGTAGAGGCAGAAACCCTCATAACATTTAAGAGGTGCCATGGCATACAAGGCTATGGGCCTAGTGCTGGAAAATAGGATTAGAATAGTAAGGTACTTGTTTGACCGGCTCAGTGTCGATGGGCCGAAGGGCCTTCTTCTGTGCTGTAGAACTCTATGACTCTAAGTAACTAATGAGTTGGGAGAGCTGCCCCACAGGCTAGTCAAGCAACAGCCTGATATAGTCATACTCACGGAATCATACCTTACAGGCAAGGTCCCAGACACCAACATCACCATCCCTCAGAATGTCCTGTCCCGCCGACAGGAGAGATTCACCAGAGGTGGCTGCACAGTGGTATACAATCGGGAGGTAGGTGCCCTGGGAGTCCTCAACATCGACCCCGGAGCCCATGAAGTCTCAAGGCATCAGGTCAAACGTGGGGAAGGAACCTCCTGCTGATTACCACATACCGTCATTTCATTAGCTGATGAATCAGTGCTCCTCCATGTTGAACACCACTTGGAGGAAATATCGAAGGTGGCAAGAGCGCAAAATGTACTCTGGGCAGGGGACTTCAATATCCATCACCAAGAGTAGCTCAGTAGCACCATGACTGACCAAGCTGGCCGAATCCTAAAGAATATATCTGCTAGACTGGGTCTGTGGCAGATGGTGAGGGAACCAACAAGAGCGAAAAACATACTAGACCTCATCCTCACCAACCTTCCTGCTGCAGATGCATCTGTCCGTGACAGTATCGGTAGAAGACCATCACACAATCCTCATGGAGACAAAGTCCCGTCTTCACATTGGGGGTGCTCCCTATCATGTTGTGTGGTACTACCACTGTGCTAAATGGGATAGAGTTCAAACAGATCTAGCAACTCCAGGCTGGGCATCCATGAAGCACTGTGGGCCATCAGCAACAGCAGAACTGTACTCAACCACAATCTGTAACCCCATGGCCCGGCATATCCCCTATTCTACAGTACCACCAAGCTAAGGGATCAACCCTGATTCAATAAAGAGTGCAGTTGGATATGCCAGGAGCAGCACCAAGCATACCTCAAAATGAGGTGTCAACCTGGTGAAGCTACAACACAGGACTACTTGTGTGCCAAACAGCAAAGGCAGCAAGTGATAGACAGAGCTAAATGATTTCACAGCCAATGGATCAGATCTAAGCTCTGCAGTCCCGCCACATCCAGTCGTGAATGGTGGTGGATAATTAAACAACTCACAGGAAGAGAAGGCTCCACAAATATCTCCATCCTCAATGCTGGGGGAGCCCAGCACATCAGTGCAAATGATAAGGTTGAAGTATTCGCAACAATCTTCAGCCAGAAGTGCCGAGTGGATGATCCATCTTGGCCTCCTCCCGGGGTCCCAGGCATCATAGATGCCAGTCTTTAGTCAATTTATTTCACTCCATGTCAGATCAAGAAATGGCTGAAGGCACTGGATACTGCAAAGGCTATGGGCCCTGATAATATTCTGGCAATATTACTGAAGACTTGTGCTCCAGAACTAGCTGCATATCTAGCCAAGCTCTTCTAGTACAGCTACAACACTGGCATCTACCTGGCAATATGGAAATTTGCAATGTTAAAAAAGAGCGGTAGATGAATGGGAATCCACCACCTGCAAGTTCCCCTCCAAGCCACACACCATCCTGACTTGGAAATATATCGCCATTGCTTCACTATCGCTGGGTCAAAATCCTGGAACTCCCTTCCAAACAGCACTGTGGGTGTACCTACACCACACAGACTGCAGCTGTTCATGAAGGTATCTCAGCACCCACTTCTCAAGGGCAATTAGGGGTCAGCAATAAATGCTGGCCTAGCCAGAAAGGCCCACATCCCTTGAACGAATGAAAAACAAGAGTGACTGTCACTCTCAAACTAACTAATTAGTCGGTTAATGTCACTATAATACTGAGCAACTAGTGAGGGACAGTAACCATAACACTAAGAATTTAGTGAGTAACAGTGGGCATCTGCAGAGATTGCACCAGCCAATGTAGTACCCCCTTCAGAACATCCTGGTCAGTAGTGACTTTGACTAAAATCCCATTTATGTGTCCTGTTTGTGTTAACATTGATTAGAGTGATTGATCACACATCAATACTTTTCAAATCTTTCAAGGGAAGAATGAATTGAATCCTCAGTGTAAGACACCTTTTAGTTGAAATATAATTTGGAGGTAACAGTCCTTACTTTAGGTATTTTTGATATTGTGCCTTCTGTCTCTGTCTATCAGGGTCTCTTTATTGGGAAGAGTACCACCCTTGGCTTCACATCTTAGGTCCAAGTTTCAAAGTATTGCTGCTCCAGAAATCCACCCTTCCCCAAATGGAACGCGCTTGGCATTGGCATAGCACAACTCCACAGTTACTAAGGTTAAAGAAGGATATGGTGAAAGGATTGGGAGTGAGTGGGTTTGAGATCAAGCATGATCCTTACTCCATCCTCCAAGTTGTGGTGCTGCATGTTGATTTGTCCATGCACCACAACAACACTTTTACCTGTTTACACATCCATGAAACACCTTGCAATAAAAATTGGGAGTTTACAGTTAGTGACGATATGTTTTCACAATATCCTTATTTCTCAGAAGCTTCTGAATTTCAGATTACCCTGTGGGCCCCCAAGGCAGCCATGCCTTGCCACTGACTCTTTAGGACACCTCCCGTCTCCTTTTTTCCTTAGGAGTTCCCATTTGTTCTACCATCTGTAACTGCTCCATGATGTCTCTCACTATAGTTTAGGGTGGGACAGTGGGGGAGCTGTAAATGGAAGCTGTTGTTGTTTTTGAAATGAATATAAGCAGCCGGGAACTGAACTGGCATACAGATTTAACTCCTTTGCTTAAAATTTGGGATTAGATAATTCCATGAGGATAATGGAAGGATTGATTTTGATGAGTTTGGTAGTGAGGTAAAACATGAAAGAATTTCATGAAGAATTGAGGAAAAGTGAGGAGGCGATTTCAATTTGCTTTTAGTTCACAATGGTCTAGATTTCTTCTGTGACCCCATAGCCACAGAATCTAATACTTTTAATTTAAATATAAGAATTTTACATTTAATTATTTCTTGTGCTAATCCTTTCTATCATGGATTGAGAAAGGAAATCAGAGTTTTGTGATTCACACAGCAATAAGCTGGCTATTGAATTCCAGAACAGTGACACACACAATACTGACGCTTAATCCTGCCAGGACTGCATGATTGCTTGGGTGAGGGAGGGGCTTGTTTTACAGTCGAGGACCCTTTCTGCCTTCAGCAGGTATAAAACGAAATGGTTTTGCTTTGAGCCAAAGTTCATAAAGAACAGTCTGTTGCTCAGCACTGGTCCCTGTTGATTATGCATTAAATGAACACTCCAATTTACCAGCTCATTATGATAATTCAAAGGCATTCTGTTGACATCACTGTGCCTCTGCTGATTATTCATTACCCACAAAGATTAGTGGGAATGCCTACTATGATTATTCAGTGCTCATGCTGTTTTCTCATCATCTTGCTGATCCCTCACTGCTGCTCTGATCATGCTTTGCCACACCAATTCACACTGACCCCTCACTGCTGCACTGATTTTTTTCGATATATTCATTCTTGGGCTGTGAGCAATGCTGGCAAGGTCAACATTTATTGTCCATGCCTAATGGCCCTTGAGAAGTTGGTGGTGAGCCATTGAAGCCTATGTGGTGTAAGTACACCCACAATGGTGTTAGGGAGGATTTTGATCCAACAACAAAGAAGACACGGCAATCGACTTCCAAGTCAGGATGGCCTTTGACTTGGGGGGAATTTGCAGGTGGTGGTGTTCCCATGTGCCTGCTGCCTTCGATCCTCTAGGTGCCAGCAATGCTTAGCTTGCATCTTCTTCTTCATTGTATTGGCAGTAATGATGCTGACTGAGTTTCAGTTCTCTGAGTCACTTTTATAATTCTGGAATACTCTCTGGCTCCTGCCTGGTGCCTGTTTAAAAGTGGACAGAGAATATGCACAAACCTCTTTGCGTGTCAGCTTGAAACATGATTGACAGCTGAACGGGTGTAGACTTATTTTTGAAAAAGCTTGCAAATTGCAAACCTAACCACCCCACAAGCAATGCAATTATTTTCACTGGACATAAAACTTACCCACTCACTTGTGTGCATTGTGTGCACTATGGAAGTGCGTGCAGTATGTGAATGTATGTGAAGTGTATATTGTGAGTTTGTACAATATGTAAGTGTGTACAGGATGTTCAGTGTGACAGTGAGAGCACATGCATTGTGTTTGTGTGTGTATGTGTGGAAGTGAGTTTGTGCAGTGAGAGTGTACATGGGCATTTTCTATTTTTATTTTCTTGCTTTTGTCTCCTGAACTAATTTGACTATTTTGCTAAACTTCATAAAAGTTTTTTCCTAGTCATTTTTTTAAACCTTTATTACATTTCTCTGTTTTCCACAAATCCTAAGATTGATTAAAGATTATGCAGTAAAAGCCATTGCCAGTTTTATTGGGTTTTCATAAACATTCAGATTTTATCTCTTTTTGTGAACCTGACCTGTTTGGATGGTAAATTCAAACAAGGTGTTTCAGGCAGAATCAATAAGTGTCAGACAGATTGTTAACAGCACATCTCAAAATATCAAATAGCGTGCTCTAGTAATGCTGAAAGTCAGTTTCTCATTACGTAAACCTGTTCTGATCGTCCTAATGCTTTGTAAACCTGGCTCATTAATGTGAGGGATGAAATCAGGTCCAATCTGCATGAATTCAGTACAAATCAGTGGATACAGTGAAGGATTTCTAAATAAAGTAACTGTGAAGAGACAGAACACTGGCTGAAACAGAGCAAGTCGCAGACAATTACCCATTGCCACGCCCAGCAATTTTCTGATGCTGCAATATTGCACTTGCTCATTTATAAAGACTTGTAATGTTCTTTTGCTGGTAGCAAAGTTATTGAGGCCAAAAAAATGTGCAGTTCCCTGGTGCAAAGGAGAGGAAAACGGAAGAGATCCATAGCTCTCAATCTTACTCAGAGGTAAGAATTCTACCCATTAAGCCACAGTTGGCTAGAAGGTAAGCAGGAAGCCCAATGGGGCTGGAGGCTTTTCAGAGTTACAGGTTGTCCTCCTTTCCAAGAACATTCTTTTACCAGGGCAGTACAGAGCTCAGAAATCTAGGCAGATTCAGGTCATGTTAGGCTTAGGGAACTTCAAGCATGGTCCATTTGACCTGCACTGAAACCAGGAAGTGACAGGAGAATGGGGAGGAATGGGGCACTGTCTTTCAGAAGCATCCATCTTGAAAAACAAAAATATAGGGAAACCCAAAGCAAAAATTCTAAATCAATTCCCCCATTACATCAACCAGGGACGTTCTAGACTCCTCCCAAGGGCTACTGAGTCCAAGGGAGTCTCAAATGTGATATCCACCTCATTTTCCTTTGCATTGATTGACTGGTGCCCAGAAGAAATTGGTGTTGGTTCTTGCACCCAACCTTGAATGATCAAAGGATCTGATCAAGGCCTGATTGCTCCCAGGAAATTAAAGATTTTCATTTCTAGAGGGCTTTTCATAATCTCAGGATATTCCAAAGTGCTTTACAGTCAATGAAATACTTTTGAAGTATAACCACTGTTGGAAACATAGTAGCCAATTTACGCACAGTAAGGTAACACAAACAGCAAAGTGATAATAATCAGATCATGTGTTTTCATAATGTTGGCTTTGTTGTAATATGCCTTTAAGGGATAGCAGCATGTCAGCACTAGAAGGGAAGTATGTCATGTGATCTAGCCTCAGTTTCATTTTGGCCTGTGAACAGGAGACACAGCCCTGCTGCTGATAATCTTTTAAATGAAAACAATTAAACCAAATCAACAAAATTGGGATAAATCAGGCACAGCCCCTAATTCAGGTCAGCTGTAAAACCAAGGACAAAAATTTAAACAGCCCTGCTGCTGATGTCTTCAAGTTTTCTCTCCATGTATATATGTTCTCATGTGCCTGGTTTAAATAAATGGACCCACAAAGTGTTTACATAATCCCTTATGAGTAATTGGTGCCTTTATATCATTATAAAAACAAAAGAGGTTTAGGGATAAACATTGGCTAGGGCACTGGGGAGAACTCTTCTGCTCTTCTTCAAATGGTGCTATGAGATCTTTTGCATCTACCCAAGAAGTGAGAAAGTGCCTTGGTTTAATGTCTCTCCTGAAAAACGGCATCTAACATTCTCTCAGTACCAGCATTGGGAGTGTCAGCCTAGACTATGTGCCCAACTTTCTGGAGTTGGACCCGAACCTACTCAGAGGTAAGAGTTCTACCCACTAAGCCACAGTTGGCTAAAAGGTAAGCAGGAACACCATTTGGGCTGTAGGTTTTTCAGTGTTAGAACCATAGAAAAGTTACAGCACAGAAGGAGGCCATTTGGCCCAACTTGTCCATGCCAGCCCGAGGACACCCAGCTGCCCTTTCTAATCCCACCTTCCTGCACCCAGCCCATAGCCCTGCAGCTTACAGCACTTTAGGTGCAGATCCAGGTACTTTTTAAAAGAGTTTAAAGTTTCTGCCTCTACCACCAACTTGGGCAGCAAATTCCAGACACCCCTACCCTCTGCGTAAAAAAGTTCTTCCTCATGTGCCCCCTACACCTTCTGCCATTTATCTTTAATCTATGTCCCCTGGTTCTTGAATTCTCCATTAAGGGAAACAATTTTATCCTGTCCACTCTATCTATTCCCCTCACAATTTTGTACACCTCAATCAAGTCACCTCTCAGCCTTCTTTGTTCTAAGGAAAATAACCCAACCTATCCAATCTCTCCTCGTAGCTACACTTTTCTGACCCTGGCAACATCCTTGTAAACCTCCTCTGTACTCTCTCCAGAGCTATTACGTCCTTCCTGTAAAGTGGTGACCAGAACTGCATACATTACTCCAGTTGTGGCCTTACCAGTGTTTTATACAATTCCAACATTATATCCTTATTTTTATATTCTATACCTCTGCCAATGAAGGAGAGCATTCCATTAGCATTCTTTACAACCTTGTCTACTTGAACTGCTGCCTTCAGGGTCCTGTGTACTTGTACGCCAAGATCTCTCACTTTATCTACTCCTTTTAGTATATTCCCATTTATTTTGGAATCCCTGTAACTGTTTGACCTCCCTAAATGTATGACCTCACACTTCTCTATGTTAAAATCCATCTGCCACTTTACTGCCCACTCCACCAACCATCTATATCGTTTTGGAGATTATGGCTATCCTCTACACTATCTGCTAGTTGGCCAATCTTTGTGTCATCTACAAATTTCCCAATCGTGCCCCCCACGTTCACGTCCAAATCGTTAATATATAACACAAACAGCAAGGGTCCCAACACCGAGCCCTGTGGAACACCACTTGAGACAACTTTCCATTCGCAAGGGCATCCATTGACCATTACCCTTTGTTTCCTGTTACAAAGCCAACCTTTTATCCAGTTTGCCACATTACCCTGAATCCCATGGGCTTTTACTTTCCTGACCAATCTGCCATGTGGGACCTTGTCAAATGCCTTGCTAAAATCCATGTACACAACATCCACTGCACTACCTTCATCAACCCTTCTTGTCACTTCCTCAAAGAATTCAGTCAAATTTGTGAGGCAAGACCTTCCTTTAACAAATCCATGCTGACCATCCCTGACTAGTCCATGCCTTTCCACATGGCAGTTAATCCTATCTCTCAGGATTGATTCTACTAATTTGCTCACTACCGATATAAGACTAACTGGCCTATATTTGTTTGGTATTTCCTTTGATCCCTTTTTAAACAATGGAATTATATTTGCATTTCTCCAGGCCTCCCGTACCTCCTCTGTATCTAGTGAAGATTGGAAAATCATCCCCAGAGCATCTGCTATCTCCTCCCTGACTTCCTTCAGCAGCCTCGGAAACAATCCATCCGGCCCTGGTGACTAATCCACTTTCAAGGATTTCAGCCCTTCGAGTACTTCCTCTCTCTTTATGACTATCCTGTCCAATATCGCGCAGTGTTCCTTCTGGACTACTATATCTACATCCTCCCTCTCCTTTGTAAACACGGAGACAAAATATTCATTCAAAATCCTTCCCACAGACTCTGCATCTTCACACAAGTTTCCATCTTCATATCTGATAGGTCCACTTTTTCCTTAACTAACTTTTAGCAGTAATGTATTGGTAAAACATCTTTGGGTTATCTTTAACTTTACTTGTTAATCTTTTTCCATGCACTCTCTTTGATTTCCTTATTTCCTTTTTTACTTCGTCCCTGCACTTCCTATATTCGTCTAGGCTATCTGCAGTACTTAGCTCTTTGTGCCTATCGTACGCTTTCTTTTTTTGTTTGATCTTCCCCTGTATTCCTCTAGACTACCTGGGGGTCTAGATTTGGCAGTACTACCCCTTTCCAGGAACATTCTTTTACCAGGACAGTACAGAGCTCAGAAATCTAGGCAGTTTCAGGTCACATTAGACTCAGAGAACTTCAATCATGGTCCATTTGACCTGCACTGAGACCAGGGAGTGACAGGAAAATGGAGAGGAGTAGGGGCACGGTCTTTCAGAAGGATCCATCTTGAAAAACAAAAATATAGGAAAACCTGAAGCAAGAATTCTAAGTCAATTCTTCCACAGTGCACACACCATGTTCCCTATCATGGACATTAACTTACCTTAACATTAGCATTAGCATTAACTTTAATCTCCTTCCACATGGTCATCATGTACAATCTCCCCCATTGTGAACTCGAACCAGATACATTGGCCCATGATAAACCAAGTACTGTACTCAGTTATGCAGCCATAGGAAAAACCACTACCGTACCCAGATCCACTGGTCCAGGACAGATTGTTGATAAGATGTCAGATTGGTACAAATCACCTTACAATAAAGGATATGCCAACAATATCTGTGAAAGGGAATTTTAAAGTGAAACTTTTCTAGTCTTGCCACCATTGGGAGTTCATTCTCAGGAGAGCAACAATGTAGCTGACCCAGAACATGTAGAGTTGAAGGATACAAATGCTATTGAACCAAACAGTGAACTAAGGGAATGCAAGGATAGTAATCCCACTTTGATGTGTTCTGAAAGTATATTCTCTATTAAATAACATAGCTGATTTTATTCCATCTCTCTTAAGTTAGCTTTAGTATTGCTTAGTTGCTAAGGCTGTCTCTAAAACCAAAAGGAAGCTGAGTAGTCCTCACTTGTCAACACCGTCAATTACAATCATCCCCCAACAAGACAGAGCTT
Organism: Carcharodon carcharias; assembly: GCF_017639515.1. Taxonomy (NCBI): domain Eukaryota; kingdom Metazoa; phylum Chordata; class Chondrichthyes; order Lamniformes; family Lamnidae; genus Carcharodon; species Carcharodon carcharias. The sequence goes on from NC_054491.1 coordinate 22,835,834, forward strand.
GTCGGCAACTTATTTAATGTGTGCATCAATAAGCTAGCATTTCTCAAAACTGCAGGATGAACAACTTGAGACATGTACACTAGTTTAATCTTACACTCCGAGAGGGACATTGCTGCTAGCAGATGGTTCAATCCTTTGCTTGATCCAAGAAAGAAAAACTTGCATTTCTTTAGCACCTTTCACAATCTCAGGACTTCATTAGCTGTAAAATGCTTTGGGAAATACTTTTGAAGCGTAGTAACTGTTATATTGCAGGAAACACAGCTGCCAATTTACTCACAGCAAGCTCCCATAAACAGCAATGAGATAATGACCAGATAATCAAATTTACTTAGTGACGTTCGTTGAGGCATAAATATTGGCTAGTACGCTGGAAGGAACTACCCTGCTCTTTTACAAAATGGTGTTACAGGATTTTTAGATCCATCTAATGGGGAAGACAAGGCCTCGGTTTAACATCTCTCATTCAAAAGACAGATCTCTTAGAGTGTAGCACACCCTCAACTGTGTATTAAGAATGTCAGCCTGGATTATGGACTCGTCAGTGGAGTGTGAATTGATCCCCCAAACCTCTTCTGAGTCTTACCTCTGAGCCATGATCTGATTTAAGGCTGTGCTGATTTCAACTGTGTTGATTGTAAGTGTCCAACTGGTCTCAGTATCACTAATCCAAGGTGAGGGAAAAAACTCAGACAATCTCTGATTTCCATCTAGAGATGTCAGATGAAACAGGGGCTAATTTTTCCTTCCTGAACCCAGGACAATTGTATTGCTCTAACCACTGGCCCCCATTCAGATCGGCAACTTAGCAAAGGGCAGGGCAGGAATTTTTTATTTATTGTTCATGGGATGCAGGTTTCACTGGCTGGACCAGCATTAAATGCCCATCCCTAATTGCCTTTGAGAAGGTGATGGTGAGCCACCTGCTTGAACTGCTGCTGTCCATATGGTGTAGGAACACCCTGTCAGGAAAGGAATTCCAGGATATTAACACAGCGACAATGATGGAACGGCGATGTGGTTCCAAGTCAGGAAGGTGGATGGCTTGGAGGGGAACTTCCAGGTGGGGGTGTTCCCATGCATCTGCTGCCCTTGTCCTTCTAGGTGGTAGAGGTTGTGGGTTTGGAAGGTGTTGTCAAAGGAGCCTTGGCGAGTTGCTGTAGTGCATCTTGTAGATGGTACACACTGCTGCTGCTACTGTGCGTCGATGGTGGAGTGAGTGAATGTTGAAGGTGGTGGATAGGGTGCCAGGCAAATGGGCTGGATGGTGTTGAGCTTCTTGTGTGTTGTTGGAGCAATACTCATCCAGGCAAGTGGAGAGTATCCCAACACACTCCTGACTTGTGCTTGTAGATAGTGGACAGGCTTTAAGGAATCAGGAGATGAGTTACTCTCTGCAGAATTCCCAGCCTCTGACCTGCTCTTGTAGCCACAGTATTTTCTTTATTCGTTCATGGGATGTGGGCATCACTGGCTAGTAGGCTAATTGCTTTTGTTCAGAAGGCACTTAAGTCAACCACTAGGCAAGGACAGCAGATTTCCATCCCTAAATGACATTAGTGAATCAGATGGGTTTTTACAACAATCGACAATGGTTTCATGGTTATCATCAGACTTTTAATTCCAGATTTTTATTGAATTCAAATTTCACCGTCTGCCATAGTGGGATTCGAACCCTGGTCCCCGGAGGATTACCCTGGGTCTCTGGAATACTAGTCCAGTAACAAAACCATGATGCCACCTCCCCCATTTATGTGACTAGTCCAGTTCAGTTTCTGGTCAGTGGTAAATCCCAGGATGTTGATTGTGGAATTCAGCGATGGTAATGCCATTGAATGTCAAGGTGCAATGGTTAGATTCTGTCTTGTTGGAGATGGTCATTGCCTGGCATGAATGTTGCTTGCCACATGTCAGTCCAAGCCTGGATATTAACCAAGTCTTGCTGAAAATGGACATGGGCTGCTTCTGAAAATCACGAACCTAGAATCTGACATCTCTCCCCTGCCTTGCCCCCTCTACTGTGTGGTTCAGTTACTCACAGATCAAATACTTAGCAAGGGAAGCTTTTTTCCATATTATTACCCTGTGTTATTCCCACTATAGAAACATGGACAATAAATACTGTGCGTGCCCAGTACTGACCATCCTCCAATTTGTATAGTTGCCAGGTTCTGTGCTTCTGTCACTGTTTATGGAGCTGCAAGTATATTAAATGCATCTCTGACAATCCTAATTTGGGATTGACAGGGGGGGATTCTCCTTAACCTCATTTGGAGCAGCCAGGTCGTGCCCTGAAGGACAGGCGAGTTAGGGAGTGGTTTTCCAAACTCTAGCAGAGAGAGGAGGTTCAAACACCCAAGTGATTACAATTGTTCATTGGGTTTTATATGCCAATTAATTTAGCAACAACTTGTCTGGTGATGTGTTTATCAACGCTGTTGCTGTAAATTTTAGATTGTGGTTTAAATATCCAGAAATTAGTGAGTGAATGTATCTCATGGTGAACATCCCTGTCTCTCTCTCTCTCTCTCTCCCCGTCTCGCTCTCCTGTTTATTAAGATTTCCTTCAAAACAACAACAAAAACTTACAATTATTTAGCACCTCTAGTTTAAAGAAACTTTCCAAGGCGCTTCACAGAAATGTTCTAAAACAAAGTATGAGACCGAGACACATATGGAGATACTGGGGAAGATTTTACCAGCACACACAAGGTGGGTGCAAGATGAGGGAGGGGCCAGTAAAATCAGGGGATGGGGAGCAAGGGGGATGTTAGCCCTGGTGCATCAACTCCCTGGCCATGTCCCACCAGCAGGAAAGAAGTGGACAAGCTTCCTGCCACAAGGAGACAGGGAGCCAATTTCAATATGTAAAGACCCTATTAAGGGCTACTTTACCATGCCCTCTCCCTTTCTCAATCCGTCTCTCTCCTCATCTTTCTCCATCAGTCCCCATCTCTCAATCTCTCCCTTGCTCTCCCTGTCTCTCTCTCTCTCTCTCTGTCTCGCTGTCTCTCTCTCTCTCTCTCTATCTCCAGCTCTCCCTTTCTCTGTGTTATACCTGAAATGCATTCACATTCACTCACTGGATCTCTGGATGCTTAAACCACAGTTTAAACCAAAAGTTACAACAACAGGGTTGATAAACACATCACCAGACAAGTTATTGCTAAATGTTCTAATCAATTAAGTGGCTTATAAAACCCAATGAAGAATTGTAATTGTTTGGGTGCTTGAACTTCTTCTCTCTGTTACAGAGCATGGGGAACCACTCCCTGACTCTGCCTATCCTTCAGGACACAGCCTGGCATTTTGCCAATGGTAGGACAAAACCCTGCCGGATGGTGGCTGCCCAGCAGCAGCCCGGGATGGGAGAGGGGGAGAGTTTTTTTGAAGCAAAGATGAGGCCTCAGGCAGGGAAGGAAGCCCCCCCCCCACCCCCACCTGCTCTAACACTTTCCTCAGATGCGTTCCCCTTCATCAGTTGCAATTTTATTTTTTTTAAATTATCTTTGGCCTACCAGCTGTAGGCTGCAGGACTCCTTCTTTCATCAGCAGCAGATACCATTCCTGGTGATGCTGCTGAGGCTCCTAAACTGCCTGCCCTCTGATTGAGCTGGCAGCTCTCAGGGACAGGCAGCCCCCCTGAACAGGACTGCAACCCTGGTGGCAGCTTATTCATGAGCTGTCACCTGTAAAACTAAGGGAGAAGTTCCACCAGTCACCCATGCGTGCTACCGACATGCTTCCAGCCGATGTTGGGACCTTGCTGGTTTCGGGAAAATCCAGATGACCAAAAGCTTGGACAAAGAGGTAGATTTTAAGCAGTGGCATAAAGGAGCATAGTGAAGTAGGTATGCGGAGGGGTTTAGGGAGGTAATTCCAAAGCTTAGGGCCTAGACAAACGAAGCAGCAATTAAAAAGGGGATGTGCAAAAGTCTAGAATTAGAGAAGTGCAGATATCTCGGACGATTGTGGGGCTGGAGGTGATTTACAGAGGTAGGAGGGGCACGGCCAAGGAGTGATTTGAAAACAAGGATGAGAACTTTAAAGTTAACATGTTACTTGACTGGGAGCCAATGCAGATTAGTGAGCATAAGGGTGATAGAGGAATGAGATTTGCTATGATTAAAACATGAGCCAGGATAGCCAGGATGCAAGGGCCATTGGATTCGCCCTGATCTCAGGATTCCCACAGGTGCAGGGTGCGATTGACTGCACGCGTGTGGCACTCAGGCCTTCGTTGCTACACTCGGTGGACTTCATCAACGTCAAGGGCTTCTACTCACTGAACATGTAGCTGTTATGCGACCAGCAGAAACGCATCCTGCAGGTGTGCGCACAGTTTCCAGGGAGTGTGCATGATGCCTACATCATGAGTAGCTCGCTGATGCTGCAGTCTTCCAGGGTCAACAAAGGCTGCAGGGTTGGCTGCAGTGGCCATGGCTGATGACACCCATGCGGCGGTCTCAGACTGCAGCAGAGCGATGCTATAATGAGGCTCATGCAGCAGCTCGAAACTTGGTGGAGCAGACCATCAGGACGCTGAAGATGCAGTTCTGGTGCCTGGACCGGTCTGGTGGAGCCCTGCAATACAGTCCGTGGAAGGTGTCACGTATCGTCTTCGTCCGCCATGCCCTTTACAACCTGGCGCTGCAACGGGCAGAGGAGCTGGCTGAGGAGGAGCTGCCATCTCCTCTGATGAGGAGGACGTTGACGTCGATGAGGGTGAGGGGGTCCTCGGTGGTGACAATGACGAGGATGAGGCTCTCGCATTGGCTAGATGAGGCAGGTGCGCTCGGGGGTCCTTAGAGCTGCCAGATTTGTGGAAGATGATGACGACATGCAGTGAGGTGTCCCCATAGATCCTCACATCACAGTTGTGAATGTTTGACTCCGGTCTGGCTTATGGCAACGTGAATACCCTCTGTGAGAATGCGCCTGTTGTGGAGATGCAGTGGAGGCCCTAATAGTCGCTCGATTGCAGGAGGATGATGACAACATGCAGTGAGGACACTCAATAAATCTTCACATAGTCTCTGAGAATGTCTGACTCCTACCTGGCCAAGGGTGATTCACTTGAGTTCCATGATCAGGCCATCTCAGAGACGCAGCCATGAAACTTTAGATGCATCTGATGCTGTGTCCGCCTTCAGTAGCTCTGCCCTTCATCGTGCCTTGCGATCTGAGGAGTCCAGCGGACATCACTTCCTGATGTTTCCCAGCTTGCCTTTGCAGCTCCAACAATTGTGACATGACCGAGTCCAGAGGCTCATCATCTGACTCGGACTCAGCAACATTACGGCCTCCAGCAGTCCTCCGAGTGCTGGGGACCTGGGAAGCCCCTGCCACCGCCTGCCGTGGATCAGGAAGTGCGATGTGCTCACCAGATTGTGATCCTCAGGCTACTCTAAAGCTAGGTCCCACCAAGGTATAAGTCTCTGCACTGGTGGAGGGTGTGGATGTGCGCCGTGACAGGACTTCAGGGAGGGTGCCTTCAGATTCATCTTCAGAGGTTTCTTCAGAGCTTGACTGGAGGCCCTGGGTCATGTACTCTGTTGGCCGTTTGGCAGATGTGCCTGTGAAAGCAAGGGGGGATAATTCACGCATGACAGTGGCCTGTGAAAAAGGACACATCACTCACTGCATGGTTGCCTGATGAATGTTGCACTGCTGGGTCCTCACTTGGTACAGCAGCGCCAAACTCACCGTCAGCACAGGACCGGTCCCGGTCATCACCGGCCAGCTGGATGGCTCTGTTTTCAAATTCTGTCAGAACTTTGATCTCCGGCATCCCTCCACCTGTCTGCGAACCTTTCCCTGCTGTTGTGAGCCAGTTTGTCCTGCATGGATAGTGATGGGGAAAGTGTATCAGCACACCTGCTGGGCCAGATAATAAGTATGCCTGGCCTGTGTGGGTGGTGAGTGGTCCCATGGACGGGACGAGGACAATGACGGTGTGTGTGAAAGAATGAATGGTGATGTCCTTTGCACTGGCAGTGAGTGAGGGCCCTATGGATGTGTGATGGGTTAATGAGTGTGCAAGTGTGAGAGTGATGAAAAGAGTGGCTTACACTGGCAGAACGGAGGAGATCATCAATCCTTTTGTGGCACTTGGTGGCTGTCCTCCTTTGCAGAGCGTTTGCGCTGACCACCACTGCCACTGCCTCCCACGCCAGATTGATGACTTTGCTGCCCATCTTGCAGCCAAAGCTGTGGTACAGCACATCGTAGCGGGCCTCCATGGCATCCAGCAGTCGCTCAAAGGACCCATCGTTGAAGCAAGAGGCTGCAGTCCTTTTTCCTTTGCTGGCCATGTCTCCCAAGCAGCGGTGGTGAGCTGGTGATGAGTGCTTTGCTGGCGGCTGTCTTTCAAAGATGGCGGCCGACATGATGCAACAGTGGGGTGATGGCGGGCAGGCGAATGATAGCCCACTCGCCATGGAAACAGCATGCTTTGCGGGAGTGAATAAATAATGAGGCGGGCTCAGGATGATACGGCGTGAAAACCCGCCGACTCCATTCCCCCCCCCCCCCCCCCACCCCGTTACTGCACTTAGTGCAATTCTGGGAATATTTTGCTCATTATAACTGTTTCTTTAACTCATGCTAATTCATACGAACTCTCAATAAGCCATGTTAACTTACACTAGCTTTCATGAACTTCCAGTAACCATGCTATCACTTGTTAACTCACACTAGTCCACACTAACTCATACCAACCCATGCTAACCCTGTGCCACCTTTCTTTTCCTTCTTCTCCAAACTCAGTAAATTATGGTGTTATTTGAGGTTGTACTCTCTGGATAATAACATGTCACGGATGCTTGAAATAATTAGGAGAAGTCACTGAGAGATAGAGCAGCAAAATTCTTGATCCATCCATGATTTTAAAAAGATGTTTTGTACAGAAATTAAAGCAGAAAATTCGAGGAACACATGGCAGGACTACCAGCATTTGAAAATAATGACAGGCTGACAACTTGGGTGGTGACGCTCAATCAGAACCCCTGATCTGAGAGCTAGATGATAGACTCCATGGACTAGGTGTGGCAGAGAGTTCACACCATTCATTATACTTGATATGCATTTTTAGCTAGTGCATATCCAGGATTAAATAATTATTGCTTTTCTATCCCAGACAATGTCTCTGTTCGGTTTCCTGGGATCTGGTGTGTTCCACACTGAAACAGTAAAGAAAAGCCGAACATTGTTCAACACACCCAGATTGAATTTGTGTGTGGGATGTGTAACAGGTTATTAGTTACTGTCTCTGAGCATCATTAGGAGACATTTCACACTCCTTTTACAATAACAATGTGATGATCCACCCTTGTATCTAAAACTTACTTGAAAAGAATCCAGCAAGCTGGGGCATGAGAATCAGATGTAAGAATGGGGGAGCTTGAGTCACTCTCTGGACTAACCTGAGTAAATAAAAACAGAAAGTGCTAAAAAAAAACCTCAGCAGGTCCAGCAGCATCTGTGGAGAGTGAAATAGAGTTAAAGTTTCAAGTCAAATATGACTCTTCTTTGGAACCCATTGAGTTCCGAAGAAGAGTCACATTGGACTCAAAACTGTCATGAGTATGTGGTTTTTATATTATAGATTCCGTAAAAAAGGATATCGGCCAAAAGTCACCTGACCTTTTACGACTGCAATGTGGTCAAACTTCTAGAAGGTTCCAAGTGGATTACAAATAGATATATCCAGATATGTGAAGGTATTTGAAATTCAATGTGCATTTCCACAAGGGTGAGCAGAAATTCACTGAACAGTGGTTTCCTTGGAGGTGTGTATAGCTCTTTCCTATTACACCAAACCTGGGAAAATGGGAACCATTCAGGTCAATGGCCAAGACATTTAAGAGGTTAATTACCTCAGCTAAAAAAGCAATGGATGTGACAATGCCCCCCACCCCCACCACGTATCCTGGACCGTGGCTAAACCAGTACCTAATTTGGAAGCATGATTCGACAGTTTAGGATAGCAGCCATTTTTGTGTTTTTCACAGAATCATTACAGTGCAGAGGGAGGACATTCGGCCCATCGAGTTTGCACAGGCTCTCTGAAAGAGCATTCCACCTAGTCCCATTCCCTTGCCTTATCCCCATAACCTTGCACATTCTTTCTTTTCAGATAGCAATCCTATTCCTTTTTGAATACCTCGATCGAACCTGCCTTCACCACCCTCTTAGGAAGTTCGTTCCAGACTCCAGCTACCATCTAGGTGAAAAAATGTTTCCTCACCTCACATTTATTTTGAATCTGTGCCCTCTAGTTCTTAATGTTCTCTTGAGTGGGAACAGTCTCTCACTATTTACCCTGTCCATAACCCTCAGGATCTTGAATGCCTCTATTAAGTCTCCTCTCAGCCTTCTCTTCTCCAAGGAAAACAGTCCCAACCTCTCCAATCTATCCTCATAGCTACAGTTCTTTATCTCTGGAATCTCCTCTGTACTCTATCCAATGCCTTCAAATCCTTCCTCAAGTATGCCACCCAGACTGGACACAGTACTCCATATTATTAGTAGGGAAATGGTGTTGGGGGAATTGATGGGATTGAAGGCCAATAAATCCCCGGGGCCTGATAATCTACATCTCGAGTACTTACGGAAGTGGCCCTAGAAATAGTGGATGTATTGGTGGTCATCTTCCAAGATTCTATAGACTCTAGGACAGCTCCTACAGATTGGAGGGTAGCTAATGTAACACCACTATTTAAAAAGGGAGGCAGAGAGAAAACAGGGAATTGTAGACCAGTCAGACTGACATCAGCAGTGGTGAAAATTCTAGAGTCCATTATAAACGATTTAATAGCTGAGCACATGGAAAACAGTGGCAGAATCGGACAGAGTCAGCATAGATTTATGAAAGGGAAATCATGCTTGACAAATCTACTGGAATTTTTCGAGGATGTAATGAGTAGAGTTGATGAGTGGGAGCCAATGGATGTGGTTTATTTGGACTTTCAGAAGGCTATCGACAAAGTGCCGTATAAGAGATTAGCTTGTAAAATTAAAGCATATGGGATTGGAGGTAGTGTATTGAGATGGATAGAACACACCTGGAATATTGTGTGCAGTTTTGGTCTCCTTATCTGAGGAAGGACGTACTTGCTGTAGAGGGACTGCAGCGAAGGTTTACCCGACTGATTCCTGGGATGGTGGGACTGACATATGAGGAGAGATTGAGTTGATTAGGATTATATTCGCTGGAGTTCAGAAGAATGAGGGGGGAATCTCATAGCCTATAAAATTCTAACAGGACTAGACAGGGTAGATGCAGGAAGGATGTTCCCAATGGGGGGGTAGTCCAGAACCAGGGGTCACAGTCTGAGAATACGGGGTGGACCATTTAGGACTGAGATGAGGAGAAATTTCTTCACCCAAAGAGTGGTGAGCCTGCGGAATTCGTTACCACAGTTGAGGCCAAAACATTGTATGCTTTCAAGAAGGAGTTAGATATAGCTCTTGGGGTGAAAGGGATCAAAGGGTATGGGGAGAAAGCGGGAGCAGGCTATTGAGTTGGATGATCAGCCATGATCATAATGAATGGCGCAGCAGGCTCGAAGGGCCAAATGGCCTACTCCTGCTCCTAGTTTCTATATGAGGCCTATCTAGTGTCTTATACAAGTTCAACATGATCTCCTTCCTCTTGTACTCAATGCCCCTATTAATAAAGCTTAATATACTATATGCTTTATTAACTGCTCTTTCAACATGCCCTGCCATCTTCAATGACTTATGTACATATACACTGAGGTGCCTTTATTCCTGCACCTCCTTTAGAGTTTCTCCCTTTATTTTATACTGTCTCACCATATTCTTCATGCCAAAGTGAATCACCTCACACTTCTCTGCATTGAACTTCATCTGCCACTTGTCTGCCCAATCCACTAACATGTCTATGTCCTTTTGAAGTTCAAGACTATCCTCATCACAGTTGACAACTTTTCCAACCTTCGTATCATCTGCAAATTTTGAAATCGTGCCCTGAACACCATAGTCTACGTCATTAGTAATTTTTGGATTGTATAAAGGAGCTCTCAGCTGAATCAGCTCTGAACTACATGTGAAAGCTGGGGTTCCCTACCATTGGGAGCTAGAGTAAGGCAACCAGAAAAATCATTCCTGGGCTGATGAAAAGAAGCCAGGCAACCTTCCAGTGTTGGTACTTGCAGTCTCCAATAAGGAAAGGAGCCTTTACCCTCTACCAGCATCTGCTCTACCTATCAAGTCCACCTACGAAGGTAAACTGCAACTCTTCAACTTCAAAAGCCATTGCAGCTGCTGAACCGAACTTCAACTTTCAACACCTTCACTTTGGAAAAAAGGTATTCAAGCAACCGGCCTGCAATGATATCTCAGAGACAGATTTGAAATCTCGTCTTTAAGAATAATTTTTTCTTTATCTGCGCTTGAACCTTTGTATCTGAATTTTAGTCAATAACTTTATCACTTTTAAGTAAATAACTTGCAGCAGTAGTTTTGCAATAAACTAACTTTTATCTTGTTTAAGAATACAGCTTGACTGCTAGGTTATTTTTAAATTGAATCACTTGCAAATTAAAAGGGGCTATACACATGCACACACACCACACACACAAATTTTAAATCACAGACCTCTTCAAGGAAACGCCTTTTATGTGATCAGGACAAAGTGTTAACTCTGCTTCTCTCTCTACAGATGCTGCCTGACCTGCTGAGCTTTTCCAGCACTTTCTGTTTTTATTTCAAATCTCCAGCGTCCACAGTATTTTTAATTTTATTTCACTGAGTGAATAAAATTTATTCACGGACAGTGCTGAATTTACAAAGCACATTGTTTCTCTAGTATGCTTTTCCACCTCCCCTCTGAACCCTCTATATTGCACTTAGCTCTCAATTGTATTTTCTACCTGACACCTTGTCATAAGCACACTTTTTCTTCTTTATCTTTATTTCCATCTCCTTTTTCATCCAGCGAGCTCTGGATTTGTTTGCCCTACCTTTCCCTTGACTGTGCCTGAACCATTTATTTTTTGAAGGTAGCCCATTGTTCAGCTACAGTTTTTCCCGCCAACCTTTCATTCCAGTCTATCCAGGCCAGCTCCATTCTTAGAACCATAGAACAATTATGCGCAGAAAGAGGCCATTCAGCCCATCATGTCTGTGCCAGCCATAAAAATAGAAAAAAGCTAGCCGCTCATTTTTAATTGCATTTTCTAGCAGGTTACAGCACTTCAGGTGCATATCCAGGTACCTTTTAAATGAGTTGAGCCTTTCCGTCTCAGCCGCCAATTTGGACAGTGAATTCCAGACACAAACCACCCTCTAGATGAAATGTTTTTCCTCATGTCCCCTCTAATCCTTCTACCAGTCAGCTTAAATCTATGCCCCTTGGGAATTGACCCCTCAGCTAGGGCAAGCAGGACTTCCCTGTCTACTCTATGTAGACCCCTCATAATTTTGTACACCTCAAATAAGTCACCCCTCAGCCTCCTCTGTTCTAAGGAAACCAACCCTAACCTATCCAATTTTTCCTCATAGCTGCAGTTTTCAAATCCTGGCAACAATTTTGTAAATCTCCTCTGTACTCTCTCAAGAGCAATTATGTCCTTCCTGTGATGTGATGACCAGAACTATATACAAAATTCCAGCTAACCATCCTGACCAGCGTTTTATACAGTTCCAGCATTATATCCTTTGCTTTTATATTCAACGCCTTGTCCAATAAAGGAAAGTATTCCATATGCTTCTTTACTACCTTATCCACTTGTCCTCCTACTTTCAGGGATCTGTAGATATGTACTCTAAGGTCTCTCACTTCCTCAACCTCTCTCAATATCCTCCCATTTATTGAGTATTCCCTTGCTTTTGTTCGACTTCCCCCAATGCATTACCTCACATTTCTCTGGACTGAATTCCATTTGCCACTTTTCTGCCTACTCGTCCAAACCATTGATATCATTCTGGAGACAAGAGCTATCCTCTTCACTATCGACTATGCGGCCAATTTTTTGTGTCGTCTACAAAGTTCCCAATCATGCCCCCGACATTTAAATTCAAATCATTAATATATATACAATAAACAGCAAGGTCTCCAACACTGAGCCCTGTGGAATGCAACTGCAAATCGCTTTCCACTCATAAAAACATCCATCAGCCATTACCCTTTGTTTCCTGTCATTGAGCCAATTTTGGATCCAACTCACCACCTTCCCCTGTATCTCATAGGATCTCACTTTTCTGTCCAGTCTGCCATGTGGGACCTTGTCAAATGCCTTACTAAAATCCATGTAGACAACATCTACTACACTACTCTCATCAATGCTCCTGTCACCTCCTCAAAAAATTCTGTTAAGTTAGTAAGACATGATCTTCCTCTAACAAAACCACGCTGACTATCCCTGATCAATCAATGCCTTTCTAAGTGACAGTTTATCCTGTCTCTCAGAATTAATTACAATAATTTGCCCACCACCAAAGTCAGACTGATATGCCTATAATTTTCTGGCCAATCTCTCACACCCTTTTTAAATATTGGTACAATATTTGCAGACCTCCAATCCTCTGGTACCTCGCCTGTATCTAGTGAGGATTGGAAAATGATCCTCAGAGCATCTGCTATTTCCTCCCTGGCTGCCTTTAACAATTTGGGATACAATCCATCTGGCCCCACTTTCAAGGATGCCAGTCCCTCCAGTACTTGCACTCTCATTATGTTTCTTGTATCTAATATTTCACACCTTTCCTCTTTAACTAGAATGTCTGCACCATCCCTCTCCTTAGCGAAGACAGAGACAAGGTACTCATTGAGAACCCTGCCTGCATCTTCAGCATCAACACACAAGTTACCATGTACATCTCTGACAGGCCCTACCCTTTCCTTGGTTATTCTGTTGCTCTTAACATACTGGTAAAACGTCTTTTTGGGTTTGCTTTGATTTTGTCCTTTTCCATAATGATGCTAAATCTAATGGTCACTATCTCCAAAATGGTCCCCCACTGTTACTTCATCCACTTGCCCAGCTTCATTTCTTGCCCCATTGAATTCAGCTCTTCCCCAGTTAATTATTCTTTCTTGAGATTGTCTATTGTCCTTTTCTACTGTCATCTAAACCTTACGATGCAATGATCACTGTCTCCTAAATGTTCCTCCACTGACACTTGATCTACTTGGCCCCCTCTTTGCAAGAACCGGGTCCAACAGTGCATCCTTGCTTGTTGGACTGGACACATACTGCTGTAGAAAATTCTCCTGAACACAATCTAGGAACGCTTGCCCCACTCCGCCCTTTACACTACAACTGTCCCAGTCTACATTCAGGTAATTAAAGTCCCCCATTATAACTGCTCTATAATGTTTGCATCTCTCTGCAATTTCCCTGCAGATCTGTTCCTCTACATCTTTCCCACTAATTGGTGGCTTATAAACTACACCGAGCAATGTGATTGTACCCTTTTTTTGTTTTTTAGCTCTAACCAAATTGATTCTGTCCTTGAACCTACTGGGACATCCTCTTTCTCCAGGACTGTAATGCTCTCCTTAACCAATAACACCATTCCTCCTCCCTTTCTTCCTTTGCTATCTTTTCTGAACACCTTGTACCCAGGAATATTTACACCCGGTCCTGCCCTTCCTTGAGCCAGGTCTCTGTTATCAACATCATGGGAAGAATTTTCGGGTCGACGAGTGGGGGCGGGGCCCTCTCGCCGACGTTAAAATGTCGTGCAGTAACATCAGGCAGGCGTCCCAACGTCACCGCACGTCACTTAGATTTTCAGTTTGGCGGGCTCGCAGCCGCGTGCCTGCTGAACTGTCAAAGGCCTATTAAGACCTGTTAAAAACTAATTGAATTAATAAAATGAGTTGCCCGTCCAACTCAGTGCCTCAGGAAGATTTCTGTGTTCTTTTACGTGCATGAAAGAGTGCAGTGCTGGGGCCCAACTATTTACAATTTATATTAATGATTTAGATGAAGAGACAGAATAATGTATCTAAGTTTGCTGATACATAAAGCTAGGTGGGGATGCAAGCTGTGAGGAGGACACAAAGACTGCAATTAGATATAGACAGGTTAAGTGAGGGAACAACAAGGTGGTTGTAAGAATAGAAAATCAGAATATTTTTTAAAAGGCATGAAACTTGTAAATCTTGAGGTTCAGAGAGACTTAGGTGTACTAGATCATACAAGGAATACAGAAAGTTTCATGCAGATAAAGCCAGCAATTAGGAGAGCAAATGGCAAAACAAAAATAAGAATACCTGGAAAAACTCAGCAGGTCTGACAGCATCTGCGGAGAGGAACACAGTTCATGTTTCGAGTCCGTATGACTCTTCATGTTGGCTTTTGTTATAAGGGGATTGGAGTACAAGAATAAAGAAGGTCTTGTTACAATTGTAGGGGGCTTTGGCAAAACTACACCTGGAGGACTGTGTGCTATTTTGGAATCCGTATTTAAGGAAGGATTTACTTGTATTGGAGGGGGTACAGCAAAGTTTCATTAGATCCCAGGATGAGAAGATTGTCCTATGATGAGAGGCTGAGTAAATTGGGTCTATATTGCTTGGATTTAAGAAGAATTGAGAGATGATCTCATTGAACGATTCAAGATTATGAAGAGGTTTGGGTGGACACTGAGAGGTTGTTTCCCCTGGCTGGGGAATCTAGAACAAGCTGGCACCTTACGATAAGGTACCAATCATCTAGGACTGAGATGAGGAGAAATTTATTCAAAGGTTGTGAAACTTTGGAATTCTCTACCTCAGAGGGTTGTGGATGTGCCATCATTGAATGTATTTAAGGTTGGGATTGACTGATTTTTGGTCTCTCAGGGAATAAAGGGATATAGGGAGCAGACGGGAAAGGGGAGCTGAAATCCAAGACCATCCGTGATCGTATTGAATAGCGGAGCAGGCTCAACGGATTGTATGGCCCACTCCAGCTCCTATTTCTTATGTTCTTATATTGTTTGTGGGTCATTGTTGTATGCAAAATGACTGTCACGTTTCCTATATTACAACACCAACTACACTTCAAAAGTACTTCATTGATAAAAAAGTGCTTTTGGATGTCCTGATTTTGTGAAAAGTGTTACACAAATGCAAGTTATTTCTTCCTTTCTTTGAACATTAAACTTACTTTGTTTAAGAGAGCATGGTTGAGGCAATGAAAGTTGCAGCCATGAACAGAAATCGCATACTGTGTTCACAGAAGTTTATTGATGGTTATAATGGTTGCCTTGTGTGGATTGTACATATAGAGCATGACTAACACAGAGCAGCCTGTGACATGCATTCCTTCAACTTATGGGGGGAGATCTAGTTAATGTTGCTTTTACATTCTTGAATATTTATTTGAGATCCTCATTTTTGGGTTTAACCACCAAACTCTAAATTTTAAAATCTATCTTTACAAGACAAACAGAAAACCAAAAATTACTCCCAAATCGCCCACTTGCCCATTTTGCCTTTTCACATCACATTCTCTCTTATCTATTTCTAGAGTGAGTAGGAGAGACATTTGGATAAAGTTTTTAAAATAATTATGTCGACTTCTTTCCCCCCAGCAGTTCCAACTCAAACTGTCTAAATTGAAAGCATTAATTTTAACATCTTGTGAACACTGTAAACCAAACAAATGGGGTTTCCGTGGGGCAGGACTTCCCCTCGTCGGGCAGGCATGGTGGGCAAGCCCAGGAGAGGCCGCAAAATGGTCCACCGCCCGCGATCAGGCCCCAACTGCAATTTCATGCTGACTGGCCAAGTAACGGCCAGCCAGTGTGAAATGTGCGCTAAGAGCATCAGCGCTGCTGAGATGGGGGAGGGAGGACCATCAGTGAGCGCTGAAGTTTGAGCAAGCGCGGGGCTGTGCTCACTGAAAGCTCGCTGAAGGCACAGAGCTCTGTCAGGGAGCTGAAGATATTTAAAATGAGAAATGAAGAATCAACAAACAATATAAACATGCCCCCACTCAGTCCCATGAAAAAGGACATGTTAAAAATGAGTTTTTAAAAAAAATTAACTTTTTTATTCACTGTAGGAAACCTCATCCCACCTGTGGGTGAGGTTTCGCAAAAAATGCAAAGACTGCCTGGCCTATTCGCCCGCCCACCAATCGTAAGGTTGGATGTGTAGTGAAAAATTCAACTTAATTACCTACTTAAGGGCCTTAATAGGCCTCTTAATGTGTTGAAGCTGGAAAGTATGTGGTCAGACCAAACCATAAACATTGCATTTGTTTCCAGTCACCAAAGAACATACAAACCCTAGCGAGTGGTGCAGAGAAGTGTCATTAATCTGATCCCAGTGTGTTGAGTTTTGAAGAAAGAAGTTTTCAGCTTGTAAGGAGGCAAACAAGGGGTCATCTTATAGAGGCACATGATAAATTGGAGGTGAGATAAAGGTATGTAAGAAATTGGAGATGTTATAGAGATAAAAGGGATATATCAGGAATACCCCTGTATAAATTAGTTTCTTGTAATCATTTTTTCTGGTTTTTCAGGGTAAGGGTAATCAGTTCTGAAGATTTGGTCAGCACCCGCTGACCAAAATATCGTGCAAGGTGTGCTACTTCATGCTTGGGCATGTCGGGCATGCGCCCGCAGGCCCAGCTGAAAATCCTGTCCCATGTAGTTATATTGAGAGAGTGGGAGAAGTACTGATGAAACTCCTGGCAGAAAAGAATGCCAAATGTAATTAATCTAAAACAACATTTTGCACGCTGAAAACAACGAACCAGTAAAAGCAAACTCCAAACCCAGGGAATCCAGGACATTTTTCATTGTTAAGTCAGGACTAACTATCCAAAGTTCAGATAAATCCTTGCTGTAGCTCCACTCATAAATTAAACTCTAGGGAACAAACCTTTTGCTTCAATACAGTGACCAAACCCATGGCATGGACTGCAGTGGGAGTCAAGAAGGTGGCTCATCAACACCTTCTCAAGGGCAATTATGAATGCACAATAAATGCTGGCTTTGCCAGTGACACTCATATCCTATAAACGAATAATAAAAAAATTCTGGCCCAACTATTTCAAACAGGTAAAGCATACAGGGGCTCATTTTCTGAGTGCTCCCATCAGGGAGCCTCATCTTTGTATATCACATGTCAGGAATTCAGATACTTCTGCCCATGACTTTTCATTCATTCATTTTCAATAGTTGTAAAATACCCCAGTTTCTAATTTGTGTTACAAGTGGGTGAAGCATAGAATTGAAAATGATGTCCATGAGGTAAACAAATGAGTGAACTGAGATTGACTGAAACAGAGAAAACAGCAGATATTACTTAAGAGAATGATGATCAGTTAGGGAGATGTGACTTATTGAAGTGTCCCAGGGAGGAATGATGACCACCTAATCATTGGCTGATCTACATAAATGATCTAGGATTCAGAAACTCAGCATGTCAGTCAAACTTACAGATGATACTAAACTGAGAAGGGCCGAAAAGATTTGATGAAGCAACTCAAGAATTACAGAAGGACCAGACAAAGCAGTATAGAGGGAGCTTTGCACTGTAAATAATCCATACTTTAGCTTGACCCTCAATGCTGGTGTAACATTTGACAAAATGTACCATTCTTCAGAACTGATTCTTCAGAACCCTGAAAAACCAGAAAAAATGATTACAAGAAATTAATTTATACAGGGGTATTCCTGATATATCCCTTTTATCTCTATAACATCTCCAATTTCTTACATACCTTTATCTCACCTCCAATTTATCATGTGCCTCTATAAGATGACCCCTTGTTTGCCTCCTTACAAGCTGAAAACTTCTTTCTTCAAAACTCAACACACTGGGATCAGATTAATGACACTTCTCTGCACCACTCGCTAGGGTTTGTATGTTCTTTGGTGACTGGAAACAAATGCAATGTTTATGGTTTGGTCTGACCACATACTTTCCAGCTTCAACACAACAGCCTCAGAGTTATACTCTCTTGATTTGGCATTATAGCTCAGTGTTCCGTTGCTTTGATAACTGCTCGCCTGCAGTGACTGTGCGGGATCACTGTAGAACAAAAACAGACAATGCTGGGAGCACCGAATAAGACAGTATCTGAGTAAACAAAAGGAGTTGATGTTTAGGGTGTGGATCCTCCTTCTGACACACTAACTGTTCTGTTCCCACCATGGATGTTGCCTGACCTGCTTTTCCATTTATCTCATATTTCCAGCATCTGCAGTTTTTTTGCCTTATGTAGCGTCTACTGCCACACCTTAATTTTTCAGCCTCTCCCTTTGTTGGTTCAACATCAGTGTGCAAAACCTTGCCCTTATCTGCAATGAAGTTTAGCTCCTGTAGTTCTGTCACTTGTGAGACTGTTGTGTTAAAGCTGTAAAGTATGTGGTCAGGCCAAACCATAGACTTTGCATTTGTTTCCAGTCACCAAAGAACATAAAAACCCTAGCGATGGTGCAGAAAAGGGTCATGAATCTGTGTCAAGACTGTCCAATGTCATTCCAATTAGGACACGGAGCAACAACAGAGGGGACAGTTTCATTCATCCATCTCACTTGGTTTTTGAATGTAGCTCCCAGAGACAAAAGGATAACATACTAACCTGGCAAAGACCAGGCCCTAGTAAATCTATTTTAAGACAGTACAACAACCAGAATTTATGAGAATAGTCAATAATATGAATTTGATGCATTATTTCCTCTATTAATTTTTTATATTATCTTGCTGCTGCAGTATTAATGTTGGTTTTCCATTAGGATAGTTATTAGAGTTTATGCACTGCCTCATTACCCATTAAGAGACGACAGATGTATTTGCTCACTCTCAGTACATTCCCCAACAAGCAGCATTGGAGGCTTATTCCTACGGGGCAAAATATTGAGGATCAACCAAATTCCCCACTAAACAAAATCCTGGATTTCTAAGAGAACCAATGGGACATAAGCTGATTTGCCTAATAATTTCGCCTTAGGAAGGGTGTTGGGTTTGGTGTCTGGTTGGTTTGGCTCAACATTAACAATGAAGTGGATTCTTGCAATGATTCAGCAGTGTAATCCTTGCAATGGTGGGGGGTGGGGAGAGTAACAACCAGGAGAATTTAATTATTAAAATAATGCCAATTAGCAGGAAATGTTAGTGAATGGACCTTTAAAATTTAGCACTCATGCCATGAGATTAGAATGCAACCATCAACAGCAGAAATACAGGCTGTCTTCAGCCAAACAGGTCAGGATGCAGAGATCAAAATAAATTCAGCCTTAGTAACAACAAGTTGCATTTGTATAGTATCTTTAACATGGCAAAATATCCCAAGGCACTTCACAGGAGCATGATGAGGCAAAATTTGACTCTGAGCCATATAAAGAGAAATTAGGACAGGTAACCAAAAGCTTGGTCAAACAGGGAGGTTTTTAAGGAGCATCTTAAAGAAGGGGAGGATCAGAGAGTAGATGCTAGGTTTAGGGAGGAAATTCAGACCTTGGAATTTTTAAACTCATTCACTGCTGGCAAGAAGCTTCAACTGGGGACACCTCCTGGCCGTCTTTCTCACTTGACCCCTCCTGGCTACCCTCAGATGTGTCCACCCTTGGACAGATACTCATCGGTTGACTGGGCTCTGGATTCAATTTGGTTCCAGCTGCACTTGAACTTCCCTTGTGGCGGTGGAGTTTCAGAGTTACTATCTTTCCCTGACCTGTTACCTCGAGGGTTGATTCCCAACCTGTCCCATTTTGTTTGGGGCACTACTGCCCTCAGGTGGCAATCCAGCTCCTGCTTCAATACCCTGCAGCTCAACAACTAGGCAAGGCATCTCACTCACCATCTGCATGTCTACTTGGGACTTTCCCTGTTCTCCGTCTAAGGTTGGAAAGACGGTGTGGGCTGGCCAGACCTTCTGCGCATACCGCAGGGGTACAGGATTTTTCCTTTTTAAATCGTTCTGACTGGTTTGGGGCGTGTCCCTATTCTGTCCTGTATCTTTGAGGATATCTTTGCTCACAGGGTTTGGGCTAGCTTTGGCTGCTGTGCCCTGTGGCTCTTCAACTGGCTCCTCACCAGCTCCAGAGGTATTTGGGAATCTCTCAGGTCTGCCTCCAAATTCAGAAAGATGGGTTTGGGTTGCTCACCCAGCCAGCAGGGGTACAGGCTCCTTTTGTCTTAAATCTGGGCAAGGTCATTTCCTCACCAACAGAGTATCTATTCAGGGATTTTCCTGGCATCCCTCTTCTAAAATTGAAAAGAACGTTTCAGACAGTCAGACCTCCTGCACACCCAGCAGGGAAAAAGGTTCTTATTTTTTTTAATTTACTGACCAGGTCTGGGGACTTTCTGTGCTCCTGTTTATCTCCATGGAGAAGGATTCCATTAGCCCCTCTTTGACTGCATCTCCTCCAACCTTTGCTACTCCCATCCCAGCCTTTCTGCTCTCCACCACCACCCCCCCAGCTCCTCAGCTGAGTACTGCCCACCTGTTTTGGATGCCAGCAAGTTAACTGCAACACTTGCTCTGCCTTTTGAGTGGTGGCAGGTATGGATTTGCTCATGGGGTAATGACTTCCCCAATTTAGTTACTGTAGAGGTGGGCCAGTCCCTATTCGGTCCCATGTCCTTTTGGACACCCTGGCTCACATGGGTTGGCTAGCTTCTACTGCTCTGCCATGTAGCTCTTTGACTGTGTGAGGCAGCTCCCTCACTATTTTGCTGTCTGGGAATGGCCCTGTTCCCTGCTTAATTTAGCAAAGAAGGAGGTGTTGATCACTTTGGTCCCTGGCTCACTCCCTTCGTCTCTTTGAAAATCCATTTTCCCGACCTCTTTGAATTTTACTGGCCTAATCTCAGCCTTTTTAAATCCAGGTTTCTTTCTCTGAGCCACTTTCTCTCTGATGGGTTCTTTCGCCTCCCTGCAGGGTCTCTGAACTTTTTTCAGCCTTCTGCCAAAGTGCAGAGTTTTGCTGAAATTCTTTGGGTTGCCCAGCCTCTCTGGTTTGCGCTGGCTTCTCGGGGCACAGTGCTTGGGACCTCACCAAATCATTCCCCCATAATATAGCTAATTCCCTCTGTCTCCTTTCCATCTCCTTTTGGAATTTCCTCTCTGCTTCTTGAGCTTTTAATTTCATCTCCAACATCTTTTTCTGGTGAGCCCGTTCTCTCTCTTGCTCTCTTTTCTGGAACTCTCTCTCTTTCCTGGAATACTCTCTCTAGTGTCCTCTTTTTCAGCTCTGACAGCCGTTTTGTGGCCAGGATAATTATCATGAATACAGGTCTCCAGTCATTTTTTTGGTTCTGATTCTTCTATCTGTCCTGGATAGGGACTGAGGTCTAAATTTTGCAAAGGTATCTGGAGAGCCTTGGGCTTTTGGCCTCAGGAGGAACTTTTACCTGTATCTTCCAGGCTACAAATCTTAATTGTCCCTGACATGTCCCTGACATCTCACTAGTTAGTACTTCCTTTTCCACACCTATCTTTGTGGTATAATTTACCATGTTGCTTTAATGTGAGATTAAAAGAATTTGCTGCGGTAAGTTACTTGTGTTTTAAAATTTGTGCCAGCCACCGAGTTTTCCTCTTAGCTTCCAATTGGCTCTTTTGTATCTGATTTGACTGGTCTCTTAACTTGGACTCTGGTCAAATTCAAATTGAGTTCATCCTGGACTTGAGCATCCAATTACTGTTACAGACAGGAGGAGGTTTAATTTAGAACAGTCCTCCTGATTTCTCCACTCACGACCCATATGTAAACAGAAAGGTGTTTTTGATTTTTCAATTCCCCTTTTTAAGTGGTGGCGTATTTTCCCCAACCCCTCAGTTTTGGAGTGATCCAACCCTCTATTAATAACCCCACAGCAAACTCGAGATAGAGTAAAATCAGAAGGTTAGTTTATTTTACACACTCAAAACGCGAGGGGAGGCAGTGTCACTACGTAACCCCAGTACATTCACACAATAAAAGAGGAATAAGAGAAAGAAAGAGGCCTAGAGCAGACTACACCAAAAAAAAATTATTATTTCATGTGAGTCCAGAGCTCGGAATCAAAAGCTCCAATGTTGCACTTCTTCAGATGTTAGTAGGCTGAAACTGTTGCAGGGTGATCTGATTTTCCAGAAGCAACAACTTCCACAATGGAAGAAGGCATGTAGAGATGAATTAGTCTTCTAGGCACAGAAAAAGAAGTTTAGATGTTCCAGTGATACACAGTGTAGACGAGGGCCAAGTAACATAAAACTTGGACTGAGCCCTTGTTCTGTTGCTGCTTTCTTGATGGAAGATGGCAAACTGAGGCAGGCTGCTAGCCTGGAGTCCTATTATCTCTTCTGAGGTTAAACAATAACTGAAGATGGAATCTGAAAGCTGTATAATTAAAGTAATTCAAACAGCTCAAGTCTCAGTCATGTGACAGGATGGTTTTTGGTCAAGCCATTCAGCTAACAAGGCCCCCATGTAAAACCTATTGTGTTTTGAGCAGGTAACTAGAACCATTAGCACAATGTTGGAGATGAGGAATCACAAATAGCTCTGCCTTTGTCCATAAAAACAAAAAACTACGGATGCTGGAAATCCAAAACAAAAACAGAATTACCTGGAAAAACTCAGCAGGTCTGGCAGCATCGACGGAGAAGAAAAGAGTTGATGTTTCGAGTCCTCATGACCCTTCAACAGAACTGAGTAATATTAGGAGAAGGGTGAAATTTAAGCTGGTTTAAGGTGGGGGGGGGGGTGGTGGGGGGAGAGAAGTTGGGGGAGGCTGTGGTTGTAGGGACGAGCAAGCAGTGATAGGAGCAGATAATCAAAAGATGTCACAGACAAAAGAACAAAGAGGTGTTGAAGGTGGTGATATTATCTAAATGAATGCGCTAATTAAGAATGGATGGCAGGACACACAAGGTGCAGCTCTAGTGGGGGTGGGGTGGAAAGACTAACAGGGCATAAAAGGTATAGATTTAAAAATAATGGAAATAGGTGGGAAAAGAAAAATCTATATAAATTATTGGAAAAAACAAAAGAAAGGAGGAAGAAACGGTCACCCACTTTCCGGGGTCCCAGGCAAACATTAGCAGGGGACACATACCAATACTCGTTCTCTCATCAAGACTTTCACATCACCACCATCCCATCTGTAATGTTGCTCAAACTCTGGCCCTTCTAGGATAGGCTCACCACACACAGGGAAGATGCACCTCACCTAATCTCTGCTCCATCACTTCTCATCATATGCCTTTCTTTCTTCTTCATACAGGCCAAGCTGGCGTAAAACAGGTGTGAGAGCGCAGACCGGGGGAGGGCGGCTGACATAATTGCCCTCACTGAGTTTGAGGAGGCTGCAGCCAAGCTGGCTGGGGAGAAACGGGATTACTCCTGTGGGGAGGAGGAGATCGGCCTCTCCCACCAACTCAGTACGGATTACAGCTCCATCACTTCATCAAATCCTGACATTCACAGTGAGTCATGGGTGGTCTTATCTAGCTCATGCTCATTAGATGAAACTCTATTTTCTAGGCACCAGCAGATCAAGGGCCGCAAGCCAGTCCAGCACCAGTGTGAGCCCACTGACATCATCCGAAGAGGAAGCTCCAGAAGAACGATCATGACACTCACACACACCCTCCACCAGCTCAGAGACACACACGTCGGTGGGGCACAGATGTAGGTTAGGCTCGGGCTCACTTTCTGGGGAACACTTCACTGACATGTCCCGCAGCAGTCGGAGCCAGGGACAAGCCCAGGTCTCTAGCACTCAGAGGGCTGCTGGAGACAAGTCCAAGTCAGATGATGAGCCTCTGGAAGCAGCCACCAAATCTATGCTGGAGATACAATGACAGGCGGCGGAACATCAGGTAGAGATTCAACAGTCACTCAGCAGTCTAGAGTGAACAATGGAGGAGTTTGTCTGCGTTCTGCCTGATGTCATGGCTCCGACATGCGAACACCTCAATGTCACCATGGAAAGGTTGGCGACCACTATGGAGACCTTGGTCCAGCATGTCTAGCCGGATTTGTATTTGGCCCTGCACTCCATGACCGCACACCCTGGTGGGCACCATCAGGATGTAGGCGACATGGTGATGAGGCACCTTGACCCTCCCTCCAAGTGCACCATCTCTTGCAGGAGTCAGGCAACCACAGGGAGGAAGGGCGTCAGCCAGACACTCCGGGAGCCTCCTCTCAGGACATTCCAAGGGTGAGCAGCTGCTCACAGCCCCCTCTGCCTCTGACCCCATCCACTCCAGCTTCTCAGACCACCAAAGGCTTTTCTGCCCCTGTGCAGGTGACCCTTATCAGGTTGGGGCCCTCCATTACATGGGCCACCAGAGGAAGTCCGCCAAGGTCATTACAGATCAAGGTCATCAGGACGTAGCAGTCAGCAGCTTCCACTTCTGTTGCGGATGTCGGGACTGCAACTAGACAGAGTTAGGAAAGTTAAGAAAAATTGAAGTCACTTTTGGCTCACAGGTGTGCTCAGCACATAAATAAATTGAACTTTTGTTAATACATTTGATGGTTATGTGAACGTTCCTGTCTTATTTCGGGGTTTAGCCTTCCCCCCACTCAGTGAAAGTGTGCCCCTGTGAGATTTACATTCCTGTGATGTCAACCTCAGTTTAATTAGTATCCGCACCCCTTGTATGATATCAGGGAGATGTGTTTAGATCTTTATTGGAAATGTGTGACTTCCTCAAAGAACACCATTGAGCAAGGGCAGCTCATCAGCATTGATAATCTAACGGCATTTATATCTCCTCAGTGGTATGGGAGGAGGAGGTCTCTAGGCATTTCCACGTCTCAGTCACGGCAGTGTTTCCATCATTAGATGGCAGCGAAGGCTTCAAGTCTTCTCTTGCATTGCTCTTGTTCCTAAGTGGGCTCTCAGTTCCCAGAGTGAGCTCACTCATAGGGCCACACGGACCAAAGCAAAGATCATGGCCTGGCGATTTGTGAGGCAAGTGTGAATGCAGGACTCATTCGCGCTGTAATGGGTGGACATCCCCTGAGATGAAAGCAAATGGCATTGAGGGCTAGGAGAGATGTGGCCATATTTTCTCACTTGACTTCACTCTTCCTGGAACCTGTCAGCAATTAACATATCATGGGCAGGTCTCCAACGTCTTCCTTCCTCCATGGTGTGAGACTGACCATCAGCAGTCTCCTAAGGTTCTTGGGCCTCTGGATCTTCATCCTCCAATGAGCTCTCATCCTCCTCCAGGTCATCCTCTGGCAGGGGTCACCTCTTTGCATAGACAGACTGTGAAGGGCGCAATACACTGCGATGATGCGAGAAATCCTGTCGGGAGTGTATTGGAGTGAGCCACCTGAGCAGTCCAAGCATGTGAAGTGCATCTTTAGAAGCCCTATGGTCTGCTCTATAAGGGAGTGTGTGGAGCTGTGAGTACGTTGTACCTCTCCTCGGAACAGCTCTGAGAGCGACGCACTGGTGTCATTAGCCAACGTTTCAGTGGCCACTCCTTATCCCCAGGAAGCCGTCCCTGCAGACATAATGGCCCCTCAAAAATCTCAGGCACCTGGGAGTGAATCAGGATGTAGGAGTCACGGCCACTCCCAGGGTACTGTGCACAATTGTGCAGTAAGTGCTTCCGGTGATCACACACCAGTTATACATTGATGGAATGATAGCCCTTGTGGTTTATAAACATTAAGGGCTGCTGCCATGGAGCCCGTGTAGCCACATGGGTGCAGTATTTTGCACCCTGAATTCTTGGGAAGCCAGAGATGGCAGCGAAGCCAGTGAATCTCGCAGCCTGGCTATCTTCATCCAGACCAAACCTGACATAATGATGGGCCTTCCTGAAAAGGGGATCTGTGACCTCCTTTATGTATCGATGTGTTGCAGACTGAGAGATGCTGCACAGGTCGATTGTTGATCCTTGGAAAGAATCAGGGGCCAAGAAATTGAGTGTAGCAGTCACCTTTAAAACCACTGGCAGGGGATACTCTCCAACTCCATATGGCGTCAAGGTCTTCATGAAGAACGTAGCACATGTGATGTACCAGATCTTGGGACGAGTACAGACATGCATGGCATTGCCGCTCACTCATTTGTAAACAGGAGTCCCTTGGATGATAAACCCTAGGGGCAGAATTTTGCCGTCGGCGAGCAGGGGGTGGGGCCCGTTCGCCGACACATAAAATGACGAGGGATAACGTCGGGCGGAACTTCTGATGTCATCCCAGCCCATTTAAATTTTCAGGAAGACGGGGGCACAGCAAAATCAGCTGCGGGCCTACTGACCTGTCAATGGCCAATTGAGGCCATTGACAGGATTAATTATACAATTAAAGGACCTCCCTGTCCAACCTTAAGGTTGGCGGGCAGGCCAGGAGCCCCGGCGGGCAATAGATAAAAGAGGTTTCATCCAGCAGCGGGATGAGGTTTCATGTAGGGTTTTAAAAAGTTTAATAAACTCATTATGTAAATTATGAACATGTCCCATCTCACATGACATTGCCACATGAGGGAGACATGTTAGGGATTTTCTTTTCTATTTTTCATATTTTTAAAAGTGTAAGCGATTTCCCTGAGGCAGTACTTAGCCTCAGGAAGATGTGTGTCT
The DNA here is from genome assembly GCF_017639515.1 of Carcharodon carcharias. Taxonomy (NCBI): domain Eukaryota; kingdom Metazoa; phylum Chordata; class Chondrichthyes; order Lamniformes; family Lamnidae; genus Carcharodon; species Carcharodon carcharias. The sequence goes on from NC_054491.1 coordinate 22,862,356, forward strand.
TTAGTGCACATGTGCGAAAGAGCGCACTCTCGCTTTTGGGGACCACCCCCCACCCCCCCCCCCCCCCCCCCAACCCGCCCACAGGAAGCGCTGTGCTTCCCGCTGGACATCACTCTGGGCAGGCTTTAATTGCCCCGCCCATGTAAAATGGCGGCAGGGCCCGCTTCCCGCTGGAGATTGGGTCGGGCCACCCGCCCGACAGGCAGAAAATTCTGCCCTAGGTCTGGTGAGCCGCCCCTGTTGTCTGGGTGTCTCCTCCTGACCCTCCTGATCATGCTGTGGCTCCGCTTGACCATATCCCTCCTGCTGGAGCTGTGCAGAGAGTCGCCTCTCCCTCCTTCACCTCCTCCATTGCATTAGGACCTTGACAAAGACAGCATTGAGCCCTGGTTCCATATCTGCTTTTGCCTTTTCTCTGAAAGGAAACATTGAAGACATTAATGATTCAAGGGGCAAGAAAGCAAAGCTCAGGAGATGGCACGTTCAGAGACTGTGAGGATCCGTAGTTTGTCCTGCCCTAATTGCATGACGGCTGACGCCGCATTGTCCCAGAGACACTAGCACACACATGAAGGTGACCAAGATGGCATTGCAGATGTAGCATCTTGAGCCTTGCATGGGATGCTAAAGTTTAAGTGAGATGAGTGACCCAACCTAGCTCTGTGCCCCAAGCTTTGGTGTGGCATATTATTAGCCAATCAATTGCTCATGGTCAATAAGTGGATGCCCTTTGGCCCATTAGGAGTGTCAAACCTGGTGAACAGGTGGCTGACCTTCATTGATGGAACGCCATATATGATACAGCTGTACCTCCTTCACTATTGCCTTCATTCCCAAATTCCACATCCCTATGTGTTATTCTTTGAGATGCAGCAAATGTGATGTGCAGCCTCTGAGTTCTGAGTAGCCCTTTAACAGTGCTAATGAAGCCATTGGCTTTCAGTGGCTTTCATTGCAAGGAGGTCTTCCTTCTTTCTTTCTAAGCAGGCTCCTGCTCACTCCTGTGGCAACAAGAAGTTAAAGGGTGACCCCAGAAAGACTCCACCGTGTTCGCCCTTCCCCCTAACTGTCATTCCACTGCCTTCCCTCCCTCGTGTTCATCCTTCCCCCGACTGACATTCCACCACACTCTCTCTCCATTGCCCCCATCGTGTTCGTCAACCCGACCGAGGCCCCACAGCCCACCCTCGATTGAAATGCTAGTTTCTGAAAGTGGAGGCCTGCATGAGTACCACTGCTCAGTGGTATTCCTTGGGACAATGAAAGCAAAGAGAAGGAGCAGTCCAACCCTACAGCCCCAATAGAGTGGCATTAATGGCAACAAGACCAGTGCTGTGCTATGGCAGGTAGTCTACGTATGTTGCACTCACCTTGAAGTTACCATTGAACTGAGGTCTGACTTGTGCATGTTGCCCTTTTTCAAACGGATTTAAGGCCGACGTAACTTCTTGTTGGCGTGACAGAAGATTGGAAGGCATGGCAAGATTCCAGAGAGCAGCTGTTTTAATGAACGTTCATGACATGCTAATTAATACAAATAGGATTCGCGCCACTAGTCAGTAGGATAACCGACCCACCATGAACACACCGTTGGGAGAATTGTGACTTGCGATTTTTGCCTGCCGCTTGCTTCTCTGCTCCCGCCTGCCTCGAAACTTCAAGCCAAGGTGTTTGTTGAATAGTTTGTAAACTTCCTTTGTGCATCCTGACTTCCTTCACCCCATTCCTGATTGCTGTGCCTTCTACTGTCTAGGTCCTAAGCTCTGGAATTTCTCTCAAGCTGCTCCACTAATTCCTAAACTAACTCATTGACCAAGCTTTTGGTCACTTGTCCCAGTGTCTCCTTCTTTGGGTGAGTGTCAATTGTTTTGTCTGAGAAGGCTCCTGTGAAGACCCTTGGTGCTTTTTACTACAATAAAGGCACTATATAAATGCAAGTTATTGTTGTTGAACTAGCCTCTGGTTGGCTCAGCTCATTCAAAGTCCACTCAGGTTTATAAAGCACTCTGATTTCATTATGCCTGTGATATCTCGCAATGATTAGTGCCCATGCTGCATTTTATTGGCTTCTAGAAAATGAAAGTAAAAACATAAAAGTGTAGGAGGCTTTTTGTTGAGATTTTGAAATTCAGCATCCATCATTTTCATATTTCAGCTGTCAATCCTGCAGTGTGAGGCTGTGATCTGTGACAGCCAGATGCAGTCACACATTCGCCTGTAAAAGTGGCTTAGTCTGAGTTCCTCAGAAGAACCAGCCAAAGGTTCAGACCAGACTGCCAACTGCAACAATTGCTCTGCATATGGCTATTCTTCAGAAGGGGGTGATTAGAATGTGAAACTCGCCACCACAAGGAGTTTCAGGTGGATGGCACAGACATATTTCAGGGGAAGATAGATAAACAAATGAAGAAGGAGAAAGGAATAGAAGGTTACACTGATAGAGTTAAAAGGGTTGTGGAAGGAGCTTGTGTGGAGCGTAAATGCTGGCATAGACCAGTTGAGCCGAATGGCCTGTTTCTGTGCTGTTAATTCTTGTTAAATATGTTGTGGGGCACATCATAAACTTGGAGGTTGGTAAGAAAATAATTAAAGATGATGAGATAAGGAAAGTTCACAGCTGGTGAGTTGTCCACTGAGCTGTCCAGGAATTGACCATTGCTATGGAAACAGCTCAGACTGTTTCAAACTTTCCCATCCCTGATATAGACAGTCCACCCCCTTGCGTACACTTCCCACACAGCAACTAAACTACTTTCTTGTGAAACTTTCACACAGAAATGTCCCCTATGGGACAGATTATGAAAATGTTAACATTTTACTGTAAATTATAGAATCTGTGAGAGCCTCCAGAGCATTTCCATATTCTTATCAGATTTACTGCAAGAAGTACTTGAGGGCATTGTAATAAAAGCTCCAGCATCCGCAGTTTTTTTGTTTTTATCTCTGTGTTACCTCTCTCTTTGTCTGGTCTCCTTATTCAATACTGCTGTCACATCTTTGCCCCTTTGCAGAAAGCCCATTCCCCAACACTTGTTTTGATTTGAATCCATTTCTATTAACATCCTACTACTCAGTCTCTAATTACAAAAAGTAAAACAGCTGTTGTATCCCCATCACTCACTGACGGTCTTAATAGAGACCCGCCGTCTTGCACATTTAACAGGAATTCCTCTGAAACTCACCATTCAATTACATTCTAAACATCCATTTTCTACGCTTGTTGCTAATGCCTGTAATTAGCACTCGATTATAATTTATGTTTTAGCTCCTTTTTCACTCAGTGCCTTGGCTTTCACAAAAGGATGAATTCTATTCTCATTGAGCAAGCTGACTCTCTTACAATGGATAATTGATGATAATGCTTCCTAATGTGTCTTATTTCTCCAGCCCTTTACCAGGCCTAGATTGTACAGACTATTTGAGTTTTTATTCAGCTCCTTGTACAATGCCTCAATGACTGGGACTCTGTCTAAAGGAGGAGGGCTGAGGACATAGCCTTCTTTTTTTAGCTCTCTCCTCTTGACAGATTTTTTTTCACTGTTACTTAGAAAGGTTTTGAAACTAAAAATTGTACTGAGGACAACAATAATGAATGTGTATAGAGCTGAGATTTGTCAGTTCCAATTTATTTTTTGTCTGAGGGTTTTAACAAGATCATCACTGCAGCAGAGAATGAGACAGGGAGAAAAGGTAGAGAAATATAATGTCCAATGTTGTGAGATTGAAATGCAGCCCTGCTCTTTCTCTTCCTCTTTATATATCAGCAACACAATAGAACGTTGTTCTTGTTTAATTTCTGTAAAGAGGTGTCACTGTATTTTCAAAAGCTCTTTAAATGAATGGATGGAAAACCATGATAAAAGCAAAAAACTGCAGATGCTGGAAATCCAAAACAAAAACCAAAAAAACTGGAAAAACTCAGCAGGTCTGGCAGCATCTGCGGAGGGGAACACAGTTAACGTTTCGAGTCCGAATGACCCTTCAACAGAACTAAGTAAAAATAGAAGAGAGGTGAAATATAAGCTGGTTTGGGGGGGGGTGGGGGGTGGTTTCCACCCACAGTGGTTGACAGGGCCCTCAACCATGTCCGGCCCATCTCCGCGCATCCGCCCTCACACCTTCCTCTTCCTCCCAGAAACATGATAGGTCTGTACTTATCACCCCACCAGCCTCCGCATTCAAAGGATCATCCTCCGCCATTTCCAATTCCAGCATGATGCCACCACCAAATACAGCTTTCCTTCACCCCACCGGCGGCATTCCGCAGGGATCGTTACCTCTGGGACACCCTGGTCCACTCCTCCATCAGCCCCTACACTTCAACCCCCTCCCACAGCACCTTCTCATGCAACTGCAGAAGGTGCAACACCTGCCCCTTTACTTCCCCTCTCCTCACCATCCAAGGGCCCAATCACTCCTTTCAAGTGAAGCAGCATTTCACTTGCACTTCCCTCAATTTAGTCAACTGCATTCGTTCCTCCCAATGCAGTTTCCTCTACATTGGAGAGACCAAACGTAGACTGGGTGACCGCTTTGCAGAACACCTTCGGTCTGTCCGCAAGCATTACCCAGACCTCCCTGTCGCTTGCCATTTCATCACTCCACCCTGCTCTCTTGCCCACATGTCCGTCCTTGGCCTACTGCATTGTTCCAGTGAAGCTCAACGCAAACTGGAGGAACAGCACCTCATCTTCCGACTAAGCATTTTATAGCCTTCTGGACTGAATATTGAGTTCAACAATTTTAGATCATGAACTCTCTCTCCTCCATCCCCACCCCCTTTCCGATTCCCCCCCTTTTTTTCCAATAATTTATATAGATTTTTCTTTTCCCACCTATTTCCATTATTTTTAAATGTATTTTCATCCATTGTTTTATCTCTACCTTTTAGCCTTTTTCGATTCCTTCACCTCACCCCGCCCCCACTAGGCCTATCTGTACTGCATTGTTCCAGTGAAGCTCAACACAAACTGGAGGAACAGCACCTCATCTTCCGACTAGGCATTTTACAGCCATCCGGACTGAATATTGAATTCAACAACTTTAGGTCGTGAGCTCCCTCCCCCATCCCCACCCCCTTTCTGTTTCCCCCTTCCTTTTCTTTTTTTTTTCTTTCCAATAAATTATATAGATTTTCCTTTTCCCACCTATTTCCATTATAAAAAGAGAAAAAGAAAAAAAAAATATTTATTTATTTATTTTATTTATTTATTTTTTACATCTTTTATGCTCTCCCCCACCCCCACTAGAGCTATACCTTGAGTGCCCTACCATTCATTCTTAATTAGCACATTCGTTTAGATAATATCACCAACTTTAACTTTAACACCTATGTGTTCTTTTGTATTATTGTTGACATCTTTTGATGATCTGCTTCTATCACTGCTTGTTTGTCCCTACAACCACACCCCCACTCCACCTCTCTCTCTCTCTCTCTCCGCCCCCCACACACACACCTTAAACCAGCTTATATTTCAACTCTTTCTTGGACTCGAACTCAAGTTCTGTCGAAGGGTCATGAGGACTCGAAACGTCAACTCTTTTCTTCTCCGCCGATGCTGCCAGACCTGCTGAGTTTTTCCAGGTAATTCTGTTTTTGTTTTTGTTTTGGATTTCCAGCATCCGCAGTTTTTTTGTTTTTATTTTTGTTTCTATCTGTATCTTGCTTGTCCTGCTTTCTACCCTTAATTAGCACATTCCTTAGATAACATCACCACCTTCAACACCTCTTTGTCCTTTTGTCTGTGACATCTTTTGGTTATCTCCACCTATCACTGGCCCTCTATCCAGCTCTACATGTTCCACCCTCCCCCTTAAACCAGCTTATATTTCACCTCTCTTCTATTTTTACTTAGTTCTGTTGAAGGGTCATTCGGACTCGAAATGTTAACTGTGTTCCTCTCTGCAGATGCTGCCAGACCTGCTGAGATTTTCCAGGTATTTTTGTTTTTGTTGTGGATGGAAAACCATGGTGGGCTTACATTAGGGGTTTGCAAATCTCATGGCCCAATTTTCCTTTATGGGCTCCTCCCTGATTATGCTTTATACACAGATGCTAAAGAGAAACTATCTGGTGCTACTATGTTAATTAAAGTTCTGATTTATATCCCGTGCCTTAGTCCAGCATGTGTATTAGATCTGTACTGCAGAGGATAATCATATCGTGACACATTCCAGTAAACCAACTGACAGCAGTAAAGCTTCTCTGTTTGATATCTGTGTCTCATGAACATTTCCCTGCATTAAAAATAAAGGCATGCTCCACATGATGGGGGACATGAAGCCCGATTACAGAAATGGTCAATGACAAGGGATCCAAGTAGGACATCTGGTATGAATTCCAAAACCATAACAGACGGTCTTGTATTATCAGGAGACTGTGGTTGCCCCAGATAGGGTGTGCTTGTTAGGAAGCCCCTTAGTAGAAACCGCATATTACCTCCAGAAAGCAAGGCACTGCATTGGTGTTCTGTATCTCCCTAGTCCAAAAGCAAAATAGTGCTGGAAATTTAAAATAAAAAAGAAAATGCTGGAAATACTCAGCAGGTCTGGCAGCATCTATGGAGAGAGAAAAACCGATGTTTCAGGTTGTGACTTTTCATCAGAACCATAAATAACTCCCTAGCTCTTCCTCAAAATGGTGCCATGGGATCTTTTACGGATACCTGAGAGAGCAGAGAAACCTCAGTTTAACATCTTATCCAAATGACCGAACCTTCGACAATGCAGTACTTCCTCTGTTTTGCAGTGTTAGCTAAATTTTTGTGCTTATGTATGGGATTGGGACTTGAATCCATAAGCTCCTGGAGTAAGTGCTACCCACTGAGCTACATCAGCACTGTTTAAGTTTTTTCCAGACTGGAATGAGAACAAAGTTAAATTGAAAATTAGACTACTAATGGGTGAAAGCTTATATTACATAACTGAGGGTTCCTAAATCATTAAACTAACAAGCAGGAAGATATTCTATGAACATATTTAGCACACGTTCTTTCACATCAATAAATCTTTCTAGCCCTGGCTGTCCTTTAGAAGATCAACAGATGGTGGTGGGGGAAGGGAGGGAGTCGCCAGGATGCCTGGGATCTTGCCAGTCCCCTTCAGTCACCCTTTCTGTTTCTCTCTCCACAGATGCTGCCAGACCTGCTGAGTTTTTCCAGCATTTTTTGTTTTTCCTTTCAGTCACCCCTTTTTCTGTGATTTACACTTTATTTTATTCATTCATGGGGTGCAGGTCTCACAGACAAAGTCAGCTTTTGTGACCCAATACTAATTGCCCTTGGAAGGATCAGCCAACTTCTTGAACCACTGCAGTTCGTATGATGTAGGAGCATCCATAGTGCTGAAGGGAGGGAGTTCTAGAAATTTGTCCCAGTGACAGGAAATAAAAGATGATATAGTTCCAAGTCAGGATAGTGTGAGACTTGAAAGGGACCTTGCTGCTGATGGTGTTCGTATACACCTACTGACCTTGTTCCTCCAAGTAGTAAAGGTCACGGGTTTGGGAAGCACTGTTGAAGGGGCCTTGAGAATTGCAACAGTGCATCTTGTAAATGGTACACACTTCAGGCACAATGTACCAGTGGTTACAGGAGCGAATGTTTAAGGTGGTGGCTGGAGTACCAATTAAGTGGGCATCTTTGTCCTGGATGGTGTGGAGCTACTTGAGTGTTATTGGAGCTGTACTCATCCGGCAAGTCGGCAGTATTCCAACAACCTCTTGACTTGTGCCTCGTAGATAGTGGACAGGCTTTGGGGAGTCAAAAGGTTGAACTGGTGTCACTGTTCCATCTCTCAACTTTACTTCTCTGGATACATTTAGCAATGGGACAGTTATTCTGCATCTAACCTATGCTGCACTGCCTTGGGAGTGCTAGGCGCTGACAAAGATTCCTAAAATGGAAAAGTGTTCCTTCCTCCTGCATTAACGTCCCTCATGACAGGTAAAAAATTCACAAAAGATTAATTTCATATTTATGATAAAGGGAAAGAATGGGTGGAGGGTGGTGGGGAGAGGGTGCTTTGATTGGATAGCTCCCCACCGGCTTATCCTTTGTTTATGACTTAATATAATTTTGCATTGCTACATTTAGATGCCTTTTGTCTTTCTTGTCCATTCAGGTTTTTATCTCCCTGTCATTTTATCAGCTCCTCTAGTGTATTTATCTCTTGTTTCTATAGACACTCATTCATCTTTGTCGATTCTCTTTGTCTGTTTTTTCTTTCTGCTCCTGTCTTCTTAAATGCTGCATGAATATCAACAGAACATTAAAAATATTCAAACCACCCTCAATGAATCACTGTCAGCACAGAGTGATGCTCACCATAAAGCAACCTTGTACAAGCAGACAGCAACCACTCTCCTCCCTGATAACAATAATTTATCTTTCCTAGTTATTCTCTAACATCAATGACACTGAATTTAGACAGTGTCTTTTAACGGAGCAGTGTTTCTGTAAACATTGTCCCTCTTGAGAGATGATTACCAGTGACATGGTTCTGTGAGTGTGTGTCTTTCATTGTAATAAACTGATTTCAGGAACGAAGACTTTATCTAAATGATACTGAGAGCCTGGAATGTTGGCAGTGCCTCATAGGGCAAAAGGTGCTTGTACTATCTGAAGAAGTTGGTGTTCTTATTTCATGGTCAGGACTCCCACCAAGATGTCATCCTGACCTCACAGCAAAAGAGACACAAAAAATTGTAATTTTTATCCAACCAGTTAATTACAGCAGGCCCTCACAAGGCTTTATTTCGCCATGTACGGCATCAATTTGTATCTGTGAAGGTCAGATCATGAAATTGGACACAGGATGTCTTATATCTGTAAATTTAAAATAACAGTGAGCTGTTTGGAATACAATTTCAGCTGGCTGCTGTTACAAATCACTTCATTTCTGTCAGGCATTTTTGAGCACACAAACTTTTAAGTCATTAAATTCCATCATCCTTTCTGCATTTGTTTTGGTTAGATATTAGGCATGGTTACCACACAAGCTAATAATTAAGGACATTGGTGTTTGTTCTCAATCCAGCCAGGTGAAATGCAAGAAAACCAACTTAAAAAACAAAAATAATGTCTAAACAACAACAAATCAAACCCTTGGCTTGTAGCAACAAGTTGCTAATTGATGTAAAATGGCATCAAAACCAAAAATGATACCAAACCCAAAACAGGCTATCAAACCTAAAAATAGCATAAGGTGGAATTTTCTACTCTGAAGTCTAAGTTTGATGCAAGGTACAGAAATGCAAGTGATTCCGCTGGAGGGCAGGACAGCTGAACACATGCGATCTTGTGCTGTTCGATTCATTACTTATGCATGTGTGCGAAGCATGGCAAATTTCATGGCAAGGCAGGCAGGAAGTCACTATATTTAAAGGGCACCCAGACAACCTCCCCATTCCCCTTTAGCCTGCCTCCCAGGTTCAGCCTCTGCTCCACCCTTCCACCTTACTGCACCCACCCCCACCCCACCAACTTCCAGCCTTCACGCAGCTTTTTCTATCGGCACCAGATATGAGTGAAGTTATGCGAGGTCCCCAAGAAGGCGAAAGCAGCGGCTACTGCCCTCAAAGTGGTTGGTAGAAGTGGCTGGGGAACTTAATTCCGGTGAGCTGGCCTTTTAATGAGCATGCATGACATGCTAATGAATGCAAAAGGGCTTCCTGACATTGTTCATTAGGAGGCTGGACCTGCCTTTCACCCATATTTAAAGTCCTGAGGACAAAATTCCAACAGTTCATACCAACATCAGGAAACTGACTTTTGGCCTTATGCCAAATTAAGTTCCCCATCTGCTACACTTTCCTCTGCTGTCAGGTCCAAATATTCCGCCCATAGAAACTGGAGTAGAACATTCAGCCCCTTGAGTCTCTGGCATCATCCAATAATTCAAATTTACCAGCCTTTGCTCCATACCCTTTGCTTAACACCCTTACCTAACAAAAAGCTATCAATGTCAACCTGAAAAGTTCCAGTTGGTTCATCATCCACGTTCTTGTGGGGGAGAGAATTCCAAATTTGTACTACACTTAGTGTGAAAAAGTATTTCATGATTTCACAGCTCCTGAATAGTCTGGCTCCAATTTTAAGATTCTGCCCTTTTCCCCACCAGAGAAAATAGTTCCACTACAATTTGTCACTGATTTGAACTATCTATATCCTTTATAACTCCTGTTCCCACCTGCACCACTTACTGTACCTGCCAACTTAGTGCCATCTCCACATTTGGATATATAACTCTCAATTCCTTCATCCCTATTGATAAATAAGCTGAAGAGCTGAGGCCCCTGCACAGATCCCTGGAACACCAGTAGTTCCATCTTACCAATCAAGGTATGTACCCTTTATCCTTACTCTCTGCCTCCCATCTCCCAATGAATTTCTAACCAATGTCCCAAGTTTGATTCCAATTCTGAATGTTTTCATTTTTGCTAATAAGGTCTTATGCAGAACCTTAACAAATGCCTTCTCAAAGTCAATAACAGTGTCCTTATCCACCAGGTAAGTAACTTCATCAAAAAATTCAACTGAATTAGTCAGACCTCACTTATCCTTCACAAATCCATGCTGACCCTCTCTTGATCAGTCAAATCTGTCCAAATTCAGTCACTGTCCCTAATGAGAGATTCTAATCATTTCCCCACAACTGACAGATCTGTACTGTAGTTACTTGCTTTTTCTCCCAAATTTCTTAAATAATGGACAGATATTTGCAATTTTACAAACCAATGGAACAAGTCCTGAACAATTCCAATTGAGGGAGCTTTGGAAAATTATTACAAACGCATCTGCAATATACTTAACTACATCTTCTAATACCCTGAGATGGAAATCATCAGGTCCTGGAGATTTGTATATCTTAAGTCTTATTAATTCTCTGCTTTTTTTTAAATTTTTATTAAATCCAACAGTTTATTGCCCTTCAATTATTTTAAACTCTCTACTGTTGGTATTTTATGTTCCACTGCTATGAAATGGATTTAAAGGATTCATTTAACAAGTTTTCAAGTTCCTGGGTATTGATTACAGTAGCACCTGCATCTGTCTTTAACAAAGCAATATTTCCCATAATCACTCTCCTTCTCAACATATTTATAACATATTTTACTGTCAGCCAATTTGATAACTTTGCATGATATCAAGGAATGGCTGAATGCACAAGACATGGATCTCAATGGCATTGTAGCTGTACTGTTGCAGGCCTGTGCTGTGGTACCGGGTACGACCATAGCCAAGCTGTTCTAGTAATTTGACATCTAACCAAAAATGGGAAAATTAACAGGTATGTCCTGTCCAAAAAAAGCAAGTCAAATCCACCCTGGCTAATTACCACTCTAAGAGCCTAGAATCGTCAACAGTGCTATCAAGTGGCACTTTATTAGCAACAATCTGTTCACCAATGCTCAGTTTGGGTTTCACTGGGCCACTCAGCTCCAGACCTCATTACAACCTTGGTCCAAACATAAATATAAGAGCTGAATTCCAGAGGTGAGGTAAAACAACATCAAGGCAGCATTTGACCAAGAGTGGAATCAAGGAACCCAAGGAAACTGAAGTTAATGGGGATCAGGAGGGTAATCTCTCCAGTGGCTGAAGTCATTCTTGGCAAAGGGAAGATGGTTGTAATTGTGGGAAGCCAATCATCTCAGTCCCAGGGTTCCTCCAAGCAATGTCCTACGGCCAACTATCTTCAGCTGCTTCATCAATGACCTTCCCTCTATCATATGGTCAAAGGTATGGCTGCTTGCTAATGATTGCACAGTGATCAGTTTCATTTCCAATTTCTTAGATAATGAAACAGTCCATGCCCACATGCAGCAAGACCTGGACAACATTCAGGCTTGGACTGATAAGTGGCAAGTAACATTCATATCTCATACATGTAAAGCAATGACCATCACCAACACGAGAGAGCTTAACCACCTCCCCTTGACATGTAATGGAATTACCATCACCAAAAAGGATAGTGTAGAACTACAAAAGGGCACTGACAAGCTGGTGGAATGGGTGGACAAGTGACAGCTGAAGTTCAGTGCAGAGAAATACAGAGCGATTCATTTTGGCAGTAAGAACTCGGGGAGACAATATAAAATAAAGGGTACAACTCTAAAGGGGGTGCAGGAGCAGAGGGACATGGGTGTATATGTGCACTGAAGTTGGGTTGAGAGGATGGGTTGAGAGAACAGTTAATAAAGCGTACAATATCCTTTGTTTTATTAATAGGGGCATAGAGTAGAGCAAGGAGGTTATGTTGAACTTGTATAAGAAACTAGTTCAGCATTAGCTGGAGTATTGTGCCCAGTTCTGGGCGCTGCACTTTAGGATGAATGTGAAGGCATTCAAGAGAGTGCAGAAAAGATTCACAAGAATGGTTCCAAGGGTGAGGAACTTCAGTTACAAAGATAGATTGTAGAAGTTGGGACTATTTTCCTCAGAGAATAGAAGGCCGAGAGGAGATTTGATAGAGGTATCCAAAATCATGAGGAGTCTGGACAGAGTAGATATGGAGAAACTGTTCCCACTCATGAAAGGATCAAGAACAAGATAACATAGATTTAAAGTAATTGACAAAAGAAGCAAAAACGATATGAGAAAAATCCTTTTCACGCAGTGAATGGTTAAAGTCTAGAATGCAATGCCTGAGAGCGTGGTAGAGACAGGTTCAATCAAGGCAAGCAAAAGGAAAATAGACTGTTATATGCAAAGGAAGAATGTGCAGGGTTAGGGGGAGATGGTAAGGGAATGGCACTAGGTTAATCACACACTTGGAGCCGGTGCGGACACAATGGGCTGAATAGCCTCCTTCTTCACAAGAATGATTCCAGGGATGAAGAACTATAGCTATGAGGATAGATTGGAGAGGTTGGGGCTGTTTTCCTTGGAAAAAAGAAGACTGAGAGGAGACATGATGGAGGTATTCAAGATCCTGAGAGGTACGGACAGGTTAAATAGTGATGTTCAAGGGAGCATCAAGAACTAGAAAGGCATAGATTCAAAATAATTGGCAAAAGGAGTAAAAGTGATGTGAGGAAAAACTTTTCACCCAGAGGGTGGTTGGAGTCTGTGATGAACTTCCTGAGAGGGTGGTGGAGGCAGGTTTGATCGAGGTATTCAAAAAGGAATTGGATGATTATCTGAAAAGAAAGAAGGTGAAAGGTTACAGGGATAAGGCAGGGGAGTGGGACTAGGTAGAATGCTCTTTCAGAGAGCCAGTGCAAACTCAATGGTCTCCTGCTGCATTGTAAAGATTCTGTGATTCTGTACTGTAACAATTCTGTGATATTGTGATAAATACTTCACCATCAACATCCTGGACACTGCCATTGACAGAAGCCTAACGGATCAGCCACATAAAGCCTATGGGAAGCCAGAAGCTGGATATTCTGCATTGAATGGTTCACCTGGCTCACAAGACAGGAGTGTGGTAGAATACTCTCAACTTGCCTGGATGGGTGCAGCTGCAACAACACTGAAGAAGTTTGCAACTTCCACCACACAGAAAGCCAAGAGCAGCAGGTGCATGGGACCACAATCATCTCCTACCAACTCCCAACCCACCCAGTTCAAGCCAAAAATATCCCAGCTTGGCCACATATTGACATTCCTTCATTGTTATTGGGTCAAAATCCTGGCACTTGCCACTTAACAGCATTGTGAGAACTCCTTTGTCACAGGGAAAGCAACAATACAAGGCAGTCCACCAATAGCTTTTCAAGGCCTACTAATGAGAGGCAATAAATTCCAGGTGTGCTAGCATATCCAAAGAATAAAACATTTAAAAAATTGACTAAGAATGCTGATGGACTCTTGACCTGACCTAGATTTCACATGGCTCCAGTCTAACAATATATTACAAAGCACATAAAAGCATACATTAAAGATTACACATTACAGAGCACATAAGGCACATATAATGTTCACTGTCCATTTCATTTGCATTTTAATGTAAGATATAAAGCAATCATATATTAGGGTTCGTGAGGGTAATTTCGTCCACCAACCTCTTCTGAGGCGGGTGATGGAAAGAAGGATGCAGAAGAGTGAGGGGTCAGGAGAAATACAAGCAAGAGGCAATGCCATGTGTGGATGGATGCAGTTCTTTTAATAGTAATTGCACAAGGAGTCTGGTGCACAGTTTAGCTGTGCTTCTCTCTGGTGTGCTTTGGAGAAATCTGGCAAAACAGCTTTTATCAATCTTAATTTGGAGAACTGTGACCCACCTCCCATCCCCCTCCAATGCAATGTTCAGTCACAGCTGAGGTGAGTTGCCCCATCTGGCAGATACACAGGATTACATCCAATACTATAAGGACAGGGGGATGCATGGGCTTGTGATTCAGGTACCTACAAAAAAAAATACACCAATCTTTCAGGGAACTCATTCTCGTACAGCAAACACAGAGTCTGAACAAGGAGACAGCCCAGAGAGTCTAAACAAGGAGCTCTTCCCATCTGAAAGGGAGTTCAACAGAGAGACAAAAGTATTGCTGAAAAAAGAGACATGTTGAAGCTTTTCATCTTACACTCATCAGGACATTCTGCAAGAATACCAATATATGGAGAAAACAACAATTTATATTGTATGAGAAGAGAGTTGGCAAGTGAATCAGATCATTTTGTGCTGAATATCACGCAAACACATGAACAGGCCTAAGGCCATCACTTTCGGCCCTGAAAGGTGTCTAGTCTACCTCAGGTTACCCTGGAAGGGCAAGGTATCTCAAAAATTTGAGCAACAGGTGAAGCTAGCTGTTTCACGTTGCTATTATGCAGGAGCAAAACGAATGGTATTCACCACTAACAGGATGCCGCTTTCAAGCCAAAAAGCCATTCTGCCTATCACTCAAATGAATAATGTGATATATGAATTTCAGCACCAGTACAATGCTAGGTATGTAGGCTGTACATCCCAAAGACTGGCGGATTGTATCAAACAGCATGTCCCAGCTGCTTTTCACAATGGGCAAGGTACCGATTGTACCCAAGCAGCCCATGCTTGCAAAACTCACAACACAGTGTCCAACATTAGATGTGATTCCGCAATTGGACAACATTTGCTAAATAATCCTCAGTGTGCTAAGAATTACGCTGACAACCAATTTAAGATTGTCAGTCAGGCTCGCAGTGTGGTACATTTGTGTGTACTGGAAGCTACATATATTAATACACAGGGCCCTGTTCTTTGCAGACAGAAAGAACATGTACACACATTAGGCCCATTTTAGCTAAACAATATGAATGACAGCCACTCGTTGACTCATTCCTCAGGGCAATGCCTTGAAGAACAGGGTCAAGCTACCTGGTTTAAATTTCAAACAATGCCTGGCAGTTAACTGTCAGTCACCATCACTAGTGCATTCTCCATGGCAACACCTCTACCAATCAGAGTGCATTGCCAACCAATCAGCACATTCTTCTCATACAGTATAAATTGTTGTTTTCCCCTTATATTGGTATTCTTGCAAAATGTCCTGATGAGTGCAAGATGAAAAGCTTCGACATGTCTCTTTTTTCAGCAATACTCAAGTTCTGTACTAGCAAACTATTAAGAGGGACAGAACATGGAGTCTGCACAGGGGGTTTGCACAGGAATGAGGAATGTGAGTGCACTGAGTTGCATGGATTCATGTGGATATCCTTAAAGACTTTTCTCTAACAAAATCTCAGTTTAAAAAATTCAGGGAGCCACATAATTGTATCCTTTCAATTTTCTGAGAACATTGGCTCTTGCTGTGATGTGGGTTCATGTCTCCAACTATACTCTGGTACCCATTCTTTACATGTGAGCCTAAATAACAAAGCCTCAATATTCTTTCTGCTCTACCTGGACCTAGATCAGGTGCAGCACATTTGAAGTGTGCTCTGTCATGACCTGAACCTTCCTGGATTTGTGTCCAAGTTGTTAACATTGTCCCATAGTACTCTGGTTTAGAGGGCATGGCCATAGGTTGTGGCTGCTGCTCAGAATGCAAGCCCCATGGAACAAGTGTAGATGCTTGGGAGATTTTTTTTTTAAAAAACAGGTCTTTTTAGACCTCCATGGCCTTGCTGCTTTTTATGTTCTCTGATCTGAAGGAGGCCAGGAGAAAGGGCTTCATTGGTTGTTCCACCAAACAGAACTATAGAACCATTGGAATGAAATTGGGCCTTTCTCCCTTATTTCCATATTATTAGTGTCTGCACCTGTTGGAAGTAAAAGATAAATGGCCCCTTCCACCTCCATTGGTAGTCCCAACAGTCCTGGATCAAAATACAGGTTGTGGACATTTGCACTTTTCCCCTCAACTTTGCACCTGTGTACTGAGCATTCCCCTGGTGTAAATGGAGCCTTGCAGACTTCAAAACATTGAATCATGGAAGCCAATACAGTTGGCCCAATCTGATGTCCACACACAGAGACCTCCAGGAGTCATTGAATAGTGGTCAGGAGTGATCACAGGGGCATTGAGGCCAACATAGTATTCCCTGCTCTCCTGTCTAACCAACAGTAATTAGCTTGGCATAAACCAGGGATTGAACCTGCAACCACCTACTCAATCCCACACTGGTCAGTATCTACCAACTGAGCTATCTGTGGAACCTGAATGTTTAATAGTCACACAATTGAAGATCATAAGTTTATCGCTCGAGCTAGTTTAAGTATTGTATCAGTTTCTCCCAATATATCAACTCCTCTTTGACAAAATAAACAGTCAGCCTCATCAGAGTCAGAGACTGTTCTGCAATAAAGTAAAAGCAAAAAACTGCAGATGCTGGAAATCCAAAACAAAAACAAAAATACCTGGAAAAACTCAGCAGGTCTGGCAGCTCTGCAATGTTTGGCTCTGTGATAAATCCTGTTACAAACTGCTCTGTGTTATGTGTCCTTTCTTCTAAGGTTTCCATTCAGCATTGCAAAAAATGGAACTTTCTGAACAGCAAACCAATCTCATCAGGCAGGCTGCAAACTAAGGGAAACAGTTTGCATTTCAATTTGTATATTTCATACTGACACTGAAAAATGGTGTTTTTATTCACAAAGTTGAAGTCTGTGCAGTCTCTGTAGCAATGTTGAGAAAAGCAGGGAGGTGGATGGTAGTGGTGGGAGTGAGAGTCTGTGAACCGCAGTTTACTGCCACCATTTCTGTTTTATGTAGTCCAGCAAAGCCACCCAGATGTGTATTGGAAAACAGCAGTGCACAATCTCAGGTATCCCCAGTGCAGTACCGAGGAAATACTGCATTGTTGGAGAAGCCTTCTTTCAGATGAGACATTTAGTCAAAGTTCTGACTGTCCTTTCAGCTGAATGTGAAAGATTTCATTGCATTATTTTAAAAAGTGCAGGGATTTTTTCCGCAATGTCCTAGCAAATACTTATCCCTCACCCCAACATAATCAAATTAGATTGTCTGCTCATTATTACACTGCTTCCATCACTCTGGGAGCTTGCTGTGCATAAATCAACTGGTACATTTTCTACAACAGTGAATGAATGTCACTATAATCCCAGAGGACCATAGGCTGCTCTCTCAACTACTGGTGGTGAGTTTAACCTGAGAGTCACCACACCTCAGGTGAGGGGCAAGGTTGAGAAGACAGGGCCTTCATGGATGACCTCAGCCAGTATAGGAATTGAACTTAAACTGCAGATATTACCCTGTATCACAAACCAGCCAACTGAGCTAACTGACTACAACAGTGGCAATACTTCAAAAGTACTTAGTTGGCTGTACAGCACTTTGGTATATTCTGGTGAATATAGCTTTAGAAATCCAAGTATTTCTCTCTTTTTTTCTATATCTGGGCTCAGTTTTCCCACTCCAAACAAGAAAATTCATTCAAAATTCCTGCTGCTGATCACGAACTAGAAGGTGCTTATGTGAAGGTGGGGGATGGAACAACCTCAGTTATGATGTTAACATAGAAACTAGGAGCAGGAGTAGGCCATTTGGCCCTTCGAGCCTGTTCCACCTTTCATTATGATCATGGCTGATCATCCAATTCAATAGCCTGCTCCCACTTTCTCCCCATACCCTTTGATCCCTTCTGCCTCAAGAGCTATATCTAACTCCTTCTTGAAAGTGTACAATGTTTTGATCTCAACTAATTTCTATGGTAACGAATTCCACAGGCTTATCACTCTCTGGGTGAAGAAATTTCTCCTTATCTCAGTCCTAAATGGTCTACCCCATATCCTCAGACTGTGACCCCTGGTTCTGGACTCCCCCATCATCAGGAACATCCTTCCTGCATCTACCTTGTCTAGTCCTGTTAGAATTTTATAGCTTTCTATGAGATCCCCCCCTCTTTCTTCAGAACTTCAGCGAATATAATCCTAATCGACTCAATCTCTCCTCATATGACAGTCCCATCATCCCAGGAATCAGTTGGGTAAACCTTCGCTGCACTCCCCCTATAGCAAGTACATCCTTCCTCAGATAAGGAGACCAAAACTGCACACAATATTCCAGGTGTGGTCTCACCAACGCCCTGTACAATTGCAGCAAGACATCCCTGTTCCTGTACTCGAATCCTCTGGCTATGAAGGCCAACATACCATTTGCCTTCTTTATCGCCTGCTGCACCTGCATGCTTACCTTCAGTGACTGGTGTACTAGGACACCCAGGTCTCGTTGCACATCCCCCTCTCTCAATTTATAGCCATTCAGATAATAATCTGCCTTCCTGTTTTTGCTACCAAAATGGATAACCTCACAGTTATCCACATTATACTGCATCCGCCATGCATTTGCCACTCACTCAGCTTGTCCAAATCACAATGAAGCATCTCTGCATCCTCCTCACAGCTCACCCTCCCACCCAGCTTTGTGTCATCTGCAAATTTGGAGATATTACATTTAATTCCCTCATCTAAATCATTAATATATATTGTGAATAACTGGGGTCCCAGCACCGATCCCTGCGGTACCCCCACTAGTTACTGCCTGCCATTCGGAAAAAGACCCGTTTTTATTCCTACTCTTTGTTTCCTGTCTGCCAGGCCAGTTTTCTATCCATCTCAATACACTACCCCCAATCCCATGAGCTTTAATTTTACACACCAAGGTCAATCAACACTTAACTGTCCTGGGTGAGGTACCAGACAGTATCAAGGACAGAAGAAATGTATCCCAAGTGTGAGCCAGCTACTTCAGAAGAGAGGAAAAGCCATAAAACAAAGCAGTCATTTTGGAAGTTTCAACCCTCCTTCTGAAGGGTTGGACTCTTTTGTTTTTGTTAAAGTTATGTTGCAGTATCCTTAAGTTGACATTTACTATCAAATCCTCTGAGCTGGCACTAATTCTAGGACAGATCCAAGACCTTGTAAAGTAACATTGATTTTGTTTGCAGCTCCACCATTATCTACTAAACTGTTACAGAATATACTTCAAGCTCAGAATGTTCCTGCTTGGATCAAAGGAGCTAACTGTACCAAATGGGGGAGGTTTTTTAAAATTCATTCATAGGACATGGGCCATCACTGGCTAGGCCAGCATTTATCATCCATCACTAATTGCACTTGTTCAGGGCACATTTTTTTCCTAAGAGTCAACCACATTGCTGTATGTCTGGAGTCACATTTAGGCCAGCAGATTTCCTTCCTTAAAGGGCATTAGTGAACCAGGTGTGTTTTTACAACAATCAACAATGGTTTCATGGTCATCATCTGACTTTTAATTCCAGACTTTTATTGGATTCAGATTTCACCATCTGCCATGGTGGGATTGGAACCAGTCCAGTGACAATACCACAATGTCATCACCTACCCATTTTTTTTCCCCTTTTCTTATTTGGGTTTGGAAAAGGAAGAAAAGGGCAGCCTCACTCAATCAAGACAGCAGGTATTTCATTCAAACAGAGCTTCATGGCTCATGTCTCTGTCCATTGTTAATGCGCATTTTTCAGCAGGAACCACTGAACAGAGGACAGGAGTAGGTACTCTGGCTTATTTCTAGTCTAGTCGGGGGTGGGGGGGGGTGCTTGAGACCAAGGATACAGTAGCTTAGTAGTTAAGTTATGGTACTTAACTAGCATCCGAGAAATTGTAAGTTCAAATCCTGCCATGGAATATTGTGAAATTTAATTCTTAAATTTGGCTATTTGTGGCTAGCACCAGAAAAATGATCACAAAAACTGTTGGATTGTTGTGAATACCTAACTGACTCACTGAAGTCCTTCATGGACAGAATCTGCCAACCTTGCTAAGTCTGACCTTAATGTGAGTCCAGTCCCACACCATGGGTTTATTCTTCATGCCCTCAGGATAACCAGAGCTAGGCAATAAATACTGTTTCCAAGCATCACTCACATTCCAAAAGTAAATTTCTACAATGAGCTTGATTTTCAGGTAAATCTGGGGTGAGCAGTGGTGAAAAATTGGTTAGGGAACTTCTTTTTGCCTCTGTACCATCCAATTCCAAGAACATTTTTATAAAACTAGCTTCTAACATTGCCATGTGGTGACATAAAGCTGGAAGTGACTGAAAAATGTGAAACAGGTACAATCAAAGGTGCTACAAAATCTTCATTTGGTCAGAAAGGCAAATGGGTCCTTAGAAACCAATACTGCTCTCCACAATCTGTGTGCTTTCCCATCACCACAGCTAAGCACAGTTATAAAAAAGGCCATTTTGCCACCTGATCATGAAGCTGTCGGAATTCTGAAGGCACTTGTCAAGTCCCTGGGCTTGATCTGAGGCTTCTGTTTTCTGGAGAAAAGATCAATCGTCTGTCCAGTCTTTTGAATTGTGTTTGTAACGTGCCCTTGCACAGACTTCTCCCTTTCTGGTTTATAGCACTTTACATATCTCCTGAAGTAAGTTGAGGAGAACTTCTATAGAGGCATTTATGTAGGAGGGTTGAAGTCCCACACTATGATATGTAAAGCTGCCAGAGAGGAAATTACAACCCCAACTGGTATCCCTATTAGCAATTTGGATAAATTCAGCTAAACTATTATATCTGAGAAGGAAACCTGGAACCTTCTAAACTGTACAGTTGATTACCACACTGGGCAGTCCATTTAACTTCTTAGTCAGTTGCAGAGCTAAGATGTTTACCTGAAAATCAGAGTGATCCAGCTTGGAATTAGGCCATATGAAGAACTGAAAATTTAATTTTGGTAGCAGGTTTTCAGGGTACAGAGTATCTGAAGAGGGAGAAATACAGGGCTGATTGCCAACTAGCTGCACTATGTCTGATAGCTGCTTCCTCCCAAACAGCAACAGAAGGAAAGAAGCAGCCTAGCTGGTATTCCAGAGAGACATCCCAAGGAGATAATTCTGCAATTAATCACATCACTGTCCAAAAGAGCTTCTTAAAAATCACATCATGAAATTTTGATGTAAATTTCCTTATGGTCCCAGTAAACTCCAAAGCTGTTTGAAATAATAAAACAGATGAATGTCTGCGTGTTTAGCAACTGGGAAACGTGGCTTATTCATGCAAACCACAGCAATGAGCATCCACTGTCAGATTTATTACTGTAAATATCTCTCCAATTTTCTCTTTCTGTATCTCATGTCCTCGTTAAGCACCTTGGGGCATCCCCTCTGCAAGTTGTTGTGCTTTCTTCTGCCTTTTTACTTTGTGATTTCCATTTGTTTTTTCTAACATTTCTGTCTTTCTTGTTTTTTTCTCTCAGTACCCTTTCTGTTTATTTCTTCTTTTCTTTTCTGTTTCCTTCTGTCCTTTTCACTTTGTCTGTTTTTCTTGGCTCTCACCATGTCTCCTTCTCTCTTTGCCTCTTTCATTCTATCTTTCCCTCCTTTCCTGACAGGCCATAAGTCAGATTAATGCACTAAATTAACCTTTCACAGCCAACAGTTTGTTTCACTCCTAAAGGACAATGGGAATTGTGGGAATGTAAAAGGAGCAAGTGTAACATTAATACGGGGCAAAGGATTGGCACAGCTACTCGAATCTGATGCCATAGAAGTGGCAGTCCAGCTGGCAGAAATTCAGAAGGCCAGCTCATGATACAAAACCCAACAACTGAGGAAGTACTAAATTGAAAACATTTTCATATAGTACAGCAGAAATCATATTACTCATGTACTTTGGTCCCAAGCTCGAGAGATTGAAAAGGAAGCCAGCACCAAGCTGCCAGTCACACTAAATCAGACATTGACTAGTGGAATGGAAAATTTTCTCCTTCTTTAATTAAAATTGTTCTGCTGAATAAAGTGAACAAAGTAAAAAAAATGCCTTTGCTTGGAATGTAAGTTACACAACCTTACTGAATAATTGAAAGAAATTCCTTTATAAACACAGTTGATAAAATTTTTAAAATGTGAATGCTTTGGTCTATAACCTTCCATATTGGATGATTTGATCACCCCTTGCTCTGTTCTGCAAAGAATGGACAGTGCTGTCCCCATTATACTAAAGTCACATAGGGCACAATTTTATGGCTGACATCGGGCGAGCGTCCCAAAGTCAGCGCGCGGCATCGCGATATTTAGGTGGGTGGGTGCTATGAAGTGCGACGTGCACCTGCCATTAATTAAAAGCCTTGTTAAGGCCCTTAACTCAGCAATTGACGCCAATTTTGAGGAGCCCGTGCGATCTTCGCCTTGGCGCATGGGCCCAACGGGCAGGTGGGTAACTGATTTTTTAACAAACCTCATCCATGGGTGGGATATGTGGGCTCAGAGGGGTTGTTAATGTTTTATCTGAAGTATTTAATGCAGAAAGTGTTTTAAACTTGCCTGTGTGATTGTTAGCAGTTCAGATCGATTTCCAATAGCTTTCTCTGTACTTTGAAGCTTCAGCTCAGCAGTCTGCAGACAGTAATCTTTATTGGGCCTGCAGCTTTCCAGAGGCCTCCATTTAACCTGGGTATGGGTTCTGACATCTCCACTGGAGTCAGCTCCTCTGAGGAGGAAGGGAGGGATAGAATAAGGAGGAGGCCAGGAGTGGACGATCAGCCTCCAGGAGAGCCACCTTTGGGAGGCCAGGGCAGGCACAAGGGGCACAGGGCCAAGGGGTAATCCGAGGTGGAAGGGGCCACAGAAGACACCACTATCCTGCTGCCAGGGTATACAGGCGGCGAAGCAGCTCAGTATGACTGAGGTGCAGTGCCGAAGGAGGCTCCGACTGTCAAGAGGGACAGTGAAATATATCAGATGATTGGCCCTGAGATCTCCCCTAACTGGGTGGACACACCATGCCAGCAGCTCTGAATGTCACAGTTTCCCTCCACTTCTATGCATCTGGCTCCTTTCAGGGCTCGGTGGGTGATCTTTGCGGTGTCTCCCAATCAGCTGTCACTTGTGTCAAGCAGGTTACAGACACTCTGTTCAGATGTGCTTTGACCTTCATCCACTTCCGCTGCAACCAGGCAAGTCAGGCACAGCGAGCCAGAGGCTTCGCTAACATTACTGGCTTCCTCTGCGTCCAGGTTGCAATAGACTGTACACATGTGGCCATTAAGGCTCCAGCAGGTGAGCCTGGTGCCTTTGTCAACAGGAAGGGCTTCCACTCCATGAACTTGTGGTTAGTGTGTGATCACAGGATGCAGATTCTGCAAGTTTGTGCAAGGTACCCAGGCAGCTCCCACGACGCCTACGTCCTCAGACACTCCCAGGTGTCGGTGCTCTTCAGTGCTCCAGCCTGGCTTGATGGATGGCTGCTGGGTGACAAGGGCTGTCCCATCAGAAGGTGGCTCATGACGCCTCTCCGGCATCCAAGAACAGAAGCTGAAGAGCACTACAATAGGAGCCACGCCTCCACAAGGGCTGTGGTGGAGAGAGCCATTGGTCTTCTCAAGATGCACTTCCGTTGGCTGGACCAGTCAGGGGGCACACTCCAGTACCCCCCAGATCGTGTCTCTGTGATAGTGATAGCATGCTGCGCTCTGCACAATCTTGCGCTGGAAAGGGGGAATGCAGTTGATGATGAAGACCTTGACACAGTGGTTGAGGCTGCATATGATGAATCCAGCAGTGGCTCAGAGGATGAGGAAGCACAGGGCAATGATGAGGGGCAGCACACCGACTCGCTACTACACCAAGGAGGCAGGGATGTCCAGGACACTTTAATCCAATGAACCTTCAGCTAGCTCCACACACATGGACCTGCAGGACAAGCATTGCCTGGTGCTTCCACACATGGCACTTAGGTACTACATCTTCCACTTCATCAACTGCAACTAAGGACTTAGGACAGAAATATCAATGTCCACTCAAACACTCATGATATGCCTGTGAAATGTATGAATGCAGCACAAAGGAAACATCCTTAGCCATGTTCAGAAAAGTGGACTTTATTGCCACCAAAATAAAGCACAAACATAGCTCTGATGCACATAATGAAATATTCCCTAATCGAGGGCCAACACAAAATCACCAGTGACAAACCCGTAGAGTGCCTAGCATGCCCTATGCTTACGTTTGGGGGTGCTACGTCTCGGTGCCGTCCCATTGCTCGGAGTGGCTTGTGACACAGCCTGCTGACTCTGCTGTCCTTGATAACCTTGGCAGCCATCTTCTGGCCCATGGAGCCTGTGCTGGTCCCGCCTGGGAGGGAGTGGCCAGTTCCAGAACTGGCACTTCCCCACTTGTCCCAGCCTCAACGGATGCAACGGTCACTGGCAGAGGGGCGGAGGAGCTGCTGCCCTCATCTGGAGCACCCTGAGAGGAGCTCACAGCGCCGACAGGCAGCTGCTGCGTCGATGTGAGGTCACATTGGACCTCTCTGCTCGCAGCAGATGGATGAGCACCGAGCTGGGACACTTGGTGTCCAGAACATCTCCCACATTGCGAATGACCACCTGTGGCCATTAGCACTGTGAGGGCTTGTAAGTCAGAGCGTAACCCAATCAGAAGATTCTCAATCTGCTGGAAGCCCCTCTCCTGCGTGTCGCCAATCTCTCAATGGAGGAAGCCTGAAGTTCTGTCCTGAGGTTCATGCCATCACTGACACTCTGCCTGGATTCCTCCACCACAGAGACCAAGTGAAACACACCCTCATGCAACCCTGCCAGATGCTCCCAAGCACCCTGCTGCTTGTCCTGCAGCTGCTACATGGCTGACATCTCCAGAGGCACATCATCACTGCCCGACTCAGCATGTGCCTGGTCCCCTGCAGTTCTCCAGCTGCTGGCGCCATTGGCACTCTCTGTCCGTGCCATCTCCTCCAGTGATTGTGAAGTGCCCTCTCCACTGTGCTATGGGACACTAGCCGATGTCATAATCCCCACCGATGCGTTTGTCGCTGCGCTGGTGCCTGGCTCATTGAAATGATGTGACGCAAGTTGCAAGTGTTGGCCCTCAGGTGTGGAGGAGGGATCTGGACTTGTTGCTGGCGGCCATGCGGTGGTGATGCTGAAATTAACAACAAGGACAGTGCATCAGTTAGTGTTCAGTCAGTAACACCTTTCATCCATTTCCCCCCCAGCCTCATAATGCGCTCACCCTTCAAGAACCTAAGGAGACGAACATTGGTGGGGTGGTAAATAGTCAAGAGGAGGCCCAAACATTACATGTGCTTACAGACAGACTGGTCAGATGGCCTAAGTAATGCCACATGGAATTATTTGGATAAGTGTGCGGCTAAGCACTTGGGCAAGACAAACAAGGTATAGGAATGCATGAGTAATGGTAGGACCGTGGGAAGTCACGATGATTATAGGGACCTTGCTGGGCAGACCTGTTAAGGTAGCAGAACAGGAACATAAGGTATTTAACAAGGTCACAGCCAGACTTGCCTTTATTAGCCGAGGAATAGAATGTTGGAAAAGGGAGGTCATGTTGCAAGTGCAGAAAACGCTGTCGAGGCCACATTGACACTTCTGCATTCACTTGTGACCTGCGCTTCATGGGAGGGATGACATTGGAGTGGAGAGAGTACAGAGGTTCCTGACCTGGATGCATGCTGGCCTGGAGAGTTGGAGTGATGAGGAAACATTGCAAACACTTGCGACATTTGCCGTGAAGCACAGGAGATTGACAGGTCGCATGATTGACCTTCATACTGTTATGAGGGGCATAGAACGGGTGGACAGAAGGCAACATTTCCCCTTGGCGCAGGGATGACTAACGTGGTGGCATTTATTTAAGTTGAGTGCCATGAGGTTGACAGGTGAGGTGCTGAGGACCTTTTGGACAGAGTAATATGGGACGCACTGGCTGAAAGGGTGGTGGAGGTACAAATCCTCCTAAGATGATATAAGTCATTGTATGTGCAGCAGCGATACCAACGCACATTAGGCCATGGGGATAGTGGTCACAAATGGGATAAGGCGACTTTGGAAGTTGCAGGAGACGTGCATCCTCAAGGGGCCGAGGGACCTTTGTGTATGACCCACACCTCTGACTGTATCAGCCTGTGAATGAGCAGTGTTGCTGCATGAACGATTGCAGCAATCATCAGTGCTTTGGACAGTGGGGAGACAGAGTGGATGGGACTGTGGCCCTCAAATACCTGGCCACAGCACCCCAGCCTCGCCGACACCTGCCGACCTGGCCGCCTGCCTCCTCCCCAGCTCCATGGCCTGCTCCTCATATGTGGTGAGGTGCTGCAGCACGGCGTGCCCACCACCAGTCAGCTGACGCTCCTGGCTATTGTTCTTTGTTTTTGCCTGCAGATCAGAGAAGAACATTTATTGGGGCTGATCGCTCATGTACTCTGCACACCGCACCCCAACCACAGTGGCCGATCTGAGGCCTCCAGTGGCTCCTGTCCACACTACTGGTCATCAGTCACTAGAAGATATGGCTGCTCCCAACCCCCTCCCCCAACGGCCACCTTGGACACATTCGGCGTCCATCACTTTGAATAACACACGGGTCTTAGCGCTCATGGCAAGGGTGCAACTAAGTGCAGCGCAGAGGCCAGCAGATGGCTCTTGGCCATGACACCTTGAGGCTCCCCTTCCACTATCTCATCACCATCAATAAGACATGTGTTGGATTTCTGAGTATGTGTCTAGCGGCCTCCCCTGCAGGTTGCCCCCAGACTATTCAAATGCAACAAACACCAACATATGCTGCAAGGAGAACCCATCTTCTCCTCAACCACTAAGGCTGATGTAAGCATGGTCACTATCTGTTTGCCCACCCAGCATGCGCCAAGTGCCCAATGCAGTAACAACTCTAAGACTTGCTGGGGGGGTGGGGGTTGCTCAAAGGCTAAGGCCACCTGCTGGGTAAAATGGCCAAGACCGACATAGTAATCACCCTTCCAGAGTGCAACAAATCATTGAAGCGCTTGGGGCACTGTGTTCCTGTGTGCCACACAGCATCTTGAGAGATTACAGCCTCCGCCACATCCTGCCATGCCTGCCTGGTCACATGGGGGGCCCTCCTCCTCCCATCCTCTGGAAACAACACCGATGGTTTGACACCTCTTCCAGGAGGGCAGCAAGGCAGGCATCGGAGAACCAAGGGACACATTGGCCCCCTGCTGACCTACCCTGCAGCCTACCCGTCTCCTCCTCCTCTGCCCTCACCTCTTCTGGTGCCCAATTGCTGGCTATAGTGAACAGCCTAAAGGAGGCTGGCCTGGCCGTTCTTTATACAGACTGCTGGTTCCCTATTGGAATCGGCAGTCTGAACACGACCGCCGCCAATTTGAATTTCCTGCTGAACACGGAAGTCTGAAACGCGCTGGGCGTGCCTTCATTGGCCTGTTTCGCCGGTGGCGATCGGCTCCACGCCCACTGCCAATTGGGTCGGGCCCGCCCGCCCGACAAACGCAAAATTCAGCCCATAAAGTTTGTTTCACACAGCAGTGCAACCAGCTTGCTCAGCTGCACAGTAAGCATGGTAACAAAGTCCATGGGTTCCAGTCTCCATGGTTTTCACAAGATGACAGGATGAGGAAGGCTATTTGGTCCATCATAGTTCATCCATCCAGAAGGTGCAAATACTTCCCCTCCCTCAATGTATCATTGCTTCTTAAATGATTCCAGGGTTATCGCTTCCACTGCATTACTGGGAAGGTTATTCTACAGTTTGGTCACATTATGTGAAAAGTTTGTTCATATCTATCTCAAAATTACAGCTTACTATTTGAACTTGTGCTCCCTAATTCTCCTTATACAGTTAAATTGAAGTAATATTTCCAGTTAACTTTTTCTATACGTTTTATTATCTCCTTTATTGTTATCATTCGATACCATGGCATTATTTACAAGAGTTGGGGAGCTCTCCCTTGCGTCCATGCCAGTATTTATCCCTCAATTAATGTCACTAAAATCAGATTACCCGGTCATTATCTCTTTACTTTTTGTGGAATCTTGCCATGCACAAATTGGCAACCACACGTTACAACAGGGAAATATAGTCGCCACATCAAAAGTAGTTAAAATATTGTAAAGCACTCTGGGAGCCCTGGTGTTGTGACTGGCAGTATATAAATGAAAGTTCTTTTTTAAGCAAAGATTCGCCTACAATTGCAATTCTCCGCTCAGATGCGTACTCTTCATCTTTAACCCCTGCTTTTCTAACTTCCTATTCTCTGGGACTACTGGATAGGGCTAGTATTAATTCATTGATATAAACTGATAGATTCTTGCTCCAATTCCATTTGTGGAAACACTGATATGATAATCCTGAATCAGCCAAATCTGACAATTTGCCCAAAACACCCTTTACCATGGTGTAAACTCTTGCTGCATCTGCTAAAGGACAAGTGGGTTCAATGTGCCTTTCATGTATCTTTAATTCAGACAGTTCAGTAAAACATACAAACATACGAACTGGGAGCAGGAGTAGGCCATTCAGCCCTTTGAGCCTGCTCTGCCATTCAATAAGATCTTGGCTGATCTGATTGTGACCTCAACTCCACTATCCTGCATACCCTCGATACCTTTTGATTCACTTGTTAGTCAAGATTCTATCTACCTCTTGCCTTTAAAATATTCAATGACCCTGCCTCCACCACTCCATGGGGAAGAATATTCCACAGATTCACAACCCTCTGAGAGAAAAAATTCTCCTCATCTCCATCCTAAATGGGAGACCCCTTACTTTTAAATTGTGTCCCTTAGTTTTAGCCTCTCCCACAAGAGGAAACATCCTTTCAACATCCACACTGCCAAGTTCCCTCAGGATCTTACATGTTTCAATAAGATCACCTCTCATTCTTCTACATGCCAAAGGATACAGGCCCAACCTGTCCAACCTTTCCTAAGATAACCTTCTCATCCCAGGAATCAGTCAAGTGAACCTTCTCTGGACTGCTTCTTATTGCAATTATGCCCTTTTTTAAATAAGAAGACCAAAACTGTACACAGTGCTCTAGATATGATCTGACCAATACCCTGTAGAACTGTAACAAAACATCCCTACTTTTATATTCCATTCCTTTGCAATAAACAACAACATTCCATTTACCTTCCTAATCACTTGCTGCACCAGCACACTAACTTTTTGTGATTCATGCACCAGGGCACCCAGATCCCTCTGTACCTTAGAGTTCTGCAATCTCTCTCCACTTAGATAATATACTGATTTTCTACTCTTCCTGCCAAAGTGGACAAGTTCACATTTTCCCACATTATATTTCATCTGCCAAATTTGTACACTTTGTCCCTTCCTGCCACTCTTTGATTATCATTTCCCTTATTGTTACCTTGCTCTCTTGCCTTGTCTTTTCTCTTTAAATTATCATATCTTCCCTTACTTCCTCCACTATTTAGTTCAAAGCTTTCTCTATCACCCTAGTTATACGACTCACCAGAACACTGGTCCCACAACCGTTCACATCAACCTTACAGCTTCCACTTTCCCCAGTACTGCTGCCAGTGCCTCAAGAATCAAAAGTAGTTTCTCCCACACCAATCTTTAAGCCACGCATTTAACTATCTGTTGCAATTTGTAACAACAGACACAATCAAACTGTGAGAATGATATTGCCATTTCACTACTAACTGCTCAGTGTCAATGCTTTGTCAGGGGAAGATGCATGAAAATGGCATGTTCCTATGCTTACATCATCTAATTTTCCTATGGATGAAGGATATGGACAGTAGGGGTACAATCTGCCAACAAACAGTGACCACCACAGAATGAATCTTCCACTCAACAGGCAAACGGAAATTATTATAGAAAAAAACAATTGGGATTGAGGAGTAGGTTCCAAGCAATAATCGCATCTGCTAGTGGTTATAAGCTGCTACATTTTCATGCTTATGGTTTATGAATTTATCTGTTATTCTATATCTAAATGCCAATTCATTCTGAAGCCAGATGGAGATGTAGGAAACTAGTTTTTTTACTTAATACTACATTTATTTACAGAATGCAACATTACATCTGTCTACCTCCTCCCTAACTGATGCCCTGTGAATCAGAAGCCTCTCCTTATATGTGCTCAAGGTTCTTAATCAATCAATACCCTTCAATTGTGTATCCTTAACCTTAATAATACAATTAACATAACATTAACACTAAACCACCCAAACCCCTTGATTACATTCCAACTTGTTCCTCAATTGTGAATATCTGTTATCCTATCTCATTCAAGGTTAATTGAATTTTCCCCTCCTTGCCTGAGTATTTTCATTTTCCTGTGCCCAGGAGTTAGGAAAAAATGGTGGCGATCCATTTTGCCAGGTCTCTTTTTCCTTTGGTGCTGATCTGTAAAGGTATTATAGGGAAGGTGGTGGAAGATTGTTGGAGCTTGGCTCCTTCTTAGAAGGGGGGGGTGGGGGGGGACACAAAAAAAATTGTCCTCTTATCTTTCATTTATGTCCTTTGCTCAGCTACTAATTCTAAGGTGAAAATTAATGGAAGTATTTCCAATTATTGAAAGGTGCAGATTGTATGATCAACATAAACATTGAATTCTAGATAACTCATTTTGTAATGAATTTCAAAGGGCCAGCTATTCCCATTGTATAGAATTCCTGCTGATGAAATATTGTTCTATTATCTCATCTTTAAAGCACATGAGTAAAGACCAGGACTCTTCTCACTGGTCTGATCTTGCTGAATGTCTGTTTACACTGAATTTCTGATTGGTGATTAAAGAACTGGGACAGGGGTTTGCAAACAGACCTTCATACATAAATCAAGATCCAAGCTGAGTGTGCATTTCCAAAATTCTAATGTGACGTGTGTAAAATATTAAACGATATAAAGTAATTTATTGAAAAGCTTGTTATTTCAAAGGAAGCCAGGAAAGTATATCCAGGGTTATAAATGAAAAATCCAAACTGGAATCTTCCATCAGTTTATAAAAGGAAATCCATGAGGCTGAATGATTTTTGCTAGCAGATCAATGGATAAGTTGTGTTTAAATAAAACTAGGTTTGCACTTTCTATCAGATCATGGAAATGAACTGCTTCTCATAAGACCAAGTTTCTCGCTCCTTCCTTCAGTTTTTTCACTGTCTTCCTAATCTTCTTCCTTCTACACTGAAATGGCTAAGCATCTTCATAAATCTGAACCTTTTTACGCATCTGAACCATTGAGCCATCTTTCAGTTATATGTCTACTGTAGTTTGTATTGCATCATTTCTAAGCCTAAATTCCCTGACAAAATCTGCTAGCTGAGTTTGAGAATACAACCTATCTGGAACTGTGACAACATGTGTTAATTTACCATTGCTCTATATCAATGTGATTATAATACTGATGTTGGTCAGTGCTTTATTCTAATTTGATACAAAAAAATACCCAGATGAATGATTTGTTCTATTTTATAATAAAATTTAAAAATCCTAACTAGGGCCATAAATACAAGGTAGTCACTAACAAATCCAATGAAAAATTCAGAAGAAAGCTCTTTAATCATACAGCGGTTAGAATGTGGAAATTGCTACTACATGGAGCAGTTGAAGTGAATAACAGATGTATTTAAAGATAAACTAGAATCATGCATGAGTAAAAAAGGAATAGAAGGATATGCAGATAGGATAGAAGTAAGGTGGGAGGAGGCTCGTGTGGAGCGTAAATACTGATCTGTTGGAACTAATGGTTTGTTTCCGTATTGTAAAATTCTATGTAATCTCACAATTACAGCAGAAAATCATGGAGATCTCAAGCTGAAGTTAAAATGCCAGCTACCATCGAGTTGCAGCCTATTAATCCAAGACAGAGTAAGGGACGCACGGAAAGGAGACTATACCGAAGTGAGACATCAGGTGTGTTGCTGGGATTTGGTTCAGGTGTTAAGGTCTGGGTTTTTTTTCAAGTTTAAATTTAGATTTAGAGTCAGGCTTTGACATAGAACTTTCAACCTTCAAGTGAGTTAAATAGCTTTGTTAAATAGACAGCTGCCTGGCAGTGGCAGTTATCTGTCAACCAGCTGAAATTAGTTGGTTCAATAGGTGTTAATTACTTTAGCAGAAAGCCAAACTATCTAGTGACTCATTAGAAGGTCTATACAAGCACATGGGTTTTTCAAATCATACGGAGTAAGGGACACACAGAAAGGAGACTATGCTGAAGTGAGACATAGTGTATTTGGTTCAGGTAGGAATTCAATTCAGAGGTGCAAAGAGGTGCTTCTTCTTCCACATTTTTTCAGCCTCCAGTAGTTGGTGAGTTTTCTTCCCTGTAACAAAGGAAATGTAATAATTGTGTGGGACTTTTATCCTCATATAGCCTGAGACAATCAAATTGGCAAGAGTGATCAGTTTCTTGGAGCAATACATTGTGGAACCGATTAGGGATAAAGGTTTCTTACATCTAGTGTTGAGTAATGAAGCAGAGCTAATTAGTAATGTCGTAGTAAAAGATCCACTGGGAAATAGTGATCATAATACCATTTAATTCCATATCAAGTTTGAAAGTGACATATTCCAATTGCAAACAATAATCTTAAACTTAAACAAAGCTAATTACAAATGTATGAGGGGAGAACTGGCTAAGGTTAATTGGTTAAATAGACTAAAAGGTAAATGAACAGTGTGAAACATTTAAATAAACAATTCAAAATCTTTGGTATTTACACTCCACACTAGCCTTCTCCCACCTTACTTCTATCTTATCTGCATATCTTTCAATTCCTTTCTTGCTCATGCATGATTCTAGTTTGTCCTTAAATACGTCTGTTATTCGCTTCAACTGCTCCATGTAGTAGCATTTCAAAAATACATTCCATTAGAAAACAAAAACTCAGCAAGAAAGACTCATCCATGACTCACTCAGGAAGTTAAGGATAGTATTAGATTAAAAGAAGAGGCTTACAATGTTGCAAAAACAATAGCAGGTTGGGAAGGTTGAGAATGTTTTAAAAAGCAGCAAAGGGCCACCAAGAAATTAATAAAAAGGGAAAAAAATAGAAATGAGAGTAAACTAGCCGGAAATATTAAAACAGATTGTAAGCGCTTTTATGAGTATATAAAGAGGAAGAGAGTAGCTAAAGAAAGCCCCCTTAGAAGCAGAGACAGGAAAAATTATCATGGGGAATGAGGAATTGGCAGAGGCATTAAATGAATATCAGAGTAGAAGATACAAGTTTCATACCAGAAATTGACAGTAACCCAGCAGTTAAAAAGAGTGTGGAAATTAAGGAATTGAATATCAACAGAGAAAAAATATTGGAGAAACTCAAAAGACTAAAATATGACAAACCCATGGGACCTGATGACCTATACCCTAGGTTTCTAAAAAAGATAGCCAGCACCTCCACCATCTCTGCAGCTATGATTTTCTAAAATTTCTTAGATTTGGGAATGGTCCCATTAGATTGGAAGTTGGTAAATGTTACACAGCTTTTCAGGAAAGGAGGGAGAGAGAAAACAGTGAATTACAGGCCAGTTAGCCTAACATCAGTTGTGGGGAAAATGCTGGAATCTATTATTAAGGAAGTCTTAACAATGTACTTAGAAAAGCATAGAATGATTAGATAAAGTCAACATGGTTTTATTAAAGGGAAATCCTGTTTGACAGATTAATTAGAGTTTTTTGAGGGTGTAACAAGTAAGGTCAATAAAGGGAAATCAATAGTTGTAGTATACCTGGATTTCCAAAAGGCATTCAATAAGGTGCCATAGAAAACATTAATAGGCATGGTAAGAGCTCATGGAGTTAGAGGCGATATTTTAGCATGGTTAGAGGATTTTTTAATAGAATAGAAAGATAGAAAGCAGTGAATGGGCATAAATGGGGCTTTTTCAAGTCAATAGGCAGTGAATAGTAGAGTAGCACAAGAATCAGTGCTGGGGCCTCAGCTATTTACAATCTGTAAAACTTGGGGCAACATTTTCCCCCCACTGGGGGGAAGTGCGAGAGCGGGCGCAGGCAGCTGGGTTCCTGATCGCCAATTAAGGCCTGCCCAGCATGACATCCGATTGGAAGCGCTGTGTGCTCCCTGTGCGGGCGGGTGGGGGGGGGGGGGTGGAATTCCGAGCTTAAAGAGTGCACAGTTCTCCCTCAGGGAGATCGGTGGAAGTTTTAAAAATTTTGTGGAAGGGTGGAAAAAATAGTCCTGGCACATCCCCTCATCTGACACTGTCACATGAGCTGGAAAATATCAATTTCTTATATTTAAACATTTTGTGCACATTTTAAATCCCTCATGAAACTTCATCCTGCCTGTGGATGCGGTTTCATGTTTTTTCTGAAGGCTGCCTGGATCTTTGCCTGCCCGCCAACCTTAAGGTTGGACGGGCAAGTCCATTAATTGGCTTAATTGCTTTTTTAAAGGGCTTAAGCGGCCATTGACAGTTCGGCAGACGTGCAGCTGACTTGGCTGTGCGCCCACTGAACTGAAAAAATAAATGACGTGGGGTGACATCGGGCACACTTCATTTTATGTGTCAGTGTGCGGGCCCTGTACCCCCGCTCACCGACCGGAAGATGTTCAAAGAAACTTAGGTGTGCTGGCATGAGGAATGCAGAAAGTTAGCACGCAGGTGCAGCAAGCAATTAAGAAGGCAAATGGTGCACAGGCCTTTATTGCAAGGGGATTGGAATATAGGAATAAAGAAGTCTTGCTACAACTGTACAGGGTTTAGGTGAGACCACATCTGGAATACTGTGTGCAGTTTTGGTCTCCACACTTAAGAAAGGATATACTTGCATTGGAAGTGGTACAGCGATAGTTCACTGGATCGGTCCCAGGAATGAGTGGGTTGTCCTATGCTGAGGGGCTGAGTAAATTGGGCTTATATTCTCTGGAGCTTAGAAGAATGCGAGGCAATCTCATTGAAACCTATAAAATTCTGAAGGGGATTGATAGGGTGGGCACTGAGAGATGGTTTCTGATGGTTGGGGAGTCTAAAACACAGGGGGCACAGTCTCAGGATAGGGGGCCGATCATTTAGGACTAAAATGAGAACAAGTTACTTCACTCAAAGGGTTGTGAATCTTTGGAATTCTCTACCTCAAAGGGTTGTGGATGATCCATCATTGAATGCATTTAAGGCTGGGATAGACTGATTTTTGGTCTCTCAGGGAATTAAGGGATATAGGAAGTGGGCCAGAAAATGGATTTTAAGCCCAAGATCAGCTATGATCATACTGAATGACGGAGCAGGCTCGACAGACCATACTCCCGCCCCTATCTCTTCTGTTCTTGTGACAGGCTGATTCAGTCCCTGAAGTTTACATGATAGCTCGCATCCCTTGTATTGACCTTCATATCCGTCAATGCAATTATCCAGACTGATTTCCTTTCCAACAAGGGTCATTATTTTTGAATAACTAAACCCTTGAGCTAGTGCTTGATCCCACAGCATTCTAATTCAGAGGTAAGATTGCTACCTACTGAGGCAAGATAGCACTCACTTTTGGATGGATTTTAACGAGTTTGAATCAGAATGAAAGCAAACACCAAATTTGTTCCAACTCAGGCATCCTTGGCGGTTAATGTGCTTCAAAATGAAGGTGAACAAACAAAGCATCTTTATGTAAACTCTGATGTTTTATAGTTTGTGTCACTAGTCCTACAAAGTCTCTCCTGTTTGTCCTAGATAGTCACCTCAAGGGCATCTCCAATGGAGACAATCCATCTATTTTTTTTCTTGCACAAACCTCTGACTTTTGATCTGTTTGATGCCTCCCATTGTAGTGTGGTTAAGATTTAGCAGAGTGTTAGAAGTTACACTTCTCTACCACTTGTTATGATCGCTGTAAAGATCAATACTTTACAAAAGAATTCGAACTTCCAGTGAATGACTGAGAGGATCGCATGACAAGATTTCAAGTTTTAAGATTTCTACTATAGCAAACAAGCTAAAAGCAACATTGACCAAACACTATTTCAGTAGGCAACTTATATATTAAACCACAGAAAAGATCCTCCATTTAACTTTTACAATGACCAAAAATCCCTCTGCCACGGTTATACTTTACTCTCCCTAAGTGGACTCCAGAACCAGTCCCAAGCTATTCTCAGTTACTTTTCCCTTTTCCAGCTCCCTAAACCAACTTTCACGGTAAGGAATGAATTGGAGGTTCTCCCCTAGCCAAATCTTCTAGCTTTGTTTAAACCCTCATGAACCTAGCCCCTTCAATCCGAGTGCCAACTCCCACCCACATCCAGCATGGTGAACAATAGAGGTTTGCTGCCTCTATCTCTCTGCTCTCTCACTCCCTCTCTGCTCTCTCATACTCTCTCTCTTTCTTTCTCGGATTCTTGCAGACTGATTGCATCTGTGAGGTTCTGTGATATTTAGAAAAACCTGAAATCCGATCCTATAATGGCTTCCTGTGGACTCTTCCCCTCTCAAGGCCCATCTCCATGGCAACGTGAATCACATGCGCCTTATATCCAGGTAGAAATGCTAATTAGCTATCCTTTAAACTCTAAGTCCATTCTATCTTAGAATTAAATGGACAGTTTAAAGTATAACCTTTTATAAAACCTGACATTCCTAACATCTGCCTAGGTCATTGGAGACTATGGCCTGAATTTTAACACAGACAGAGAGGCACTCCGTCTTTACAAAAATGGCACTGGAGGCCTGAGTCTGGAAGTCTCGCCCCACGACCAGCCCCAACCATTTTCACATGTGGGGAATGGGGGCGGGGTAAATTTTGAACATCCGTGATGCATGGAGGCAGCTATACATGTTAAAGTGCAGTTGCCTTCAGTCTGATCTGATTTTCGCAAGGAGGGAGTGAGAAATACAACTTGTACATATAGACCTGGTAGGAGAAGATATAAACTTACCAGAGTTCTTTGGAGTTGTAGGATATCCTTTTGGATATGGTCTCAAGGCACCTTTGGGAGATTGTAGATCCCCTTTGGGAGTGGTCAAGTGCCTTTTGGGATTGTTTAAAATTAGACACAAATGTGCAGAAAGAGTATATAAAATCATTGGAACTGTAAAGTTCATTGGAATTGTAAAAGGGAGCTGTCAAGCTATTTACATCTCAGGTCCATTAAATATTTGAAAAAACACTGTCTGCACTGTTGAAAAAAAATCAGTGCTTGTTATTTTATTCTGTCTGTTGGCATAAGTCTAACGACAAGCATTACAGAATGATACAGCATTAGGGGCTCGGCAAAATGCTGAACTCTTCTTCCGCCGCCTTCTTCCCCATGCTCATTTCTTTGGGCAGGAGTCCTCCCCATGTTCCACGGATCCTTTCGCCTGCCTCCAGTATTCTCCCTCCATCTGGACCCCTCTCTCTGGCCTCTTACCTGCTCTTGATCTTTTCAATGAGAACTGTCGGCGTGACATGAGCCGTCTCAATTTCTCTGTCCCTCTCACCCACTCTAACCTGTCCCCTTCTGAACTTGGTGCACTCCGTTCTTTTAGGCTGACCCAACAAGGGTGGTACTGTTGTTATTTGGCGTACTGACCTCTACCTCACAGAGGCTGAGTGCCAACTCCAAGACACTTCTTCCTACCTCCCTCTGGACCATGATCCTACCAGCGAACATCAAGCCATCGTTTCCAGGGCTGTCACTGACCCCATCTCCTCTGGAGATCTTCCCTCCACAGCTTCCAACCTCATAGTCTCCCAACTCCAGACAACCTGCTTCTATTTCCATCCCAAAATCCATAAACAGGACTATCCCGGTAGGCTGGTCGTGTCAACCTATTCCTACCCCATGGAACTAATTTCTTCCTATCTTGACTCCGTTCTCTCTTCCCTTGTCCACTCTCTTCCCACCTACATCCTCGATTTCTCTGATGCCCTATGTCATATCAACAATTTCCAGTTCCCTGGCCCTAACCACCTCCTCTTCACCATGGACGTCCAATCCCTCTACACCTTCATCCCCCACCAGGATGGTCTGAGGGCTCTCGCGTCTTCGTTGAACAGAGGCCCGAGCAATCCCCATACACTACCACTCTCCTCCGTCTGGCTGAACTTGTTCTCTCACTGAACAATTTCTCCTTAAACTTGTCTCACTTCCTCCAAATGAAAGGTGTAGCTATGGGTACCCGCATGGGTCCCAGTTATGCCTGTCTCTTTATGGGATATTTGGAACATTCCTTGTTCCAACGCTACCCAGGCCCTCCTCACAGCTCTTTTTTCGGTACATCGATGACTGTTTCAGTGCCGCTTCATGCTCTCATCTGGACCTGAAAAAATTTATCAATTTTGCTTCCATTTGCCACCATGCTATCACCTTCACATGGTCCATCTCTGACCCTTCCCTTCCCTTCCTTGACCTCTTTGTCTCCATTTCTGGTGATAGACTGTCCACTAGTATTCAATACAAGTCTCCCACAGCTACCTCGACTACAGCTCCTCACACCCTGCTTCCTGTAAGAATTCCATCCCATTCTCTCAGTTCCTTAGCCTCCATTGCATCTGTTCCGATGATGCCACTTTCCAAAACGACACTTCTGACATGTCTTTCTTCTTAACCTAAGATTCCCCTGCACTGTGGTTGATAGGGCCTTCAGTCGTGTCTGACCCATCTCCCAAGCCTCTGCCCTCACACCTTCCCCTGCCACCCAGAACCATGATAGGGTTCCCCTTGCCCTCACTTTTGACCCCACCAGCCTCCGCATTCAAAGGATCATCCTCCGCCATTTCCGCCAACAACAGCATGATGCCACCACCAAACCCTTAAACCCCGACATCATTCCATAGGAACCGTTCCCTCTGGGACACCCTGATCCACTCCTCCATCACCTCCAACACCCTATCCCCTTCCCATGGCACCTTCCCATGCAATCACAAAAGGTGCAGCACCTGCCCCTTTAGCTCCTCCCTCCTCACCATCCAAGGACCCAAACACTCCTTTCAGGTGAAGCAGTGCTTCACTTGCACCTCCATCAATTTGGTCTCCTGCATCCGCTGCTCCCAATGTGGTCTCCTCTATATTGGGGAGACCAAACACAGACTGGGTGAACACCTCCGGTCTGTCTGGAAGCATGACCCAGACCTTCCTGTCGCTTGCCATTTCAACACACCACCCTGCTCTACCCTGCCC
Organism: Carcharodon carcharias; assembly: GCF_017639515.1. Classification (NCBI taxonomy): domain Eukaryota; kingdom Metazoa; phylum Chordata; class Chondrichthyes; order Lamniformes; family Lamnidae; genus Carcharodon; species Carcharodon carcharias. The sequence continues at coordinate 22,901,641 of NC_054491.1, forward strand.
ACATGTCTGTTTTTGGCCTGCTGCAATGTTCCAGTGAAGCCCAACGCAAACTGGAGGAATAGCACCTCATCTTCCGATTAGGCACTTTACAGGCTTCTGGGTTTAACATTGAGTTCAACAACTTCAGACCATGAACTCTCGCCTCCATCCTCACCCGATTTTTTTAATCCCCTTTTTTCTACATTCATTTTTATTTTTTATCCACTTATTTTTATTTTTTATCCACTTTTATTCATTTATATGGTTTATCCCCCTTCCTCCCACACCACCCCCCACCCCCCCCCACCCCATCCCCTACAGGGCCATCTGTTACTTGTTCCATGTTGTACTTCCACACAATGCTACCCTTGTTCTGCTATTATCACATTTTGCTTTCTTACCTTTATGCCAACATCAGCACCTTTTAAGCACTAACCTCTACCAGTAACACTCTCTTTGTCCTTTCGTTCATGACATCTTTGTCAATCCCTCCTTTGTCCCCATGTATCGCTGGCCTTCTATCCAGCTCCACCTGCCCCACCCCCCTTAAACAGTATAAATTTCATCACATTTCCACTTTTCTTCAGAAGGGTCATACGGACTTGAAACATTAATTGACCAATTTCACAGCCTATCGTTATCACAGTGGGGTGCCTGTCAGTTCAGTTTGATTAACAACTCCTGGTGCTTATATCACCTTGAAGTTGGACTATGAATACAGGAGCTTATTCTTATAAGGGATTAAAGGAAGTTAAATATAGTGAATGGGTTTTTTTATCATTGAGACTGTATTTTAATAAATAGTGAATTCATCAATAGACAGTTAAGAACTTTATTTAATGTGAAAATGGGTCCTGAAGCCTACCCATGGTGGATTTTGGGGAGTTGGCATGTAAGCGAAAAAGGTGCTGGGTAGTGGGCATGGGTTCCCATGAGTTGGCATGAAGTTGGCATAGGGGCTATAAAGGGGGTGGATGAAGGGGCATAAATTGGCATGGAAGGCCAAGGGGGTAGGTAGGGGGCATAGGTTGGCATGGCTTGTCATGGATTGAGTGTAGGGAGTGTGTGGAAGGTGTGAGGGGTGAGTTCTGGAGGGCTGTTTTTTGGTTCATTTTTTTTCACAACTGGGACAAATTGCTGGAGCATTGAGGCTGTCCTTTCACCTATCCTGCCTCCACACCCGGCAGGTGCCTGTGGCTGCCTATGAGCTCTTTCAGATACAGCAGGCCCCACCTGCCCCAGGGGAAGGTGATGGTGTAGTGGTATTGTCACTGGACTAGCAATCCAGAAACCCAGGGCAATGCTCTGGGGACCCAGGTTGGAACCTTGCCATGGCAGATGGTGGAATTTGAATTCAATAAAAATCTGGAATTAAAAGATGACCACATGAAACCATCTGGTTCACTAATATCCTTTAGGGAGGGAAATCTGCCTTCCTTACCTGGTCTGGCCTACATGTAACTCCAGACCCACACCCACAGCAATGTGGTTGGCTCTTAAATGCCCTCTGAACAAGGGCAATTAGGAATGGGCAATAAACACTGGCCTAGCCAGTGACACCCACATCACATGAATGAATATAAAAAAAGAAGATCCTTGGCACTTTTTCAGGAGTCGGGTTCGTGGAGCCCAACTCTCCCTCCCTGATGTGAAAGCTGCTTGTGTCATCGCTTGCACCTTCTTCCCAGTGAAACCTTGCCCCCTCCCCCCGCCTTTGATCTTTAACAACCAGGCCACTCAAATATTTTTGTTGGACAGAATTCAGAACAGGTCACATAATCAACTTTATTCCTCCTTTTTACCCTAAATTAAAGACACAGTCGTAAAACATAAGTTTTCTAAAACTTTGCATTTGTAATACACTTGGTAATCTGCACTGGGTCTCTAACACCCCCACACACTCTCTGCTTAATCAGTAGAAGAATGAAGATTGGGAGCGGTGGATAGAAGTGAAAATAACTCTGACCAAAAACTGGGTGCATGTTCCCTCCATCCTCTGTGTTTATGTCTACGCTGCTTTAAGTCTTGCTGCTTAACAGTGGCGGATTTACAGTTAGTAGGGCCCTGTGCTCAGCTTCATTTTTGGACAACCCTCCCCCATGGGACCGGAAGGCAGGAAAATGCACAAATTGATCAGTGCTTTTCACTTGTAAAAACATGCCTGTAAGAATAATTGCCTTGTTGAAATCCAAGCTTACGACTTGTCTGAATGATGGCAAAGATGGTAAATATTGTGACGCAAGGCAAGTAAACATGGAACTTGCTGACAAGAAACGAGATGGAAGAATCAGCTGATGACACCACTGCAGCACAGACAGCTCCCAGACAGCAAGGCCAAATTGTTACAGAAAACTGGTACTGCAGGAATCTGGAAATGCACTTATTGTTTTCACAGTTTATTTTATATGCACTTTTTAATGATCTATAAGGAAATGAAAACTATGTGGCTATGCATATAGAAGCATTTTGAATGGTCAATTCCTTTGTTAGATAATTTTAATTAAGTGTTGTGAATGATATGCAGAGCTAGTAAAAACATTACCTTGCAATTTTTTTTTTAAAAGGTTAATCCATCACAATTAGGCTTTATTGGGAATGAACCTGTGCAGGAGCAAGCATTCCAATCAACAAGATACACAGGCTGCCATTCATTACATTTCGCAGGTTCTCATTTAGTTCAAAAAGTAAAAGTTAACTTCCTCTGAAGAAATCAAAAAAGGTATTGGCATAAATTCACATGAGCAGAGTCCATTCAGTCCAAGTCCAATTTCAGGTAGCTTTGTCTGGCCGAATTCCAGGTCCTTGTCCTAGGAATTTTACAAAATCGTCAATTATGTCATCGTAAGTTATATCTTGTAAAGAGGCACTTTCAATTGTCAATACTGCCGAAATTGTCATATGTCGCTGACTCAACGTATTTCACAAATAACTTTTAACTCATTTCAACACAGACAAAGAACGTTCGCCAGAAGCATTTGCGACAGGTATTGTTAAAAATACTTTCAGAATGGTTTCTACATTTAGAAAGGTTGCCTGCAAACCGTCACATACAAGTCCATACAAATCAACTTGCGATCTCGAAGCACAGATCTCATAATTTTTGATAAAATGAATGAAATGTTTCACTTCATCTTCAAAAAGATTTGTGTCTATGCCCTCTCAGTAGAATTCACTTAATTGCTTAATGCAGTGGCTTTCAGCATTTCCGTCCATACTTCTAACAAAAAAGACACGCAAAATAAATCAACAGTTTTCTTTAAAGATTCATCTCTACTCTGCAATTGCAACATTATTGTGTCACCAATAACACTGATGGTCTCAATGATGATCTTCTCTTTCCCTTATAAATTGATCTCATTGTCTCTAGTTTAATCGAAAAATAACTTCCTGCTTCTATGATGCTTCTCATCAGATATATCAGAGGAGCCTATATTTTCTGCTGTTAGTTCCTCTGCTTCCACCTGTCATGAAGCTGTTAATGTATATAATATTTTGAAAAATATTTTCCTTTTAAATTAGAGGTTTAGTCTGTTGGTGTGTCTTAATTGGATTAAAACCAGCTAGTCTGGGTGCTTTGATGTGTACTAGTTTTGATATATAAGAGAGATAGCATGCATTTGCATTTTTTGAATACAGCATTCAAGAAGTGGGGTGAAAACTACCACCTAGCTAGCAGATACCAAGCAATATGTTTATATTACTAATAAAATTGGTACTATGAAAGGGGTTTTATTGTTAGAAAGGTTTAGTTCAGAGGTCGGTGATACAATAAGAATTTATATTCAATGGGTTGTGCTAGGTATAACTTCAGCAGTGTTGTGTATGCAGAGCAGAGGCAATGTGAGATCAAAAGACAGCCGTAAGCCTCCAATTATTTCCACAAGAACCAAAGTGAAAAGAAGCTCGTTTTGAATTTGTAAGGTGAAAATGCTTTGCCTGGTCTTTGGTTAAGTCTATGGAGAGAATTTTCTCCCTGTCGGGGGTGTTGGGCGAGAGTGGGCCTGTGCGCGGCCGATCACCACCTGCAATCAGCTGTGCACCGCCATTTTACATTGGCGGGCCAATTAAAGCCCGCCCAGCATATCGCGCACCCAGAAGCGCTGAGCACTCCCTGTGCGGGCTGGGGGGTTGCCTGAGTCGAGGCCTGCGCTCTTTCGCTCGTGCGTGCTAAAGAGCGCAGAAATCTCCCTGAGGCACAGAGCTGCCCCAGGGAGATTAGTTTAAGTGCAAAAAAATTTAATAAAGGAAAAAAAAATTTAACACATGTACCGTCGTGTGAAACTCTCACATGAGCTGGGACGTGTCTATTAATTTTATTAATAATTTTTACAACACTTTAAAAACCTTCCCAAAACCTCATCCCGCCCGTAGATGAGGTTCCATGAAATATGCAAAGGCCGCCTGGGCTCTTCGCCTGCCCACCAACCTTAAGGTTGGACGGACGACTCAGTTTATTGATTTAATTGAGAGTTAACTGGCCTTAATAGGCCTTTGACAGTTTGGCGGGCACGCACCCAACTTGGGTGTGCGCCCACCAAACTGAAAACCTGAATGATGCGCGGTGACATCGGAATGCACGCCCGATGTCACCGCACGTCATTATAAGCCTCAGTGAGCAGGCCTCACCCCTGCTCACTGAGTCAAAGATTCTGCCCTATGGGTTGCTGTTGCCTTAATGGAGATTAGTTTGGGAATTTGTTAAAAGTTATGATAGTAGTAATTTGAAGCCATGTATATATATTTTAACCTGTGTAAATTAATAAAATGTTTCATTTAGTTTAATGCAAAACCTTGAGAACTGGTGGTCTGGTTCCTGAATTCAAAGTTGTATCTCAAACATAACACTTAAAATTATAGGTTATGACAGTTGTTTAAAATTTCCCTCTGGGATTTTTAAATAACTCCGCTTTATCAACTGCATCGGTCATAGCACACCGAATATAGTCATTTCAAACTTCCATGACAAAGCTATTAACTGAGGCTAACAATTGTCCAGCATTCAATAAATGTGTCAACCTTTTGCAGTGATTTGCTGATGGCATTAATTCTTTGAAGTAAATGGTCCCACAAAAGAGTAAAAACAGCAATATTGTACTTTTCAAACTTTTCTGCTAAGGATTTTGCTTCAGTTTTCACATGTGCTTTTTCTGGCGCTGTCTAATAAGGTTTAATATCATCATAGCTCATTTTCAAAGCCAAAACAGCATCTGCATGAGCAGACTAGCTGGTGTCACAAATTCTTTTGACTGTCAATTTTTTTCATTTGTCTGCTCCAAGTGTGATTGTAGCATACTCCACTGATGCGTGGAAACCAAGAAAAGGCATACATGTTTTGAACAAAGTCAAAAAATGTGTTGCTCCTCAACATTTGGCTGCAGCATTGCAGATTAAATATAAGGAATGGCTGGAACATGGTATGAATAAAGCAGAGGGGCTTGCATTGTTCAGTCTTGCCTGTAAACCTGAATATTTTCTTGCCATATTTGTGGCATTAACAAAGCTCTGCCCATGACAATTTTTGATGTCCAGACTTAAATTTGCAATGATTTCCAAAATAGTTGTCTTCAGACATTTGAAAGTGTGGGATTTAAGTGGAACAAAACAAAGAAATTGCTCTACCATTTCACCATCACTGGTCGTATATCTTAAAATTAATGTTAATTGGTCTACATGACTCACATCTGGTGTTGAATCAATTATTGTGGAATGGTACTTGGCATCCTTTACTTCATCAATGATTGGTTTCTGAGCCGCTCTGCCATTACAGTGATGAATTCACCGTAGGTTTAGTGTGTTAGAAAGCTGGTCTTCCCTGAGCCACAATACTGATAGCTTTTAAAATGCTCTTTGAAAAAATCAACAAATTCACTAAGATATTCAAGGCAGGCTAAAAAATTATCGTTTCGATTTGACAATAATGACTCACCATGTCCCTTAGAGTTAATCCCAAAGAAGACAGCAGTTTGATCATGGCAGAAACACGTCTCAGCACTTCCCTCCAATAAGAAAGCTCCTTTTTAACTGAGCTGATAACATAGAATCAATTCTTCCAGATAATTTACACCTTTGAACTAACTAACACATAGCATTAATATGAGCTTTGAAAGTTTCATAATCAACAATATCTCTTCCAACGTTTCTCCAATTAGAGTTCCTGTCTACAAATGTTTGTTTTCCTTCAATGGGGTCAGGGAATAATTTGCAAACATAACAGTAGGCTGCCTTAGTGGTTTCTGAAAAAAATCAACCAAGTTCTCATTTTTGTCATCCCATTTTTCTTCATCCTTAAAAATGGGACTGTGAAGACCTCTAAAATGCTTTCGGCCTCCAACCTCATATTCTTTTCTCATATTTTCCATATTACCTATGTTTTTCAGTTTATTTGCTAAGAAATATTCTATCATATCAAATGGAACAGACTTTGGTCATAACGCAATGTTTTCAGGACAGGTTTTTTTTATTTATTAATTCACGGGACATGGGCTTCATTGGCTGGGCCAGCATTTATTGCCTATCCTTAGATGCTCTTGAGAAGGTGGTGGTGAGCTGCCTTCTTGAACTGCTGTAATCTATGTGGTGTAGGTACACCCACAGTGCTGTTAGGAATGGAGTTCCAGGATTTTGACCCAGCAACAGTGAAGGAACGGCGATATATATCTAAGTCAGGATGGTGAGTGACTTGGAGGGAAACTTCCAGGTTGTGGTGTTCCCATCTATCTGCTGCCCTTGTCCTTCTAGATGCTGGTGGTCGAGGGTTTGGAAGGTTCTTTCCTTACTTCAACAAAATCACCAATATTTTGTAGTTCCATTGTCCCTTCAGAGTCCACTTTTCAACTTCTGCAGTCATTGTGGTATCTCCACAACTCGGCAAGTGATTGAATAATTCAGATCTTCCCTTGCCCATACTTTTTGACCAATGTCCACTATTCAATACTTCAGGCTTTTTAAAGTAAGGTGACAAAATTTCTTTTTGTTTAGCTTCGTCTTCTTGCCTCGCCTTCATTGTTCTGTATTTTTGGCTGCCAGACTCATTGTAGCTCAATATTGCTAAAAAAACTGGCCTTGATTTTAGGCAGATAATAAAATGTCCAACAGAGCAGGGTTTCACACTGTCAATCCCACATTGTTAGCAGGCTCTGCAAAAATGGGATTCATCTTTTAACTATGAAACTGTGATTCTGATCATGGATTTCCAACAACACTCTCTCTTTCCCCACTACCCTCACGCTCTCTCTCTCTCTCTCTCTCTCTCACCTCACCTGGGGTCCAACTGCTGCCTCACCTGGGCTCTGCCCACTGCCTCAACTGGGGTCAATGTAATGTTCCTAACTGTTCCCGTTTTAACTTTTCTTCTCAAAAACATATCCTCCCACTCTTTGCTGCGAGATATCGGCAAAAGAACACGAGGTTTGAGTGCCAAACTAAACTGACACTCCAGCACAGCCATGACTGACTGGCTAACTGCTCTGCTGTTTGAAAAATGTGAGTGAAGCTATTCAGCCAATCACAGGCTGATTCCTCGCTGCATTTGCTGTTGATAGGCTCAGTATTTTTCAAACAGCAGAGTAGTCAGTCAGTTATGGCTGCGCTGGAAACCTGAAATGTCGGTTTAGTTTGACACTCGGAGACCTCGCGTTCTTTTGCTTATATCTCGTGGTCAGTCAGGAGGGGGAAATTCTGTTTGGTTCCGAGAAATAACAGGAGGGAATGTTTTGAAACTCATTCATTTTGGGCCCTGTGCATGGCAAGGTGTGTTTCATTGTAAATCCACCACTGCTGCAAAAAGGGCACCTTAGCTTTTAAATTTAGAAAATGAGGAACAGAGTTGCAAGCAGCCCTATGATCCATTCCTGCCAACTGAAGAAGATTCCTGATGGATAGACCAAACCTCCTGTAGAACGACATGGGAATTTGTCTAAGCACATAGCTCGCAGAAAAGGAAAACTAAAGTTAAGATAAACTTCATAGCTTACTTCATCGATTGATTAACTCAATGAAGCTATTTCTCTGCATTGCTCAGAAAAATAGTTATCTTAGAGAATATAGACAAATTGAAATCATAAAACTTAAAGAAAATTTGTGTCTTAAGAAAAAAAATTTCCTAGTTTTTAACCTTCTGTCTATATATGATAATGAAATTTTGATTATTTTGGCGCTCCCTGCTTCAATAATTCAGAGACAGTGATGATTTAATGTCGCTCAGTAATTACCTTTCATGCTGATAGTAATTGAATTTTTAATAGGAATGAAATACCAGATGTAAAATTAGTCCTCACTGGGTCGAATTCAGGTCAATCACTTTGTCGATGTTTGATCATATGACCTGTTAATAGCTTGTTACATCAAACCAAAGGGACACATTGTAACAGTTATTGCTTTGAAAAGCAGGACATGACATTTCTTCTAAAGAGCTGACAGAGTAAGGATTTGTAATGTTTTGAGCTGCATTGTGAACAACTGCATTTTAAGTATAAATGAAGTCTATCATGCATCATGAGATCTGAAAACATGAGGTCATATTGGCAAGCTAACAGGAGTAGGGAGTAGGCATAAATGGGTCATTTTCTGGTTGGCAAGATGTAACAAGGTGTGCCACAGGGATCAGTGCTGGAGTCTCAACTCTTTACGATGTATATAAATAACTTGGATGAAGGGACCAAAGATATGATTGCTAAATTTCCTGTGACACAAAGATAGGTAGGAAAGTAAGTTGTGAAGAGGATATAACATGGCTACAAACGGATATAGGTAGGTTTGGTGAGTGGGCAAAGATCTGGCAAATGGAGTGTAATGTGGGCAAATGTGAAATTGTCCATTTTGACAGGAAGAATAAAAAAGCAGCATATTACCTAAATGATGAGAGATTGCAGAGCTCTGAGATACAGAGGGATCTGGGTGTCCTAGTGTATGAATCACAAAAGGTTAGTATCCAGGTATAGCAAATAATTATGAAAGCTAATAGAATGTTATTGTTTATTGCAAGGGGAATTGAATGCAAGAGTGGGAGGTTTAGCTTCAGTTATACAGGACATTGACGAGACCACATTTGTGTACAATATTGGTCTCCTTATTTAAGGAAGAATGTAAATACGTTGAAAGCAGTTCAGAGAAAGTTTACTAAGCTAACACTGGAATATGTGGGTTGTCTTCTTAGGAAAGGCTGGACAAGCCAGGCTTGTATCCACTGGATTTAGAAGAATACGAGACAACCTGATTGAAACATATAAGATTCTGAGGGGTTTTGACAGGGTGAATGTGGAGAGGATGTTTCCTCATGTGGGAGAACCTAGAACTAGGGATCACCATTTAAAAATAAGCAGTTGCCCATTTAAGACAGAGATAAGGAGAGTTTTTGGGACTCTCTTCCTCAAAAGGTGGAGGCAGAGGCTTTGAATATTTTTAAGGCAGAAGTGATAGATTCTTGATAAACAAGGAGGTGAAAGGTTAATGGGGGTTGGCAGAAATGTGGAGTTGAGGTTAAAATCAGATCAGCCATGACCTTATTGAATGGCAGAGCAGGCTCAAAGGGCCAAGTGGCCTACTCCTACTCCTAATTGCAAGTTCATATGTTCATATGCCAATGTCTTCTTGAAGTAAAGCCCTAAGCACCAGCCACCAGGTGAAAAGATAAAAGTTTTCACAGGGTACTATTCTTGATATGATGGTTTGAACTTTTAAATCTTATTATCTTCATGCCCTAAGTTTTTCAAATTTTAATTATTGCAACGTTTTGTGCTTCAGCTTGCAACAAAGATTTTGGGTGCAGATGGATCCATGACAGCCATGATTACCAGATGTGATCAGTCAAGAGCTATAAGGTGCCTGATATTGTCTAGAAAAATTGTCCGTTCATATTATGCTGAATACAAATACAGGCTGAAGTTTAACAAATCTTCAAACATTGTCAGGCTTCATTCAGCTGAGAGAAGGGGATTGGAGTCAGTGATATTAAGGTGGGGGCTGATAATGATATCTTTCATCTTCTTGAAGTTCAGAGTAGGATGTTGTAACTCATCCATGACTTAGACATGACAGCACTAAAAAAGGCTATTTGGCCAATCATGTCTCTGGTGATTCTTTGCTAGAACAAACCAAAACTAATCTACTGCTTTATTCACCTCCAAATCTTCCTTAGCTTCCAATATTTCTGGCCTCAACTTCATCAAGTTCCCAAGCATCACTTCAAGTTGTTATAAGATGCAGACCCTTGGCATAATGCCTGACTCCAAGCTGAGCTTTCCTCCAAAACATCTGTTTTCTTCCAACTCATCAGCATTGCTTTGTCTCCACAGATCTCCCACTGGGAAACTCTTCAAAGCAGCACATGGTTAAGAAATGGATGATGCACATAGTGTATTTTCACTAAAGGAAAGCACTGGGATAATACATCGATACTACACACTGTTAAGCTTAATAAAGATTAGGTTGGCTGATAGAGGAATGTGTCCTGACAATTCTTTTGAGGCAGAATAAGGTTGTTGAGGAGTACTAATGTGGCACTGATGGGTTTTGATTTATGATTGAGGTCTCAATGGTAGAAGTAATGAGTACGTGGATATGACTGTTGTCTCTTGCAGGCATAAAACATCCAACAAAATGTGTGGTCTATTAGCCCCTACCTAACAAGCCTTGATCACCAATGTGTTCTTTGCTCAGGAAAATATATCTAATGGTTGGATTAGACTACTTCTCCTTTCTGCTTCCTTCCTCTTCTGCCCATTCCATGGCCATGTTCTGTTGCATAGAAATGTTATGCAGAATCCAGCTGTGTTGGGGTTAAAAAGCAGAAAAAAAATTGCAAATGCTGGAAATTTGAAATAAAATCAGAAACTACTGGAAACACAGAGCAGGTCAACCAGTATCCGTGAAGACAAAAGGCAGGGTGATGTTTTAGACAAAGTCCTTGTTCAGGGCTAAGAACTGAAAGATAAGAAAGCATTTTCATAGAATCAGATAAAAGAGATGATTGCATAATGTTTAGCACCATTTGTGACTCCTCAGATACTGAAGCAGTCCATGTCCATATATAACAAGGCCTGGACACCATTCAGGCTTGGGCTCATAAGTGGAAAGTAACATTCACACCACAAAAGTGCCACGCGAAAACCATCTTCCACAAGAGAGAATCTAACCATCTCCACTTGACATTCAATGGCATTACCATTGCTGAATCCTCCACTGTCAACATTTTGGGGGTTACCATTGATCAGAAACTGAACTGGACTAGCCATATCAATACAATGGCTACAAGAGTGGACCAGAAGTTGGGAATTCTGCAGAGATTAACTCACTTCCTGACTCCCCAAAGCCTGTCCACCACAAGGCACAAGTAGTGATGGAATGCTCTCTACTTACTTGGATGAGCGCAGCTCCAACAACAGAAGAAGCTCAACGCCATCCAGGACAATGCAACCCACATGATTGGCATCCCACCAATGCCTTAAACAGTCACTTCCAACACCCCGATGTCCACTGGCAGCAGGTGTACCATCTACGAGATGGACTGCAGCAACTCACCAACGCTCCTTCGGCAGCACCTTCCAAACCCACAAACTCCACCACCTAGAAGAACAAGGGCAGCAGACACACGGCAACACCTCTACCTGCAAGTTCCCCTCCAAGGCACTCACCATCCTGACTGGAAATAAATCGCAGTTCCTTTACTGTCTCTGGGTCAAAATCCTGAAACTCCCTCCCTAACAGCACTGTGGGAGTACCTACACCACATGGATTGCAGCAGTTCAAGAAGGCGGCTCACCACCACCTTCTCAAGGGCAATTAAGGATGGGCAACAAATGCTGGCCTAGCCAGTGACGCCCACATCTTGTAAAAGAATAACAAAATACAAATGGAGTTGCAAATACATCTGCCTCTGATCTTCATTCAGAATTTGCAAATATAAAGGTAAATCCACTGCTCCCCTCAATTCAGCATATTAACAGCATCCACTGTCAAATTGGAATAGATAATGCTTCTGCACAGCTTTCAGGTGACAAAAAAAGGCTTCAAGAAGTTACCTTGCTTTACAAATAACTTCCAAACAAGCACACCAAAATCAGCAATGTACCATTAAGAGCAAAGACCTGTCTGAAAAAAGAAGCCTTCCTTTCAGCTGCTGTTTTATATGGGCCTATTCAGCCATAAGAATTGAATACAAAAAATAAAATATACCTGGAAAAACTCAGCAGGTCTGGCAGCATCGGCAGAGAAGAGTACAGTTGATGTTTCAAGTCCTCATGACCAACAGTTGAAGTCAACCGTACTCTTCTCCGCCGATGCTGCCAGACCTGCTGAGTATTTCCAGGTATTTTTTAATTTTTGTTTTGGATTTCCAGCATCCGTAGTTTTTTTGTTTTTATAAGAATTGAATGAAGGCATTGATCCCCTAATTTGCATTGGAATCAGGCACACACTAGTGGGCATTCCTCGTGCTCTTGAAACACTTTCAGGTTGCATTATACAGTCCGTGTACATGGAGTGTTTTATAGGCTTCTGGCCTCATAATGTAGGGATCCAGCACCTGATACACAGCAGCGTCACTGAGATCATTCTATTGACCCTATAGCTAATGAGTTCACTTGACCTTTGATATTTTCATAATGCTTTGTTATTTTATATCTGTAATTCTTTTGCAGTTTTGAATTGTTATTTGCTGCAAGAAAACAAGGAGGACAGAAGTACTTGCCATTAGAAATGATCTTGTGCATTACACATAACAGAAGGAAGTCTAAGATAGGATTATAAATATAATTTATGTTTTTGGGCAAGTGCTGAAAATGCTGAGTGCTTATAACTGTCTGCATCTACAATTGTTTTAAATAACACATGTTGAGTAAAGGAGCTGACTGTGTTCAACATCCTGAGCTGCACAATGACATGTTTCAACAATTCTGCAAAAAGGTTCAGGATTCCTGTACATACAATATTTGGTGATTTCATAAAGCAGTTCTTTGCTAACTAGTTTACGATTTCAGTATACTTTGCAGAGAGGAAAATTTCCACACCTTGTGACAGTTGAAGCAAACTGAGTCTATCATCTCCCTTGTTAAAAGTAATGGGATGGGAAAGAAAACAAAATGATATCCCTCATCTACCACAGTGTGAGCATACCTTCAGGGTGACAATCTGAAAAGCCACTCAGGCAAGGACAATAAACAATAGGAAGAAAGTTTAGAGCTTGCAAAAAGTGTGATATAATGCAAGTTCTTTCTTCTTGATCTCTCCCATAAACAAACAACTTCTATAACCACAAACATACCTATATCTAGTCATACAACAGTGTAGCCAGTTGTATGAAACCTGAAAACTGAACATTGGGCAGCAATTTCCCCCCGTGTGCGGGAGCAGGTGGGCGGGGTCCCGATTGGCGTCCCCAATTGGGGGCGCGCTGCCATTTTACGTGGGTGGGCTAATTAAGGCCCACCCAGCATGATGTCCGCTGGGAAGTGCTGTGCGCTCCCTGTACGGGCGGCGGGGGGGGGGGGGGGGGGGGGGTGTGGAGAGATTCGCTGAGCTGGGAGTGCGCTCTGAGGCAAAGTGCCATGGAAGTTGTGAAAATTTTTTGAGGTAGAAAAAATTTTCCTGACGTCCCCTCATGTGACACTGTCACATGAGCTGCGACATGTCAATTTCTTTTAGTTAAACATTTCATAAAAATGTTAATACCCTCATGAAGATTCATCCCGCCCATGGATGAAGTTACATGTTGTTTCTGAAGGTTGCCTGGGCTCTTCGCCTGCCCGCCAACCTTAAGATTGGATGGTCAGGTCCATTAATCATTTTAATTACTTTTTTAATGACCTTAATAAGCCTTTGACAGTTCGGCAGGCTCACAGCCATATCGGCTGCACATCCACCAAACTGGAAATCTAAATGACATGGGGTGATGTCAGGATGCACGCTTGATGTCACCCCGCATCATTTTACGCATCGGCAGGCGCCCCCCCGCCCCCCCCCCCCCCCCCCCCCCCCCCACCCTGCTCACTGACCGGAAGATGCAGCCCATTGTAATTTTGAATATGCCCTGCGTGAATTTCTTCTATTTTACGGAGGATAGACTGATAAGCAATCTAATGAGATGAGGCCAACTATAAATCACAAACTGATTCATTGCCCACATTTAATTAGCATTCTTAGGAATATTTGCAGTGAATTTTGAACCATTTAATAATGCTTTTCTTGCAACATAAAAATGTCCATGCTATCCCTGCAATGGGCCAAATACGCAATTCTGACTGGTAATTCCTCTGAAACCAGTTGGCATTAAATTAAACAGAGGCCTGTCTGTAGTAAAAACAGGAAAAGCTACAGATACTCAGCAGCTCAGGCAGCACCCGTGGAGAGGGAAACAGAGTTAATGGGAAGAATTTTCCCAACGGCGAGCGGGGGCCGGGCCCGCTCACCAACACATAAAATGACGCGCGGTGATGTCGGGTTGGCGTTCTGATGTCACCGCGCGTCACTTAGATTGTTTGGTTTGGCGGGCGCCCAGCTGCGTCAGCTGCACGCCTGCCGAACTGTCAAAGGCCTATTAAGGCCATTAACAAAATAATTAAAGTCGTTAAGAATGCTGCCCATCCAACCTTAAGGTTGTCGGGCAGGCGAAGAGCCCAGGCGGCCTTTGCATTTTTCATGAAACCTCATCCACGGGCGGGATGAGGTTTCATGAAGGGTTTATTATTTAAAATAAAAATTATTGAAAAAGTTAATGGACATTTCCCAGCTCATGTGACAGTTTCATATGAGGGGACATGTCCTTTAAAATTTTTTCACCTTTATTAAATATTCCAGAACTTAAACTGATCTCTGCACTCTTTCGCACATGCAGGCTCCAACTCAGGGATGCCACCCCTGCCCGCAAAGGGAGTGCAGAGTGCTTCCGGGCGTGTGTCACACTGGGCGGGCCTTAATTGGCCCGCCCATATAAAATGGCAGTGCGCACCCGATCAGGGGCGCCGATTGGGTTCGCGCCCCCGACGGAGGGAAAATTTTTCCCAAAGTTACGGGTCAAGGACTTTTCTTCAGAACTCTCACTTCTTCACCAAAGATCTATAGATTTTCGGATGCCCTTTCTTAGCTGAACAGTAAGCCAAAGGCGGCCTCTGATCATCCCTCAGTTCTTGAAGAATGGCCAGGTAAACTACAGTTAATGCCCTTCTAACTTTGGACTGCAGGCAGCTATCCTCTGGTAAGCTCAAATGAATTAAACCATTCCAAAATACTATATGTGCCTGTTTCCTGAAATGTTTTTAATATCCTACATTATTTCTAGCTGAGGTGCTCTGCAGAAAGCACCTTACAAGATATCTACTTTGGGTATAATTGTATCTGTAGTACAAAGCTTTTTCACTGGATTTAATCGCTTGTTATATTTCTCTACTTCAATAATTACCTGAAATCTATCCTGGATTAAATAGTTAAATGGATACTCGTGCATCTCAGTGACATCCAGCTAGGAGATGCCACTGATGCAGTTTTGCCAAAGGTAACAATTCATCCTAATTCACATTCCTTTTTTTCCTGCTTTTCAGAATTTTGTTCTTTTCCACCTGTAAAGAAATCAGCTTTGCCTAGGACTAATTAATTTTGTGTGTCCGCCTTCTGGTGCCTCAACCAAGTGACCGTTCTTAACTTGTGAACCTCCTGTGTGGATTTGTTTTCAAGGGCAGAACTTGCTTCCCTCTGGTTTGAAAACCGTTAACAATAAAGCTGAACCCAATCCAGGTCTCCTCATCTAATTCCAGAGGCACACACTTTCCAGCAAAGGTCAATGAACAGACAGCAGGAACAGAAACCCTGGCTAATTTATCCCTCCTCGCTAAATGCAGTGGTGTTAATTCCAACTGTATCACCCCACCTCTCAAGGGCTGAGATCAGCTAACTCAGTCTGATCAGATGTTGAATTGAGGCCCTGAATGGTTTAATCCCATTTTATATCAGTGGTTCTATCCATTGAGCGATCAGGAAAGCTTGTGAAACGATTTTATTTTTGACCAGGATTCAGAGTATTTCTTACATTCATCAATCTGTGGTCAGGGATCAAAAAGAAATTAAGGGTAGGATCGTCCCAGATTTGCACTAAGCGTGGTAGCGGGCATGAAAAATGACATTTTACCCGTTGGCCGTATTGTTAGCTTCCCACCACATTAATTATGCAGCAACAGGAAACACACCGTCTCACTGGCAGGTAACCTCTGAATCACCCGCCATGCATTACCTCACAGTTTTCTCATTCCTGGTGCCATATTTAAACTGCAGCCACGCACAAAGTTTTCATGCTTGCAGCCTAGCATTGCTCCAGTGAAAGCCAAGAAGAGTTCAGTAACCCATCAGTGGAATCTCCATGTGGCCTCATCTCCTCTGGAGACTGCCTCCTCAGCCCTCACCCTCTTGAGGTCACTTGCAGAGATCAACATGTATGCCCACACACAGCTTGGGATACCCCTCTTCCCCAGTGCAACCCTCACTCTTCAGCCTTTTTCCTTGCCTGAGGCCACTTATTCCCCTTCCCCAAGCAAGTCCTAGACTGCAGCCGTTGAAAAGCTACCCCCGTCTTACGGCTGGTCTGTGGGCCCCTGTATAAGCAATGTGGTGTTGCCTATGAAGCCTGATGTTGATGACCGCGAGTGCTGCCCGAAGCAAGGTAGGCAAACAAACCTTGAAGTCCCGAGAGAAGTGCAGCTCACCAGGCGCACATCACTTACGTTCAGCGGTGAAACACGTTGGTGTGCAATCACGCCGACGTGCCCAGATGATCCAGCGTGGGGGATAATTCCAATGAGCAGAGCTTATAATCAGATGCTAAAGTATTCAAATTAGGTTCCCGATGTGCGGCGGCGTGAAACGCAACCCATCATTGACGGGTGGAGCAAATGATCCCAAACTGGTTTCGATTTTTGGCCTTCATGCCATATTGCCCGCTCGCACCCGCCTTCAATGACTCTGCCCTAAGGGACAATTGCAAGCACTAATTTGACAGCAAGCATCCAGAGATCTTCAATCTTTCTAAGTCTTGAGCCAAAGGTCACTGTTTCACAATTGCATAACTTTTGGCACCCAAATGGGCAACCGTTCCCCCATGTGGTCTGCAAACTAAAAGTTGACATTTTTACTGAACCTGTGGTCTAAAATTATTTCAAGAACAAGCCTTATTTCTATCTGTTTCGCACAGCTTACACACATGCTCTGTGATATTAACAGAGCCTCTGCTTGTCTCTTGCTGATATCAATTAACAAGTGATACAGAGAACTCTTCCATTGCATTTGACGGCTTTTCCAACAATCATGCTTGATGGTTCAGGTCAAAAAGTACAATATGTGGCATAAAGGAGTCTTAAGAAGCACTCCATATTTATATACACACACACGTTCACACAGTTAGACCAGGGATTATCTGGGGTCTTTCACTTTCCTTCTACAGTTGATTGATTTTTCCATTTTGTTAGCCCTTTCCCTTGCTCCCCATCATGTTCACTCATGCTTCATTTACTTATATTTAAGAAAATGATTTACCAGTTTAAATTACTAGACTTCCTGGATAAAATCATTCTACTTGACTTAGCATCTGTATCCTTTAGTTTCAAAGCTCTCATTTATAAGCACAATCTCTCAGTTCACAAAACAACATTTAAGAAAAATAACTATTTGCCAGACCTCAAATGATTGATTTGTTAATATTACACAATGCTACTCAACAAGGTTTCCAATAATTAAAATAAATATTTTCTAGTGCTTTTGAAGGCTGTTTTTGCCTCTAAGTAGAAAGTGTTGATCAACAACGATCTTCATATTCATTTTGTAAGTTTAATAAGAGTCATATGAGCCTGGAGCAGAAATGTAGCAGTTGCATTATTTAGACTTCATTCGGAGCTCTGCCACATAGGAGTTCTGTGTAGATAAGGGGCAGGGGCTCCTGGGAACTTAGCCTCTTAAATTTTAATTTAAAAAGTTTGATCGATAATTTACTTGCTGTGGAAAATCCTGCTGTTGTAGAAAATGGCAATCTGCAAGGCAATGTGTGTGGGAGGAGCTGCATGCTAGATAAATCTGTAAAGAAAGGGTGACAATTCCAAAGATTCTGTCTGTCTACGTACGCTTCAGCCTGGCACTTGTTCATGTAAACTTGTAATATGTTTGTATCAATTCCTTTCTCTGCCATCGTCATGGAGGCAGTAACCCGTTTAAAAGAAACAAGTTAATGCCCCTGTGGCTTTGGTCTGTTTTGCTCATTGTTTCCATTTTTGAAATGTGGCATTTTATCTTTACAACTAATGGTTTAATATAAATGCAAGTTTTCTAAGTTTCAGGTTCTTGAATGTGTAACACAAATGGTTAAAACTGCTCCTGAATCCCACAGAACCAGAGAATGGTTACAACTGACATTTACACAAAGAAAGAGCCTAGTTGGTCTATTTTGTCTCTTGTATGCCTTTTTTTTCAATCAAATCAAAATGAATCTGACTGCCCTGATTTGCTCCAAGGTCTGTAGCTTCCTTTGTTTCAAAATATTTATCCAATTTTCCCTCAAAAGATGGAATGGTTGTGCCTCGACCACTCCATGTGGTAATGCATTCCATATTCCCAACAACACTCTATATAAAAAAACAATTCTCCGAACATCTCTCCTCACTTTTGAATTCATGACTGTCATTGGCTCCCAAACTATGGAAATAATCTTTCCCTTTTCAATACGTCAAAACTCTGCAATATTTTAATAAACTTCCATTAAATTTCCCCTTGGCCTCTACTCCAGTGTAAATTGTCCAAGTATCCTGCCTTTCCTCATAACTACACCTTCTCATCCCCTCATTATCTTGGTGCATTTGCATGTGCAATACAGTCCCATATTCCAGAATTTTACGCTCCCCCACTGATGGGTTTTTAGGAAAGGGAGAAGTATGAAATTGATGGGAAGGGATTCCCTCCAGGTTCTCGCCTGCCCCCAACGCAATTTTAGGCTGGGGCAGGCAAAGCTTCGGATGGGAAACCCGCTCTTGCCCGAATTGAGGCCCATAAATGGCCAATTATTGGCCACTTTAGGGCCATTTCCCACCTAGCCTCAATTCTTAAGCTGGCTGGAGGATTAAACTTCCGTAGGAGAAGCCTAGTTAGGAGTGGGGGGAGGGGCACCTCCATCAGAAGCCCCCTTCTGAAGTTGGGTGCCCCCCCCACCCCATCCATCCCCAAGGTCAGGTTGCCGCCGAACGTCCCTTCCTCAGCTGGCATCTCCCACGATACCCCAATCACCCCCTTCGTGCCACCCCTAGGCCTTCACTTCCCTCCCCACTCTGGGACTCCTTAAACTTACCTGGGCCTCCAGTGTCCAGACTTGGGCCTGATGTCTCCCTTGTTCCTTGTTTCAATGATGCACACAAGCTGTTGACATGGTAGTTGAGCTAATTTTATTGATAACACATTTTCCTAATGTGACCACATATTTGCAGTATCTGTACTCTATAAAGACAGGCTCCAACATGTGCTAACTGACCGTCAACCCCTAGGTCAGGTGACGCTGTATATAGTACAGAGTACCGCATAGTATTTAATATCGGAGTCCACACCCAATCAGCTATTATCATGACATTTCTCTTTTTTTAATAAAAACTTTTATTGCAACTCAAGTACACAAAGTTTCTTATCTATTCTTTAGCACTCTGTTTTGATCAGTCTGTTTTTTCTTTTACTGTTCTCCGTATCTCTGTGGCTTTTTTCACAATTCTTCCACTGGATGTTCTGAATGGCGATAGGGGTGATTTTGAAGGACAAGAGGCCTTTTCCAGCTCTGTGTCACTATCACCCTTGGATAGTTTTCAGGACTCTCAGGCTTTCTCTGGTTATCTGTTGCTTCACTGGTGCAGTCTGATTCTGGGGGCAGAATTTTGCCCTCGGATGGCATGCGGGCCCCAGCGGCTCGGCGGCGGGCAGACAGCTGACCCCTGCCACCGAAATGGGGCCCGCCACCATTTTGAGTGGGCGGGCCAATTAAGGCCTGCCCAGCAGCCTGCCCAAAGTCGGGGGGAGGGATTCCCCACGCATGCGCATGAAAAAGCACACTGCTCCCTGAGACAAAGTGCTGTCTCAGGGAGATTCGTGACAGTTAAGTAAAGTCTAAAAATAGATAAATATTGAAATTATTAACATGTCCCCCTCATGTGACAATGTCACACGGGATGGGACGTGTTAATAATAAACACATAAAATTAAATGTTTAAAAAACGGACATGAAACTTCATCCCGCCAGTGGATGAAGTTTCATGAATAATCAGAAGCCCATTGGGGCTGCTGGCCTGCCCGCCAGCCTTAAGCTTGGACGGGCAGGTCTTTAATTATCTTAATGAGCCTGTCAATGGCCTCAGTTGGCCATTGAGAGGTTGGCGGGTGGTCAGCTGATTTCGCTGTCTGCCCACCTTCCTAAACATTTAAAGGGACCAGGATGACGTCAGGCCCCCAAATCGCCGAGGGGAAAATCCTGCCCTTGATCTTCAGCTATGCTTTCTGGTGCCGAGCAGGGTTGTATTTCATTTGTTTTCCGTAGGAATTTCTGGTTTCTTCTGTACTGTTATCCATTTGGAGTCTGCACTATGTAAGACCTTGGTTCTCTTGTGATTCTTGTGACAACAGCAGGATTCCAGATCCCTTCATGCTGAATCCTCACTGTCTCTCCCATGTTCAGGTCAGGAGAGGTCAAGCACCTCGATCAAAGTGCTGTTTCTGCTTCTGCTGTCTCAGTTTGAGCAGGTCCTGCAGGCTGTAGCTCACTGGCTGTGGAAAAAGCAGTTGGGACGCAGTTAGAAGCTTAGTTTTTAGTCTTCTCCCCATTGAGTACTGGAGATGATCCAATGCCCTTTAATGGAGTATTCCTGAAATCCAGCAGAGCCGGTTAGGGGTCTCTTCTGTCCGCCTTTGCCTTCTTCAACAGGTGTTTTAAGGTCTGCATGATACATTCAACCATGCCGTTAGATTGTGGACATTTGGGACTTGACATAGTGTGGCAAAACTTCCAGTCCAGTGTGCAAATTTGCGAAATTCAGTGCTTGAGAATTGTGGACCATAATCTGAGATGGGTACTTCAGGTAAGCTGTGGCGAGCAAAAATTGATTTTAAATGATTTATTGCAATGATGTTCTAACTATCATTTATCAAGGGCACAGACTCAAAAAACTTTGAGTAATAATCTACTGCTAGTAGGTACTCACTATTGTCAAATATAAGCAAGTCCAATCCAATTTTCTGCCAGGGCTTCTCAGGAACACGGGTAGTTGAACTGGTTCTTTTTGTTGTGGTTTACTGTACTTTTGGCACACTGCACGCAATTCACCATTTCCCTGATTTGTGCTCCCATTCCAGGCCAATACATTACATCTGGAGCTCTTCTCTTGCATGTTTCTATGTCGAGGTGACTTTCATGTGTGCGCTCTGCAGTTCTTTCCTCACTGTTGCAGGAATTATGATCTTTTCTCCCTCAAAGTATTCCTTCTGCTGCGTAAATTTCCTCACAAAAGTTCCAGTACTCTTGTACAGCAGAAGGGGCTCTGCTCCGGTGTGTGGGCCAGCCAGTTTACACAATCTGCTGCAGTTTTCTCAGGGTGGTGTCATTCTTGGTTACTTCCCTGATCTCATCCAGTTTGGTTACAGCCACAGGTAAGTTCTTTATCAGCATGTGAACCTGTGCTTCCGTTTCTTTGCCCTCTTCTAATGTGGTTCCGCTATTTAAGAACAGTTGTAGAGATAAGCCAGGGAACTACAGGCCAGTGAATGGTAGGGAAACTATTGGAGAAATTTCTGAAGGAGAGTATCTATCTCCACTTGGAGAGGCAAGGTTTGATCAGGGACAGTCAGCATGACTTTATCAGAGGGAGGTCATGCCTAACAAATTGGATTGAATTTTTTGAGGAAGTGACCAGGTGTGTAGATGAAGGTAGTGTAATTGATGTAGTCTATATGGATTTCAGCAAAGCCTTTGACAAGGTCCCACATGGGAGACTTATGAAGAAGGCAAATGCACATGGCATACAAGGTAATTTGATAAGGTGGATTCAAAATTGGCTTAGTTGTAGGAAACAGAGGGTGATGACAGAAGGATGCTTTAGTGACTGGAAGCCAGTGTCCAGTGGTGTACCATTTTATATAAATGACATTGATAGGGGGTAGGATTAGTAAGTTTATGGATGACACAAAGATTGGCCAGGTGGTTAACAGTGAGGTTGAGTGTCTTGGGCTACAGGAAGATATAGATGGGATGGTCAAATGGGCAGATAAGCGGCAGATGGAATTTAACCCTGAAAAATGTGAGGCGATACACTTTGGAAGGAATAATTTGACAAGGAAGTATTCAATGAACGGCATGACAGTAGGATGTTCTGAGGAACAAAGGGACCTTGGTATGTGTGTCCATAGATCTCTGAAGGCAGAGGGGCATGTTCATGAGGTGGTGAAAAAGACAGTTGGGACACTTGCCTTTATCAATCAAGGCATAGATTACAAAAGTAGGGAGGTCATGTTGGAGTTGTATAGAACCTTGGTGAGGCCACAGCTGGAGTACTGTGTGCAGTTCTGGTCGCCACATTATAGGAAGGATGTGATTGCACTGGAGGGCGTGCAGAGGAGATTCACCTGCATGTTGCCTGGGATGAAACATTTAAGTTATGAAGAGAGGTTGAATAGACTTGGATTGTTTTCGTTGGAGCAGAGAAGACTGAGGGGCGACCTGATCGAGGCGTACAAGATTATGAGGGGCATGGACAGGGTAGATAGGGAGCAGCTGTTCCCCTTAGTTGAAGGGTTAGTCACGAGGGGACATAAGTTCAAGGTGAGGGACAGGAGGTTTGGGGGGATGTGAGGAAAAACCTTTTTACCCAGAGGGTGGTGACGGTCTGGAATGCACTGCCTGGGAGGGTGGTGGAGACGGGTTGCCTCACATCCTTTAAAGAGTACCTGGATGAGCACTTGGCAAGTCATAACATTCAAGGCTATGGGCCAAGTGCTGGTAAATGGGGTTAGGCAGGTGGTTCAGGTGTTTCTCACATGTCGATGCAGATTCGATGGGCCGAAGGGCCTTTTCTGCACTGTGTGATTCTGTGATTCCTCCATGTTGGATAGGTATACACATGCAAGTTCAGGCTTCTGGCAGGTCAAGCTGGATAAACACAGCTCCTATCTCTGTACCTTCAACATACCTTACAGGTGATATAAGTTATTACGCTTACCTTTTGGTCTAATTCAGCTCTGGAGATGTTCCACAGAACAGTGAAACAGCTGTTTGAAGGGTTAGAGGGCGTGGAAACCTATATTGACGATGAATTGGTTTGGGGAGCCTCTTGAGAATAACAGGACCACAGCCTGAGGTAGGTGCTGGCCAGAAGGAACCTGCAAAATAGGCCTTCATGAAATCAAGTACTTCGGACGTGTGCTAACAAGTGAGGGACTGAAGCCAGACCCGAGTAAAATCAAAGCAGTCATGAACATGCCACCCCCAGAATATAAGAAAGACTTTTGGGAATGGTGACCTATCCTGGGAAATTCATTCCAAACATGTCAGACATGATAGCACCTCTCAGAGAACTTCTACAAAATGATGTAGAAAGGCACTGGGAACAAAGTCAACAGGAAGCTTTGACCAGTCTGAAAAGAACACTGACCCAGGCACAGTGTCTATGATGTACATTTCCTTGCCCAGTTTGTATTTAACTCTGACATAATACTTCTGCAGATGCATTAGTAAACTTTGGATTCTTGGTGGTGCACAGTTCAGGGACTTTTTAAGTATAGCTTCCAAAGGCTTACGATCAGACTCTGCCTCTATGTCTTTGCCTAGGAAACTGGTGGAAGCGTTCTAGGCCAAACAAAATTGCTAGCATTTCTTTCCCAATTGGGCATACTGCTGCTGTGTTTCAGTCATTGCTTTTGAAGTGTATGCCACTGGTGCTTCGTTTTGCAAGAGATTGGCTCCCAGTCCAGTCTTTGAAGCATCCACTGAGATCTTGACTGGCTGACTGATATTGTAATACTTTAACACTGGTGCCTGGGTCAATGCTCTCTTCAGACTGGTCAAAGCTTCCTGTTGACTTTGTTCCCAGTGCCTTTCCACATCCAAGGCTGAATAGTATTCAGCCAGCTTACACGTGATCTCATCTACAGTGGGCAGCTGTTAATGCTCCCTTTGTACTGCCTAGTTTAGGTCCTGGGATCCAAACAGATGCGCAGATTCCCACCTGATTTTTCTACAATTACAATTGGATTAACTCACTTTGTCAATTCTTCACTTTTCTTGATAATGTGAAGTTTCTCCATTCTGTCCAACTCTGCTTTCAGTCAGTGTCTCAGCATTACTGATATTTTCCTGGGCGGGTGTACTTTGGGTGTCACAGTTTTGTCAATCTTGATGGTGTGTTCTCATTTTAGGCAGCCAATCCCCTGGAAAACACCTTTATACTCGCGCAGGATGTCATCAGTGGTGACAGTCTATTCTCTTGGTTAGCTTCAGATTTTCACAAGCTTTGATTCCAAGAATGGGTTTTGTATCAGTTTCCACCACTATGAATGGAAATGCTTGAGACTGTTTTTTGGAGCTCACTTTAAGTATGCACTTGTCTTCTACAGCAATTTTTCAGCTGTGCAAGTAGACAGCTTCACTTTTGTTTTAGATAGCTGTTTTTCTTTGCTTATCTTATGAAAGAGGCTTATGGGAATGACATTTGCTTGTGCACCTGTGTCAAGCTTGAAATTCACCATCATGTTGGCAATTTTTAATCAATCCTCCATTCATTTTCTTTAGAATTTGCTGTAACTGCACCAACGAAGAGTTCACTTTCAGTGTCTGTGTCATCATCTGCAGTCGGGTGCACATTCTTCAATTTACACATCTTAATGAAGTGATATAGTTTATCACAGTTCTTATGCTGCTTTCCATAGGCTGCACAACTATGTGGCAAATACTCTGTTCTGCATCAGCTGCATTTAAATGTTTTAATAGCAGTTTTGTTCTTTTCACCTTCAGGCTGTCTATTTGTTCTTTCCTGGGCTGTTTCTGTTTAACTGCATCTAACTGTGTAACCGTGTGCGGCTTATCATCTTCTGTCATCTGGTTAATCTGTTGTCTCTGCTACTCTGCAAATATTTATTGCTTTCTCAAGCATGAGAACAACTTCTCTCAAAAGCCGTTCTCTCAGACAGTCATTTGCAATCCCGCAAATTATTTTATCTTGGATGATTGATTCTTCAAGCTTTCCAAATTAACATGATTCAGCTCATTTTCTCAGCTCAGTTACTTACTGACTAATGTCATCACTGCCTTGTATGCACGTTAAAAATCTGTATCTTTCAAATGTGATACTTTCCTTAATGCTGCAAGGCTTCAAATTTTTCCATTATTTCTTTCAAGTCATTTTGATACTCATCACTTTTAAACATGAATGTGTTACAGTCTTTTAGGGCTTCTTGCGCTGCTATGTGAAGAAAGATGGAAGACTGTACCTGAGGGTCTTTTTTATCACTGGCCGTCACTGTGAATCACTGATGGAACCTCCCCGGGTTTCCGGCAAAATAGCCCTCCAAACTGAGCTCTGTCAGTGGTTTCAGAACCAACATTGTTGCGTTTAGTTTACTTCTGACACCATGGGCTGGATTTTACTGTTAGCGAGCGGGGGCGGGGCCCGCTTGCCGACGCGTAAAATAATGCAAGGTGATGTCGAGTGGAACTCCCGACATCAGTGCGCCCCATTTAAAGTTTCAGGAAGGTGGGGCGCAGCAAAATCAGCTGTGCGCCCACCGAGCTGTCAATGGCTAATTGAGGCCATTGACACATCAATTAAAGTAATTAGTGGACCTGCCCATCCAACCTTAAAGTTGGCAGGCAGGCCAGGAGCCCCAGCGGGAAGTGGAGAAAACATGAAACCTCATCCACAGGTGGGATGAGGTTTCATGTAGGGTTTTAAAAATTTTTAATAAAGTTTTTTTTGGAAATTATGAACATGTCCCAACTCATGTGACATTGTCACATGAGTTGGGACATTGTCACATGAGGGGACCTGTAAGGGAATTTTTTTTTTTCTATTTTTAGTATTGTTGAAAGTAGAGGCGATCTCCCTGAGGCAGCACTTAGCCTCAGGGACATGAGTCCGCTCTTTCATGCACATGTGCGAAAGAGCGCACTCTCGATTTTAGACATTCCCCACTCCCTCACCTGCACAGGGAGCGCATAGCGCTTCCATGTGAATGTCACGCTGGGCGGGCCTTAATTGGTCAGCCCACGTAAAATGGCTCCACGCCTCCAATTGGGGGCGCCAATCGGAAACGCGCCCATATGTGCCTGCCCATCAACTCCCTCTCCACCCCCCCCCCCCCCAAACGGGGGGAAAACTCAGCTCCATGTCTTGTTTCTTGTTTCAATGATGCACACAGACCATCGCTATTGAGCTAACTTTACTGATAACACATTTTCCTAACATGAACACATATCTGCATTATCTGTACTCTATTAAGGCAGGCTCCAATATGTGCTATCTGACATGCAACCACAAGGGCAGGTGACCCCATATATAGTACAGAGTACTGTATAGTATCTAATACTGGAGTCCACATTATCATGACAACATCCTCTTGCATTTCTTCTTCTGTCTATTGCAGCGCTGTAGCTGCAGAGACTGGAAATCTGCCGGCCAATCTGATTGGCTAGCAGCTCTCTAAGGCAGGACTTCCTCGTGAGTGACTGGCAGAAGTCCCGCCTGCAGCCACTTAACATTCTGTGGAGTATGAAGTGGCTGCAGAGCAGTCAGAGTCAGCAGAGATGTGTTCCTGCTGACTCTTCGGATGGCAGGAAGTGAGGCCTTGCCATCTGAAAAATTCAGGCCGTAGTTTTGAAACTGTGGCTCACACATTGATTTATACAAATCTTGCATTACTCATCTAACTTATCTAAGCTTTTATTCTATCCCACTATTTACAAAACACAAAATGATAACAGCTTTTAATGTCTTTATCTACTTTCATTCATTCTTTCACAAAATTATATGCATGAACCCCATGGTCTCTCTGTTCATCCACATCCCATCAGCACTTTACAGTTGCATGCATATTCCCCAATGCATGGCTAGAATTTTCCAGCCCCGTTGACATCGGGGCGTCATGGCGGGTGGTGGTGGTGGCGGGGGGGGGGGCTGATGGAGAGAACAATATGGCAAGAGGGCCAAGAATCGAATTCACGCCATCGTGAAACCAACTTGCGATCGAACTGCTCCACCGTTAATGGCAGGCCGTGTTTCCCTCCTCTGCAGGCCGGGAACCTAATTCCAATACTCATCTCATTAGAAGCCCTGCTTGCCGGAATCATCCCTCTATGCTGGATCGTCCAGGATCACACCGACATGTTTCACAACTGAACACAAGCGACGTGCACCTGACAACCTGCACTCCGCTTAGGACTTCGAGGCTTGTTTGCCTACTTTGCTTCGGGAAGCACTCACAGTCATCAGCACCAGGCTTTGCAGGCAGCACCATATCACCATAAGGGGGGCTCATGGGCAGCTCTCTACCTACCAGACCAGCCATAAGGTAGGGGTGGATTTTCAACGGCTGCAGGGCGAGGGCTTGCTTGGGGAAAGGGGAGGAGTGGCCTCAGGCAGGGAAGAGGCTGCAGGGTGAGGATTGTATTGGGTAAGGGGGGGTTATCCCACAGTGTGTGAGTGGGGGCACATGTTGATCTGTACAAGTGGCCTCAAGATGTTATGGACTGAGGAGGCAGTCTCCAGAGGAAATAAGGCCAGATGGAGATGTGAGAGGGTGTTTGAGAGAGCGAGTGGTGATGTCCCTTGAGCTGCCAGTGAGTGAGATGCCAGTGAATGTGTGATGGCCTTGTGAGTGCGTGAGTTTAGAGTGATAAAATGGTTGCCTTTCCCTGGGGACTCGGATGAAGCTATTCAAATGTTTTCTGCACTGGATGGTTGACCTCTTTTGTGCAGCACTGGCGCTGACCACCTCTGCCACCGCTTCCCAGGCCGGAGTGGTGAGATTGATGGGCCTCCTGCAGCCAAAGCAGGGGTAGCGGGCATCACTGCAAGCTTCCATGATGTCAGAAGATGTCCCAAAGATGCGTCAATGAATTGGGGGGCTGCTCTCTTCTTGGATTTTGGGGCCATGTCTTCACTGGTGCCCTCCTGGGCTGCATGCATTGAGAACTGTGTATGCAGCTGCAGTTTAGATATGGCACCTGGAGTGAGGAAATGGTGTGGTAATGGCATGACAGACGATTCAGAGGCCACCTGGCAGCAAAACGGCATGTTTCCTGTGGCTGCAAATTAATGAGGCGGGAAACGGACAACACAGCTTGAAAACCTGCCATTATGGCCATTATGACCATTTTCAAGCCCGCTACCGCACTTAGTGCAATTCTGGGACTATTCCACCCAAAGTCTCTCCATGTGTTCAGTGCCCTCCCAAATAAACCTTCTCCATTTTGCTCAGTCAGAAGCCAAGGATTCCCATATGTTGGTGGGATGTTTGATGGCTTCAGGGATGGTTTAAGGACATCCTAAAGCGTTTTCATTGTCCTCCTGGGAGTCTGCTGTGTGACCAAGTTCTAAATAGGACAGCTGATTCGGGAGTCTGGTATCAGACATACAAATGGCATATTTTGCCCAGCAGCATTCTGGTTTTGAAAGATTAGCATCTCGATGCTGGGCATGTGTGCTGTTGGGCCTCCTTTCGTGACACCAGGTTTGGAGGATCTTATGAAGAAAACGTTGATGGTACTTCTCCAGTGCTTTGAGGTGCCTGCTATAGGTTGTTCAAGTATCTGAAGCATATAGGCACACAAGCATCACTGCTACCTGGTAAATCATGACCTCAGTCTCAGGTTTGAAACTCTGGTCCGCAAATACGCATTTCCTCAGTTGGCCATAGGCTGAGCTGGCCCATTGGAGGTGATGAAGGTGTCGAAATTCTAAAACACAGCACAGCTGCAGAGCTCACATGCCCTCATCTGGGAAGAGCAGTGCATGCTGGGTGACCTCAGGGACGCTGTGATAGTGATTATATTCAAAAAGAGAGACAAGTCCAATTGCGGTAATTAAAGAGGAGTCTTCCTGCTGTCTGCCACAGGGAAGATCATTGCAAGGGTGATCCTCAATTGCCTTCTCACAGTGGTCAAAGAACTCCTTTCAGGGTTGTTGTGCAGTTTTCGGCCATTGAGAGGCACCACAGACATGATTTTCACTAATTTGAGGGATGTCCTCAAATTGCTCCCGAGGCCATGAAACATCCCTGCCAACTCATGGGAGTCCTTGGCTTGTGACCGAACAAAATGGAGAAGGTATATTCAGGAAGGCACGAACACATGGAGGGACTTTGTTGGGAGCAGGCAGAGGCAAAGTCGAGGCAAATTTAAGAAAAATGCAAGGAACAGCTGTACGTGGCCTTTTTGATTTCATAGAAGTCCTTGACTCTGCCACCCTCCAAGTCTTATGGAGTATCCTCCTCAAATTTTGCTGCCTCAGAAATTTGTCACCGTCCTTCACCTTCTCAAGGGTAATTAGGGATGTGCAATAAACGCTGGCCTACCCTAGCCAGTGACATCCCGTGAAAGAATTTTTAAAAACTCCAATGACATGTAAGTCCTGATCCTTACCAATGGAACCACAAAGACCCTATCTCAGTGAAGACAGGGGCCAAACAAGGTTGTGTCACTGCACCAACCATGTTCTCCATTTTAGCAAATTATCCACAGGTGGGGATAAAACAGGCGAGAAACTGTTCAACCTATGCCTAATTCAATCCAAAACCAAAATCAATCCAACCTTAGTCACTGAGTTTCAGTAAGCAGATGATGCTCATGTGTGCACTCACTCAGAAACAGAGCTTCAGGTCAATGTCAACTCCTTCTCTGAAGCACATGAGAAAATGGGTCTTTCACTAAACATCTGGAAAACTAAGGTCCACTTCCAACCAACTCCCAGAGCACAACACCTCCCACTGTCGATTAAGATTAACGGTGAGATCCTGGAAAATGTGAAGCTTTTACAGTATCTTGGGAGCCTCCTCTTGACCAAGGCAGGCAAAGATGACAAAATTCATCATCGCCCTGAATACTGAACTGGCAATTGCTTCTCTCTGCTCTAAAAACAGGTATTTCTGCAGTACTCTGTGGTAATGACTTGTCAATGCCATCCTAGCTGTTCTGTGCATGTGAATTATTAGAGTAAGCGCTGAAATAATGTTCTAAATTAAGAATCTAACAGTTGTCTATTTAAAGGTATAAATTAACATAAAATTGATTCATGGATAATTTAAGCTATAAGGTATAACGTTTATTTGAGAAAATCAATTATAATATCTACCCATTGTTTAATAGTTCTTTTTTGTTATGCAGATTGTTCTTTATGGTTCCATACATCTCCACAGCAATTACCTACTGACTATTCTAGGCATTCTAAGCATTGCAGATGAATGTCTTGTTTAATATAATTGACAGTGGGAAAAGACTGCCAAGAAAAGTTGTTCCTTCTTGTGACTAATTATATTTATTTTGTATCTATTCACTTCTCTTCCTCTTTCTGCCTCTACTGATTAGTGTCAGCTCCATTAAACATATGTAAAACCCCTGTATTCTTACTGGAGGGATTGTATATACTTAAAGAAAGTGGTGGCTTACTGCGCAGCACTAATGAAGATTCCTACCTTTTAGATGGCTCAGTTTTGATGAATTTTGATACCTATCCAGGTGAAGGATGTCAGTGATGGGAGCACAAATAAATTTCCACTTTGGAAATCCAATCATTCCTGGGTCAAGTACACCACAGCTAGCTGAAATTATACAATAGCATTGTCATAACAATTACTAGGATGAAAGCACAAGTTTTACAAAGACGATACCAGAAATTAAGAATTGAACACACCAGAAAAGAGAAGACTGAGGGGTGACCTGATGGAGGTCTTTGAAATTGTGAAAGGGTTTGATAAGGTAGAAGTTGAGATGTTTCCACTGAGAAGGGAGACCAGAACAAAGGTCTGTAAATATATGATTATCACTGATAAATCTGATAAGAAATTCAGGAGAAACTTCTTTACCCAGAGTGGTGAGAACATGGAACTCACTACTACATGGAGGAGTTAAGGCAAGCAATATAAATTAATTTAAGGAGAAGCTAGATAAACATGAGGGAAAAAGAAATAGAAAGATATGTTGCATTTCCCCCAACTTAGTCTACTGCATTCGTTGCTCCCAATGTGGTCTCCTCTACATTGGAGAGACCAAACGTAAACTGGGCGACCGCTTTGCAGAACACCTGCGGTCTGTCCACAAGAATGACCCAAACCTCCCTGTCGCTTGCCATTTTAACACTCCACCCTGCTCTCTTGCCCACATGTCTGTCCTTGGCTTGCTGCATTGTTCCAGTGAAGCCCAACGCAAACTGGAGGAACAACACCTCATCTTCCGACTAGGGACTTTACAGCCTTCCGGACTGAATATTGAATTCAACAACTTTAGGTCGTGAGCTCCCTCCCCCATTCCCACCCCCTTTCTGTTTCCCCCTTACTTTTTTTTTCCAATAAATTATAAAGATTTTCCTTTTCCCACCTATTTCCATTATAAAAAAAAAACCCACTAGAGCTATACCTTGAGTGCCCTACCATCCATTCTTAATTAGCACATTCATTTAGATAATATCACCAACTTTAACTTTAACACCTATGTGTTCTATTGTACTATTGTCGTTGACATCTTTTGATGATCTGCTTCTATCACTGCTTGTTTGTCCCTACAACCACACCACCCCCCCTCCACCTCTCTGTCTCTCTATCTCTCCGCCCCCCACACACACACCTTAAACCAGCTTATATTTCAACTCTTTCTTGGACTCGAACTCAAGTTCTGTCGAAGGGTCATGAGGACTCGAAACGTCAACTCTTTTCTTCTCCGCCGATGCTGCCAGACCTGCTGAGTTTTTCCAGGTAATTCTGTTT
Organism: Carcharodon carcharias; assembly: GCF_017639515.1. Lineage (NCBI taxonomy): Eukaryota > Metazoa > Chordata > Chondrichthyes > Lamniformes > Lamnidae > Carcharodon > Carcharodon carcharias. The sequence goes on from NC_054491.1 coordinate 22,933,573, forward strand.
TTGTTTTAGAAAGATATGTTGATGGGTTAGAGGAAGAAAAGAGGAAGGAACCTGGGAGCATAAACAACATGGACGTGTTGGGCCAAATGCCTAGTTTCAGTACTGTACATGCGATGTAGTTCTATGTACAATATAAGAACTCTTATGTACAAAGTAGAGACAAAAAAAATGCACTCACCTTTCAATGATCTCAACCTCAGTCCAACTCACTAAATCCCTCCTTCCTGAAACACATCAAATTATCTCTTGGCTTCATTTACACTATCACTATCATTGTGCCCTTCCCTGATAACTTATTCCATATCTTGGTTATCCTCTTTGAGAAAAAGCATCATCTAGCTTCCTGCCCTACTGTTAATTCTTCATTTTTGACTCGTGCCCCTTGAGACTTAAACCATTCAGCAGAGAACAATTTGCCTGGGTCAATTTTTCCTTTTCCCTTACAAACTTCAATTACACCACATTGAAATCTCTTCTTTTTCACCAAAGAAAACAAAAACTAATTTCCTTAACCTTTGAACATACATACGAACACAGGAATTAGAAGCTAGAGTAGGCCATTCGGCCCCTCAAGCCCACTCTGTCATTCAATAAGATCATGGCTGATCTGATTATGGCCTTATTCCCACTATCCTGCCTACCCCCAATACCCTTTGATACCCTTGTTAGTTAAGCATCTATTTACCTCTGCCTTAAAAATATTCAATGACCCTGCCTCTACCATTCTCTGGGGAAGTGAGTTCCACAAACTCACGACCCTCTGAAATAAACAATTTCTCCTCATCTCCATCTTAAATGGGAGGCTCCTTATTTTTAAACTGTGTCCCCTACAAGGTGCAACATCCTTCCATTCTGTCATGCTCTCTCAGGACCTTATATGTTTCAATAAGACCGCCTCGCATTCTTCTAAACTCCAATGGATATAGGGCCAGCCTGTCCAACCTTTCCTCATAAGATAACTCCCACATCCCAGGAATCAGTCAAATGAACCTTCTCTGAACTACTTCTAGTGCAGTTATATCCTTTCTTAAATAAGATCAAAACTGTACACAGAACTCCAGATGTGGTCTCACCAATGCCTTGTATAACTGTAGCAAAACAGCCCGACTTTTATATTCAATTCCCCTGACAATAAACAATCCATTTGCCTTTCTAATCACTTGCTGTATCTGCATACTAACTTCTTGAGATTCATGTACCAGGTATACCCAGATCCCTCTGAGATCTACAATCTCTCTCCATTGATTAATATGCTCCTTTTCTATTCTTCCTGCCAAAGTGAACAAATTCACAATTTCCCACATACTCCATCTGCCAAATTTTTGCCCTATCGCTTAACCTATATATATCCCATTACAGAACCCTTATGTGCTCTTCACAACTTACTTTCCTGCCTATCTTTGTGTATTCAGAAAATTTAGCAACTATACATTCGGTTCCTTCATCCAAGTTATTGATACAGATTGTAAATAGTGTCACTTACTTGTTATATCCACCCAACTGAAAAATGACACATTTATATCCATTTGCTCACAATTGAAATTCCAAGACTTCTTTACTGCCTGGGCATTAAACATTGCTCAAGCAGGGCAGATCATACGCTGATTACTGATCCTGTAGTGAGTTAACCATGGCTCAATGGGTAACACTCCCACTTGGGAGACAGAAGGTGTGTGTGGGTTTGCAACTCAGTCAAGTGACCAAAGCAAAAATCTAGGCTGACATTTCAGGGCAGGACTAAAGGAATACTGCAATGTCAGAGGTGCTGACTTTTGGTTAGACAGTGAATCAAGTCTCCATCTGCCCTCTGTGATGAACACTTTAATCATAGAAAATGGTTCATCTTCGAGGACTAAGAACATTCTGGAAGAATGTGTGTTTTAAAAGACAATGTTCCCTAAAAGGTTAATGCAAGAACTCTGATTGCTTCTGTTGGAAGAGACATCCATTTTAAAGAAATAGTAATTAAGCAGTTGTAAAGAAGCTGGAAACCTCTTGACCCTGGTGGACTGTGTACAAAAGGGGCTGTATGATTGTTTATGGCTCTGGAAAAAAAAATTGCCCAGAATTGTGTTTAAAAGTTGGTTTTGGGGAGAAGAAGGACCAACTGTTCGTGGAAGAAGACGGCAGCCTTTTTGCTATCCAGAGCCAGTCCACAGCTGCAAGTGAATATAAGCTGTTCTGAAGTTGCTCTATACCAGGCTTGTCGACCCTTTTCGCTCTGGCGCGGGGGAGGGGTGGGGGGGGGGGGGAACGGGACGACACATTTGCATATTTTTCTCACTCAAGGGTCCGTAGAGCAAATTTCAGAAAAATAAGGTTTGGCGCGACATCAAACGGGATTTCAAAAGAAAAGCTGAGGTTCTAAGAAAAAAAAACAACTGCTGAGCAAATGTTCAGCAATGTCATAGCGATAAAGCGTTAATTTAAAGAAGAGTAATTAATAAAATTGGCCAGAACATGAGACGGTCAGAGTGTGTGTGTCCAGCTCACTCCCAGTCTCATGGTACACACTCACACTCACCCACTAAGAGTGGGTGTGTGTGTATGCATTAGTGTGTAGCGGTGAGCATAGTGAGAAACCTGAAACTGGTCACAAGACAGTCTTGCACTCCACCACCACCACCCCACGCATACTCAGTCTCTCGCACTCCCCCCACACATACTCAATCTCTCGCACTGCCCCTCCCACGCACTTAATATCTCGCACTCCCCTCCCACGCACAGTCTCTTGCACTACCCCCCACGTAGTCTCTCACACTGACCCCCACACACAGTCTCTCACTGCCCCACCATCACACTCAGTCTCTCTCACTACCCCCCCATGCACACTCAGTCTCTCACACCTACCCCACGCACACTGTGTCTCGCACTTCCCCAAGTCTTTCACACTCCCCCACAGTCTCTTGCACTCCTCCCCGACATACACAGTCTCTCACACTCCCCCCCGACACACACATTCTCTTGCACGCATCCCCCAATACTCACAGACACACTCTCTCATTCCCCCCTCACATTCACAGGCACTCTCTCATCCTCCCCCCAATACTCACAGACACACTCTCTCATTCCCCCACCCCACACTCACAGACACTCATTTCCCCCCCAACACTGACTAATATAGTCTCCCATTCACCCCCACCACACTCACAAACACTCTCTCATTTCCCCCCCCCCCCACCCCGCCCCCGCCCGAGTCCCAATGCGACTTTGCCCTCTCAGCCACCAAAGCTTCACTATCCACGGGCCTGACATACCTGGCCCCACGGGCTCAAGCACCAAAATAATTTTGCTTCCCTGGCCTGGCAGCCCTCAGCACACTTACCAATGCTGTGTTCACTGCTCCTCCAATCAGAGACTGTTTCTCTCCTTCATTTGCTGCTGATAGGCTCACTAACGTGGGAGGGGAGCTGTCTCTGATTGGAGGAGCAGCTCCATGCAGAATCTTCCATTGAAACTCACCTGTTTGACTAGAATTTTGAAAATTGGCTCTGAGGGCTGCAGAGAGAGGCTTCATGGGCTGGACGTTGAACAAGCCTGTTCTACATGCTGGAATAGAGTATCTGCAAGTGTTTCTCCAGCCCGCCTGAAAAGCAATGCAAGAGTCATCGACTGTTTCACAAATAAATGCTGAGAGACCAACCATATAACCCGGCAGCCATTTCAAAGACTCCATCATCTTTCCTTTTCCCCTGAACCATTGACTTTTAACCTTTGGCAGAATTCCTCGATTTTTATTGTTTCTTTATGGTATTTGTGTGTGTGTGTGTGTGTGTGTGTGTGTGTGACTTAAGGTATCTCAAAAGAGTAATCAGTATACTTTCATATTCCATACTATATGTTAATAAGTTTTGCCTTACTATTTGACAAGACTGGTTTAGGATAAATGAATAAGTTTGTTGTTTATTGGAAGAAGTCTGATTAAATTCTCTTTTATTCTGGGTTACAGTGGCGAAGGTAAACAATTGTCCAGTTTGGTGGGTGAATGAAACTTTTAAACTAATGGTGTGACCTGTGGAGTAGTGGGGCTAGTCAAACTGTGTGCTCCTCCCATCCCAGTCGTAACACCTCTCAGAATATTTTGAAGGGAGTATTATGTTTATAAAATCAATCCCAGTCACTTACAGCTGGCTCGACAGTTGGGGAAATTACTAAATCATCTTTCCATTGTGGCCAGAAATAAGTGGAGTCAGAAAAGCCATGGTGCTCTTGAGTATAGCATTGATTAGGTAGTGAAGAGTCTTATTAAAAATTAAAAGGGCACAGTGTCTAGAACAGAGAACAGTCTGACAATACATCAAAACTGCTTTTATTTTCAGCTGGGGGGGCTACTGGGCATGCCAGAATGTTGCAACCCCAGTGAACATTTCCTCCCCCCACCTGAAGTGAGGAACCAGTGGAAACAAAAATATTGCCGAGAAACCCAACAAACATTCAAATGAGCTAGACCCCACCCAGATCAGGCCGCAGATCCCCAGATGCAAATCCTGCCCCGATCAGAAAATCCAAGGTAATTCTGCCAACTGAATTAAAAATTGTGAGTTGAATTGTATGAGTGTTTGCCAGCCAAATATTGCATTTTGACCTAAAGCAGTTTTAATATGCCTATTGTAGGTTGTGGGGGTGGGGGGAGTGGGAGAATGGTTGCTATCTCTTCAACGGTTAATCGCTGTTTGAATGCAGTCCGTTATGACCCTGCTGACTTGCTTCTGCTGCAAGCTCCAACATAAACTTCATTTCAAGGTATGTGCACTTAGACAATGGGAAATTTATCTGTGTTTCTAGTTTCCTTGGCAACATGTATTTGTTTGCCTGTCCAAACTCAACAGAAAGCATCTGTCATTATTCATACACCAATTCTGTAAGGGGATGGAGAATGCATAAACACTGGCTGCTACAAATCAATTGAGCTGCATGCCTGTTACACTATGAGCATCTGGCTTGCCAACGTCTGTGTTTCACAATAAGGCCAGTCTGCTATACCTGAACATTATTATCAGCTTTGTTGTCTTATTGAGAAAAAGCTGTTAACAAAAATAGTTTTTTATTTAACTTTCATCTAACTAAAAATGAAACTATTATTTAAAAGGATTGGCTGGTTATTGGATTTGCTGAAACGTTGGCCAGGATTTCCCAGTCCTAACTGTGGTGGGTTTAATGGTGGGTGGGGGAGGGGGGGGGGGGGGGGGGGGGGGGGTGGGCGGGGAAGGACCTGAAAAACCGGTTTCCCACCGACATGAAATGACAGCAGAAACGTACACTCCCACCTGTCATGGCAGGTCGCTTTTCCTCCAGAGTCCGACTTGAAGCTATTTTGTATTCTGTTAATGGGATGCAGATGAAGGCCCAATCAGTATTGTCCTCCCCTGTCCAATTATCTACGCTGCCAGCGGGATATTACACTGGTCTGGAACATGTCTGGACCTACGTGGTGTGGACATGTTGGTGCTCACCTGGAAGAAGGCCTGGGGAAGTTTGCAGAGATTGGAAAATGGAGGCCTCCAGGGGCCGTAAACCCTGGAACTCTTTGTGCAGGAGTGGGTGGGCAGTGCATCAACTACGTGGATCTTCTTGCTGCAGGAGCTTCCAGGAGGTGGATCTTCCTGCGCTGGTGGAAAGCTGCATGAGACACTGTTGGGCGGCGATGGTCTATGTTGGGGGGTAATAGTCCGGGAGGAGAGGATTGGAGAGGTGCGGTGGGTGTGGGGGCCTAGAGGAGGGTGGGGGAGGTTGAGGGCGTATGGGAAAGAGAGAGATGCTATGGGGATTGTGGAACGGATGAGCTGGTATGGAATGGGAGGATGGAAAGGTCCGTGACGGACTATGGGTGGGGTGGCAGGGTGTGGAGGTGTGAATAGGCATGGTGGCAGAGAGGGGAAAAGTGTTCAGGGGGAGGGGTCCATGGTGTCAACTGATGAGTCCTTGGGGGCATACTGAGGCAATTGTTGATAGGAAGAAATGGTGAAGGCTAAAGGAGGCAGTGGGAGCCGGTAGGGTGGGAGGGTGAGCGTTTGGCAATGATGGGTGTAGGAGCACTGAGGATTGTTAGGGGAATATGGAAGTAAAAGCGGATTCTGGGTGTCAGCAGAATGAGAAGGGCAGATCTACTGGGACGGGCTCCTCGGGAAGGTAGGGGATGTGGACATTCACCTGCAGAGGGTGATAGGGGCAGGTTTAAGGGTATCTGTGGGAAGGTCAAATGTTACACCATGTAATAGTGACCCAACCACGGCTAACAAGAGAAATTAAAAATAGAATTAGATCCAAAAGGAGTTATATAAAGTTTCTAGAAAAAGTAGCAAGCCTGAGGATTGGGAGCAGCTTAGAATTCAGCAAAGGTGGACCAAGATATTGATTAAGAGGGGAAAAATAGAGAATGAGAGTAAACTTGCAAGGAACATAAAAGCAGACTGTAAAGGCATAAAAAGAAAAAGATTGGTGAAGACAAATCTAGGTCCCTTACAGTCCAAATAGGAGAATTTATAATAGACAACAAGGAAATGGCAGAGCAATTAAACAACTACTTTAGTTCTGTCTTCAGGGAGGAAGGCACAAATAACTTCCCAGAAATGCTAGGGAACCAAGGGTCTAGTGACAAGGAGGAATTGAAGGAAAATAGTATTACTGAAACACTAGTTCTGGAGAAATTAATGGGACTGAAAGCCAATAAATTCTTAGTGGGTGATAATCTACATCCCAGTGAACAAAAGGAGGTCACCGTGGAAATAGTGGGTGTGTTGGTTGTAAGCTTCCAAAATTCTGCAGTTTCTACAACAGTTCCAGCAGATTGGAGGGTAGCAATTATAATCCCACTATTTAAAAAAGGAAGGAGGGAGAAAGCAGGAAATTACAGACCGGTTAGCCTTACATTAGTAGTAGGGAAAATGCTAGAGTCTATTATAAAGTATGTGATAATAGGTCACTTAGAAAATATCAAAGATTAGATAAACTCAGCATGGATTTATAAAAGGGAAATCATGTTTGACAAACCTACTGGAGCTCTTTGAGGACGTAACTAGCAGGATAGATAAGGAAGAACCATTGGATGTGGTATATTTGGATTTTCAGAAAGCTTTTGATAAAGTCCCATATAATAGGTTTGTGCACAAAATTAAAGCACATGGGATTGGGGGTAATGTATTGGCATGGATTGAGAATTGGTTAGCAGACAGGAAACAGAGTAGGAATAAACGGGTCTTTTTCAGAGTAGCAGGTGGTGGCTAGTGGATCAGTGCCTGGGCCCCTGCTATTCACAATATATATCAATGATTTGGATAAGGGAACCAAATGTAATATTACCAAGTTTGCTGACGACATGAAGCTAGGTGGGAATGTGATCGGTGAGGAGGGTGTTAAGAAGCTTCAAGGTGATTTAGACAAGTTGAGTGAGTGGGCAAATAAATGGCAGGTGCAGTATAATGTGGATAAGTGTGAAGTTATCCACTTTGGTAGGAAAAACAGAAAAGCAGAGTGTTAATTAACTGGTGATAGATTGGGAAAGTTGATGTACAAAGGGACCTGAGTGTCTTTGTACACATCACTGAAGCATGCAGATGCAGCAAGCAGTTAAGAAGGCAAATGATATGTTGGCTTTTATTGTGAGAGGACTTGAGCAAAAAAGCAAGGATGTCTTACTGCAGCTGTACAGGGCCTTGGAGAGACCACACCTAGAGCACTGTGTACAGTTTTGGTCTCCTTGCCTAAGAAAGGATATACTTGCCATAGAGGGAGTGCATTGAAGGTTCACCAGACTGATTCCTGGGATGGCAGGATTGTCTTATGAGGAGAGATTGAGCTGACCATGCCTGTATTGACTGGAGTTTAGAAGAATGAGAGGGGATCTCATTGAAACGTATAAAATTCTGACAGGGATGGACAGACTGGATGCAGGATGATGTTTGCTCTGGCTGGAGAGTCTAGAACAAGGGATCACAGTCTCAGGATACGGGTTAGGCCATTTAGGACTAAGATGAGGGTGGTAAACCTATGGTATTCTCTACCACAGAAGGCTGTGGAGGCCAATCACTGAATATATTTAAGGAAATAGATTTCTGGACTCTAAAGGCGTCAAGGGGAATTGGAGAGAGTGGACATATGGCCTTGAGATAGAGGATCAGCCATGATCATATCAAATGGCAGAACAGGTTCGAAGGGGTGAATGACCTACTCCTGCTCCTGTTTTCTATGCTTATATGCCAGAATTTTATGCTGGTTTTGTGGGTGCACACCCGACCTGACAGCGCATGAGATCACATGAGAAGATGTCGGGTGCGCTTCCCAATGTCATCACGCGCTCATGTGATATTTCGCTTGGCGGGTGCACGTGGCAGTTGGAGGCGTGTTGGCCGACAATTAAGCAGGTAAATAAGCCCATTAAAGAAGCAATTGAAATTGATTTTACATGGCCTGTGTACTTTTACAGTTCGCGGATGCGCCAATCGGTCAGGTGGACTTTACAATTTCACTGAAGCTTCAATCCAGGGTGGGATGAAATGTCCAGGGTGAAATTATAATGAGAAAAGTTATCTGGGGACTGATGTTTTTGAGTTCTGCTGTCAGGTGCTTGAACATGTTGCAGACACAGTTTAGTGCATTCTTTTCTTGTCATCTAATCTGCCCAGGTCTGCAGATTCCTGAGGTAGCTCCGCAGCAGCTGTCTGCCTTCAGGGAGCTCACTAGAAGTGCCCACCTGCACACTTAGTTTTGTGGGGCACCTGCCCTCTTCTTGCACCACCCCCACCGCTCCCTGCACCCCCCGGCAGTTCTGAGGTTTTCTCAGCGCACGTTTCACACTGGTTGCTCATTAATTGGCCAGCCAGCATGAAATTGTGTTCGGGGGCCGATCACGGGCAAAAGCGCATTTCGTGTCTGCTTCTGGGACCCCAGTCGCTCACACTTGATGAACGTAAGATTCAGGCCCATGTTTCTATGTGCACCTGAGGGTGGTCAATGGTTGTGACAGGGGAGAGGGTGAGGGTCATGGGGGGATGGGTAAAAGTCTTGGACCGCACATCAAAAGTAACATGAACTAAGGTCACTCGCAACTATCCAGAGCCTCAAGTTGGAGATCTTGAGATGCTGCATGGGAGTTGGGTCATTGGGGGTCGGTCATCTCAACTGAAGGAGAACCCCAGCATGTAGCGCTTACAATGCTAGGGTATTGGAACAGATGAGCATGTGTAGGGCAAAGGTTCAGCGTGCGCAGGAGACTTCTTGCACATGGTTTGCAAGGGCCCTGGCAAAGACCTTTGCCTCCCTGCACATGCTTGATTTGAGGGAACATAGACCCAGCCTAGGGTGTCCCTCCGAAGATGGTGACAGTGGGCAGGGGTTGATGGGTGCACAGGCTTAAGGACTACAAATTGCAAATCAACCACATCCGACCTCATTAAAATACAAGTCTACTCTATTTACAAAAGTGTAATAACATTAGCAATCGTAGTGCACCCATGCAGCCACATGTGAAATCAGGGGAGGCGATGGCGTAGTTGCATTGTTGCTGGATTGGTAATCCAGACACCCATGGTAATGCCCTGGGGGCCCAGGTCTGAATCCAATCAATTTATTGAATTCAATGTAAAAAAAATCTGGAATTAAAAGTCTAATGATAACCATGAAACCATTGTCGATTGTTGTAAAAAACCATCTCGTTCACTAATGTCCCTTAGGGAAGGAAATCTGCTGGTCTGGCCTACATGTGACTCACAACAATGTGATTGACTCTTAAATGCCCTCTGAACAAGGGCAATTAGGGATGAGCAATGAATGCTGGCCAAGCCAGCGACACCCACATCCCATCAATAAATAAAAAAAATATAACTTCTTATTCTTGCGTTCCCTATCACTTCTTCTAGGTGCTCCCCTGACAACCACAGCAGGCATGGAGGCAGCCCGCTGACCAGTTGGCCCTGTTGTCATGGATGACCTTGGCTGCTGCCTCAAGGAGGGCCCCGGTCTACTCTGGCAGTCCTGCTATGGGGCAGCTGCTCCCTCTGCGGCCACAGAGCACAAAGCTGAAGGGGTCACAGGCAACGGGGATTCTGAAGGGCTGGATACCCTCAAAGAGTCCTGAGTGGAGGGGTGTCCAACAGCCACTCCTCTTCCCTTTGGGTGCCCGAGGACCCCTGCTTAATACCTTGGGTAGAAGGGGCACCTGGAGGCAGGTCGACATGCCCCATTCCCCCTCTAGCATAGCTACTGCAAAAGCTCACCCATGGTTACAGCAATGGAGTGCAGACCTGCACACATCTCTAGCCAAAACTGGGTGTTCTGCTGGACCAGATTCTCCATGCCATCCGCCACCTTCCCCATGTAGACCTCAATGACAGACACGTCAGCACCACTTCAGCAACCAGCAGTGGAAAGATGGTGGCATAGTGGTATACTCTGGGGACCTGGGTTCAAATCCCACCACAGCAGATGGTTAAAATTTAAATTAAATAAAAATCTGGGATTAAAAGTCTGATGATAACCATGAAACCATTGTTGTAAAAACCCATTTGGTTTACTACTCTGCTGTCCTTACCTGGTCTGGCCTACAACCACAGCAATGTGGTTAGCTCTAAAATGCCCTCTGAACAAGGGCAATTAGAGATGGGCAATAAATGCTGGCCTAGCCAGTGACAAACATGTATGTACTTATTGCCATTTCTAAACTTTAAAACTAAACCTTGGCTGATCAAGAGCCTTAAAATGAATACCTGTGCGTGTAATGTTATGTCTTCTGGCTCCCTTAAGGTAGAAATTGTCACACTTTAGACTCAAAATGCTGGAACTTTTTTTATTCATTCACGGGATGTGTGCGTCGCTGGCTGGGCCGACATTTACTGCCCAGCCCTAGTTGCCATTGAGTGAGCTGCCTTCTTGAACGGCCGCAGTGCATGTGGTGTAGGTACACTCACAGTGCTGTTAGGAAGGGAATTCCAGGATTTTGACCCAGCAACAGTGAAGGAACGGCGATATATTTTCCAAGTTAGGATGGTGAGTGACTTGGATAGGAACTTCCAGGTGGTGGTGTTCCAATCTATCTGCTGCCCTTGTCCTTCTAGATGGTGGTGGTTGTGGATTTGGAAGGTGCTGTCTAAGGAGGCTTGGTGAGTTCCTGTAGTGCATCTTGTAGATGATACACACTGCTATCACTGCACACCAGTGTTGGAGAGAGTGAATGTTTGTGGATGTGGTGCCAATCAAGTGGGCTGCTTTGTCCTGAATGGTATCAAGCTTCTTCAGTGTGTGGCAGCTGCACTCATCCAGGCAAGTGGAAAGTATTCCATCATACTCCTGACTTGTGCCTTGTAGATGGTGGACAGGTTTTGGGAAGTCAGAGAGGTGAGTTACTCATCACAGGATTCCTAGTCTCTGGCTTGCTCTTGTTGCCACAGTATTTATATGGCTAGTCCAGTTCAGTTCCTGGGCGATGGTAACCCCCAGATGTTGATAGTGGGGGATTCAATGATGGTAGTGCCATCGAATGTCAAGGGCTGATGGTTAGATTCTCTCTTGTTGGATATGGTCATTGCCTGGTCCTTGTGTGGCGCAAACGTTACTTGCCACTTGTCAGCCCAAACCTGGATATTGTCCACGTCTTGCTGCATTTGGACATGGACTGCTTCAGTAAACGGTGCTGAATATTGTCTAATCATCAGCAAACATCCCCACTTCTGATCTTATGTTGGAAGGAAGGACATTGACGAAACAGCTGAAGATGCTTGGGCTGAGGACATTACGCTGAGGAACTCCTACAGTGATGTCCTGGAGCTGAAATGACTGACCTCCAACAACCACAACCATCTTCCTTTGTGCTAGGTATGACACCAATTAGTGGAGAGTTTTCTTCCTGATTCCCCTTTACTCCAGTTTTGCTAGGGCTCCTTGATGCCACACTCAGTCAAATGCTGCCTTGAGTGTATTTCTTTCTGCTCTCCATGTGGCTGGACTACTGATACATTCATTGTTATTTGGCACATGACTGAATGGCACATGACTGAAGTGCGACAGTGAATGTGGCAACCTATGATATATATTCAACAATTTGTTCTCAGTTCTTTACAAACAATAACTATATGACATCATTCTTTCTTTTAAAAATATAATGCCTCTACATCAATATAATTGTTCCAATCATTAACTTTTCTCACTAAACTAAAGAAGATTAGCAATCATATAAATACTGTGGCTACAAGAGCAGGTCAGAGACTAGGAATCTGTGACGAGTAACTCACTTCCTGATCCCCCAAAGCCTGTCCACAAGGCAAAACTCAGGAGTGTGATGGAATACTCTCCACTTGCCTGGATGAGGCAACACTCAAGAAGCTTGACACCATCCAGCACAAAGAAGCCCACTTAATTGGCACCCCACACAAAAACATTCACTCTCTCCACCACCGATGCATAGAGACAGCAGTCTGTACCATCTACAAGATGCACTACAGGAACTCACCAAGCCTTCTGAGATAGCTCCTTTCAAATCCACAACCATGACCATCTAGAAGGACAAGGGCTGCAGATACTTGGGAACACAACCACCTCCTCCAAGACACTCACCACCCTGACTTGGAAATATATCATCATTCCTTCTCTGTCGCTGGGTCAAAATCCTGGAATTCCCTCCCTAACAGCACTGTGGATGCACCTACACCACATCTACTGTAGCGGTTCAAGAAGGCAGCTCACCACCATCTTCTCAAGGGCAATTAGGGATGGGCAATAACTGCTGACCTAGCCAGCAATGCACACATCCCATAAATGAATTTGGAAAAAAACAACTATACACGACTGTCAAAGCTCTCTTTCCATGTTTCCATATCTGGTTCCAGCTGATGTTAGAGCTTTGGATGCAAATGCTGGTGTGATTTCTTCCAGTGTTGGAATGGTATCATGACTTCTGCTTATTGCTCGATTAAGATCTTTGGGATTCAGGCAAATTCTTAGCCATCCATTTGGCTTCTCTCTCACACCACAAGGGAATTAACCCAATCTGGAAGCTCTGTAGCACTGGTGATCACCTTTTCTTTCATCTCTTGGAGCTCTCTTTGAAGCTTTACTTTTAGTTCTATTGGTACTAATTTATGTGGTGGATCAATCACTGGTTTCATCTCTGGATCAAGTGATGCATCCCTCAGAATCTTCAAAGCTCCAACAGTCCTGTCAAAACACTCTGGGTACATTGGTACCAGGTCTCCTTGCTTCTGATCGGAGGGCGCTTTTGAATGGTCATAATACCTTCAATTCACGTCACCTCCATCATCTCATGGGCCAGGGTTTTGCCCTCGTTGGGTAGACTCAGTGGGGGCAAATGGGATCAGCTGCAAAAGTGACCGCCACCTGCAATTTTACACTGGTGGGCCAATTAAGGCCGCCAAGCATGAAACGCGTGCTGCAGTGCTCAGCACTGCCTAGGTCGGGGCGGGAGGAGGGTGCACACGCAAATTCGCGCATGCACGCAAGTGAGCGCAATGAAAGTTCCCTGAGGCACAGAGCTGCCTCAGGGAGGTGAAGATTTAAAAAATGAAAAATAAAGATTTTTAAAATGTTAAAATACATGTTACATGAGCAGGGACAGGTTATGAATGAAATGTTAAAATTTTTATTTAATCTTTAATTGCTGTTGGAAACCTCAACCCACTTGTGATTGAGGTTTCCTAAAAAATCCAAAGGCCACTTGGCCTTTTCACCTGCCCGCCATCCGTAAGGTTGGACAGACAGCGAAAATTGGTACTTTAATGGCTTCAATAGGCCTGTTAATTGTCGGCAGGCACACTACTGACTCCCACGTGCACTTGCCAACCAAAATATCACGCGAAGACGTCATGACACTTGCCTGACGACATCGTGCATCAATTTACGCTCAATCTGGTCGGGTGCACGTCCGCCAACGAGCGCAATATTCTGCCCATGGTTTACTGAGATAAGCTGCAGTTCTTCGCAACTGCTCAACCCCAGGATAGCAGGACCATGTGTTTCAGTGACGTAGAACATACAGTTAACATCTTTTCCTTTGAATTGGGTTGTTCCTAGCTGTCAAATCTCAGTTCCCCCCATATGCCATGAGCATGACATTACTTGGTTTTAGAGTACCTTTCCTTGGGCCACCATTTTCTTTCAAGTTTTCAGGAAAGATCTTCTGGTGTAGTCTAAGCGGGACGATGTTACTCTTTGCTACAGTATCAAGCTTCAGCTTCAGATTTATGGTTGTGAGTTTATTTCTCACTCTCTTCCTGATCTGAATGATTGTGTGATTTTTTTTTTCTTCTCTGGAAACTGTCACACCCAGCCATTTCATGCAATTGCACGGTTCCTATGTCTATTGCATTCTGAAACTCATCATCATCTTCCAGGGAATGAACGTTGTTGCTTCTTTTCCTTCTCAATCGTCCTCTTGCTTTGAATCTGGTAACTTGGTTACCATCATCTTTCTTTGTTCTGCACATCTTTTCCCAGTGATTTGGCTTTCCACAAGCTCTGCAGTTTGACACATGTATGGGACATTTTCTTCTGTGAACTTCTGGTCATCCACAGCTTTTGCATATCATTCTCTCTGTCTGGTGTGCATTCTTTTGTCACTGTTTCACTGCATCAACCCTGCTGTCTTTCTCTTCACTTAACTGAAAGCTAGCCGTTTGGGTAGTCAGCATTTTCACCTGTCTACTGGTGGTATCTTGAGGTCTGGCAGTGTCAACAGTGCACAATGTTGTGAGTTTGTCCTTTACATTTAAATCTTTTTGTGCCTCAGGGTGTGTAGAGCCACAGATGTGCGAATTTAGCAGCCTTTCATTTGTGTCCTTAAGTTTACATTTTCTGGCTGCATTTTTCAGTCTTGTTAAGAAATTGTCAACTGGCTCACCTGATTCCTGCCTCAGACTTTGAAATTCATATCAGGAGATCCAATGATTTGGTTTTGGCTGGAGATGTATGCTGAATTTTTTGAAAGTTTTATCTGCTGTCTTTGTCGCTCATTTCCCAGCTATTAAACAAATATGACCCTTTCTCGCCATCCCACAAAAGGATGGATCTGACCCTCTCCTCTTCGTAACTGCTTTTTAGAAAGCTACTGAATGCCAGTCTGCACCTTTGATTAAACCTCTCAAATTCATCTACAACATCATTAGCCTCCTAATTTATCATGGGCTGGATTGTGTGTCTATTGCTGCAGTGGCCATTTCATTTTTGCATGATTCACTCAGTTTTTTTCTCTCTCTCTGGCACTAATTGGGTTCCCAAAAACACAAGAAATAGGAACAGGGGTAGACCACATGGCCCATCAAGACTGCTCCACCATTCAATACAATCATGGCTGATCTTGGGTTTCAACTCAGCTTTCTCGTCCACTCCCCATATCCCTTGATTCCCTGAGACCAAAGCTCTGTACATCCCAACCTTAAATTCAATAATGGAGCATCCACAACCCTCTGGGGTAGAGAATTCCAAAGATTTACAACCCTTTGAGTGAAGTTATTTCTCCTCATCTCAGTCCTAAATGATTGGCCCCTTATAAGATAGACTGAGATGAGGAGAAATTTCTTCACCCAGAGAATGGTGAGCCTGTGGAATTCACTACCACAGAAAGTAGTTGAGGCCAAAACATTGTATGTTTTCAAGAAGGAGTTAGAAAAAGCTCTTGGGGTGAAAGGAATCAAAGGATATGGAGAGAAAGCAGGAGCAGGCTATTGAGTTGGATGATCAGCCATGATCATAATGAATGGCGGAGCAGGCTCGAAGGGCCATTTAGTCTACTCCTGCACCTATTTTCTATGTAAGATCAGCCACAATCTTATTGAATGGCAGAGCAGGCACGAGGGGCCGAATGGTTTACTCCTGTTCCGATTTCTTATGTTCTTACCCTGAGACTGTGCCCCCACATATTTGATCCCCGAACCAACAGAAACAAGCTCTCAACATCTACCCTATCAAGCCCCATCAGAATTGTGTAGCTTTTAAAGAGATTGCCTCTCATTCTTCTAAACCCCAGAGAATACAGACCTAATTTACTCAGCCTTTCATCACAGGACAAACCCCTCATCCCAGGGACCAATTTAGTGAACCTTCAATGTATTGCCTTCAATGCAAGTATATTCTTTCTTAAATGTGGAGACCAAAACTGCACATAGTATTCCAGATGTGGTCTCACCAAAGCCCTGTAACAGGAATTCTTTATTCCTGTACTCCAACCCCCTTGCAATAAAGGCCAACATGTCATTTGCCTTCCTAATTGCTTGCTGCACCTGCATACTAACTTTCTGCATTCCTTATACAAGCACATCCATGTCTCTGAACATCAACACTTTCAAGTTTCTCGCCCTTTAAAAGAGATTCTGCTTCTCTGCCCTTATGACCAAAGTGAATAACTTCACACTTCCCAGCATTATACTCCATATGCCATCTTGTTGCCTACTCACTTAACCTATCTCTTTTCAGCCTCTCTGTATCCTCCCCACAGCTTACCTTTCCACCTAGCTTTGTGTCATCAACAAACTTAGATACATTACTCTCTATATTTTCATCAAAATCATTAATATAGATTGTGAATAGCTGGACCTCAGCACTGAACCTTGCAGCACTCCACTATTCACTGCCTGTCAACTTGAAAATGCTCCATTTATGCCCACTGCTTGCTTCCTGTTCATTAACCAATCCTCTATCCATGCTAAAATATTACCCCCAACTCCATGAGCCCTTATCTTGCCTATTGACGCTTTGTGTGGCACCTTATCAAATGTCTTTTGGGTTGACTTTATAATCTAATTTAGCATTAAATTTGTTTAAAATGTTTGGGTTTTTTCTTGCAGACAAACTGCTGCCATTGTGTTATGCCTTCTGCTTCTTATAAGTTAGAAATAGTCACACTTTAGACTCCAACTGCTGGAACTTCATTGAGTTATTTCTTTCTGCTCTCCATGTGGCTGGGAGACTGAAAGGGTTGCCAACTGTGATTAAACGTATTTCTGGAGGTTTCATCAGATGACTTCCCCCTATGCTCCAGCCATTAGTCAGCCAATGGGTCCAACCTTGTGAGTTACTGCCTTCCTATGTCAATTGGAAAGCGAGAAGTCTCATTACACAGTTGGGTGATGCTTGACTGTCAGCAAAACATCCTTTTTTCCCATTTGCAATATTTTGTAACTAACGTCGTCGTCACTAACGGCGTCCATCTGGAAAAGGTAGAGGCCAACTTTAATCTGATAATTAAGAGAACTTCCAATCTTTACTAAATAAAAACAGAAAATGCTGGAGCAGACTCATCAGTTTAGGCAGCGTCTGTGTAGAGAAAGAGGAAAATAATTCAATCTTCGCTACTTGACTGAACCAGTTACCTACACAACGCCTCTGCCTCCCGCCAAAATCCAACCGTCAACTCGCCGCTTGAGGACAGGATGCCATCATTTCACAGATTGATTGGCAATTCTAGCTGTCAATAACTTTCTTCTCACCAATCCCAGCAAGTGTAGGGGCTGACACCCGCACCCTCTTCACTCTAATTGGTTGTTATGGGTTCAGCGTGTGCGTGCGTTGCTCAGCGCTGCGTGAGCTCGCGCGGAGGCCGTTACCCTGAGGCGGGCGGGCCTTTTGAATCTTCTTCATCCTGACCTAGATCCTGCCCTAAAACTTCTCCCTGGGATTATATTTGATTGTTCCAGGCGTCCTACACGATCTCTTTCCCACCATTCGCTGCTGTACTCAATGGCATTGATCAGCGCCCCCCGATTCAAGCCGGTGGCCTTCTTACACCTCAACCTTTCTCCAATTCACCAACCTCTACCCATCCCCCAACAACAACTCACATTTATATAGGGCCTCCCGTGTAACAAGACATCCCCAGGCACTTGTAAGCGCCATAAAACAAAATATGAGACCAAGCCACACAGAAAGTTTGGCCAAAGAGGTAGGTTTTAAGAAATTTGTTAAAGGAGGAAAGCATGCTAGAGAGGCGGAAAGGTGTATGTGTGAGATGGAGGGGTGGGGGTGGCTGCTGGAGTTGGTATTTCAGAGCTTAATGGCCATTCACCTCATGGGACCACCAATGGTGGAACGAATAAAATCCGGGATGTTCAAAGAGACCAGAATTAGAGGAACAGATATCTCAGAAGGTTGTGGGGCTGGAGGAGATTACAGATAGGGGTGAAGCTATGGAGGGATTTCAAAACTAAGATGAGAATTTTAATATTAAGACATTGCTTGACCGGGACCCAGCATAGGTAGGTCAGTTAGCACAGGGGTGTTAGGTGAACGGATTGGTGTGAGTTAAGACATGGGTAGCAGAGTTTTGGATGACTTCAAGCTTAGAGAGGGTAGAATACAGGAGGCCAGCCATGAATGCATTGGAATAGTTGAGTCCAGGTGTAAAAATTATAAGAGATGAGGGATTCAGCAGCAGGTGAGCTGAGGTGGGAAAAGGCAAGTGATGTTACTGTCATATTGTTATATTATTTATAAAGCATCAGGAACTATTTATTGGGCCGTAATTTCCGAGCTCCAGGGCATTATATTGGGGAGGGTACCCCTAATATGCGCTGGGAAACCTTCCCTCCACCCCGGAAGTTCACATGTAAGGTTTGCATGGCAATTGCTTGGAAATGCAAACTTCCCCTGCACTGAAAACCATCTAAAAATGTGATTTAAATTGCAAACTTCAGATGGTTATGAGTTAACCAATAGTTACCCAGAAAATGTTTGACCCACACCAACCCCTCCCCCACCCCCAACTCCAGAATTCTCCCCACACTCCCCAAACCCCCAGGGAGCTCCCCCAGCACACCTGACCCACCTCCCCCACCCCAGGGTCTGCCCCCACCCTCAAGGAACTACACTGCCAACAGAAATTCCCCAACCACAAAATACCCCCATCCCACAGGGACCAATTCCCCCCCACCTGACTCTCACCCACCCCTGAGGTCCGACCTGTCACCCCTCCCCTTGAGGCCCGACACTCCCCCGAGGCTTGACCCCAACCCCTCCAAAAGCTATCCACTTAACTTGTACACTTAACTTCTCCCTGGTCTATCAAGGTCCTTTTAAAGGCCCAGCCAATTTGCTTACCTGGTTAACGGCAGCTAGTGCTGTTTAAAAAAAAAAGGGGGCATGCTTTCCTTGCTTTTGACAGAGCCACCCTCCAACACTAGGTCCCAGGGACACGCTGCAATACTTGGATCTCGTCCAGCCTGAGTCGGAAGGTCGGGCGAGGCCAGCTTGGAGTGTATTCCACCAGAGGCGAATGCAAGGTCAGAGTTAGTTAAACCTAACTCCTTAGCTCGGCCCCAGTCCCCATCCCTACTGTGGTGACCAGTACTTGGGCTTAGTGTCACTGTAGCTCTGATTCTTTAGAGAAAAAGCAAAAAGAGGTTTTATTGGTTAGCTCTGCTTCTTGGCATTTTTTAATGGCAATTTTATTAATTACTCTTTTTTCAATTATCAATTTACTGCTTTGACATTGATTTTTTTAAAATTCATTTTTGATGTGCCAAACCTTATTACTTTGAAATTTGCTCATCAGCTCCTTGAATGAGAAAAAAATTGACATGTGACCCCTCATGTAAAAAGGCTGAATGGACAACCCTGTTTTAGGTGGCACATTCTCCAGCCACAGTAGTAAAGGACGTGAATATTTAAGATGTTTAGTATGCAGGCTTGATCCTTGATGTATTTTGTTTTTTCCCCCTGGTTCCAGGGTTTGTTTTTTTTTATCTGGTCTGCTTGTTCCCTCTGTACTGTTCTGCTCTTTTTCTGAAATGAAAAATAACCCCTTTCTTTCATGCAGACAGTTTAAGTGGTGGTGCAGCTGCAGAGGAGAGAATGTGATTTGAAAAGGCTGAAGGATGGCTGGATGAACAGGAGCACATGTATGCTGTTATTTTTTTAATATGCCTTAAACATAGGCACTGACTTTAATTTGTTTTTGGTGGTATTGTACCAGATAAGCAGGAGAGTTGGTAGTGGTACATGTAATATCATTTGGAAGACTGCTGAATCTGATTCTGCAAAGATTTTTTGCGGATTGGAATTTCATAATTTTAAATCATTGTCCTTTTATGTCAAATGTATGTGGCACTATATGTTTATACCGTGGACAATATACATACGAAATAGAAGCAGACGTAGGCCATTCAGCCCCTCAATCCTGCTCTGCCATTCAATAAGATCATGGCTGATCTGTTTCTGTTTCGAATTCCACATTCTTATCTACCCCGATAACTTATGATTCCCTTGCCTAACAAGAATCTATCTATCTCTGCCTTGAAAATATTCAGTGATCAGGCTTCCACTGCCTTCTGAGGCAGAAAGTTCCAAAGTTACAAAAAATTTCTCCTCATCTCTGTCCTAAAAGGGCAACACCTAATTTTAAAACAGTGGCCCCCTAGTTCTGGACTCAACCACAAGAGGAAACATCCTTCCCATGTCCACCTTGTCAAGACCATTCAGCATCTTATATTTCAAATAAATCACCCCTCACTCTTCTAAACTTCAGTGGAAACAAGCCAGCTGTCAACCTTACCTCATAAAACAGCCCACTCATTCTAGGTATCAATCTAGTAAACCTCCTGTAAACCTCCTCCAATGAGTTTACATCCTTCCTTAAAAAAGGAGACCAAAACTGCACACCATATTCAAGGTGTGGTCTCACCAATGCCCTGTATAACTGAAGCATAACATCCTTACTTTTATGTTTAATTCCTCTCAATAAAGGATAGTATTCCATTATCCTTCTTGATTATGTGTTGTACCAGCATTCTAACTTTTTGTGACTTATGCGCGATGACACCTAGATCCCTCTGCACGACGGACTTCTGCAGTCGTTCTCTGCTTAAGTAATATTCTGCTTTTTTATTCTTCCTGCCAAAGTGAACTACTTCACATTTTCCTACACTATATTCCATCTGCCAGATTGACACACCTGACAATGTGTGACAAATGGGCAAGATTACCTCTGCAATAAAAACATTAAATGCTGGAAAAACTCAGCAGGTCTGACAGCATCTGTGGAGAGAGAAAAACAAAGTTAACGTTTCGAGTCCGTATGACCCTTCTTCAGGGCAAAAGGGTCCCTTCTGAAGAAGAGCCACATGGACTTGAAACATTAACTTTGTTTTTCTCTCTCCACAGATGCTGTCAGACCTGCTGAGTTTTTCCAGCATTTACTGTTTTTGTTTCAGGCTTCCAACATCCACAGTATTTTGCTTTCATTTTAAGCTTACTTCTGCTATTGGTAGTGACATTATAAATGCTTTTAGACTTGCATTAAGATTTTGCCACAAATAACAAACAGAATCTGCATCTCTAAGGTTAATTTTAAAATTGAGGGGGGGTGTTTCCTAATTGCTAACAAGTCATTTGGTTTTATTTTGTTTCCAGCGCTGATTGCTGGTTTGTTTTGATTGCTATCTCAACAAAAAAGGCCACCTTACAAATGGACAATTCGATCTGCTGGTGAATATCAAAGTCTTGTGTGCTTCTTACACTGGTGCTGCTGCGAAACTACTTTGAAATGCTGCTTTGCAATGATTGATTTTTTTTCTCCAGTGACTTTAACTATATGTACATATACACACACAGCTGTACACTGGGAGCAAATAGATACATTGCTAAGTATGGTGAATTTTGGTCTTGCTTCGGATGTTCTCTTGGGTACAATGATGTTAGTTTCTCCCGAAACGGTCTGAAAGTTTTGTAATGAAGTGATTTGTATTGCACATATATAAACTTTACAGGAGTGTAACCCAAGGGTCTAACAGTAGGATCCTTTCGTAATCTGAATTGATGTGTCTTGCATATGGGCCCCCATATACCTTTTTCCAATCTTTTCAAAGGCAGACCAAGAAAGTACTTAATTCAGTACAATTTGTCTGTGCATAATAAGACAAGATTATGAACACAGTGGATTCTTTCACATCAGTGTCTTAATTTCCATTCTGTCTTTCTATTCTCTTTTATCTCAATGTATCCACAACTGGAGGAGATTGCTTACATTAGTCATCACTGCTAAATGTCTGGGACCAGGAACTTCAAACACATTGGGTGTGAGTTGTATTATTGATTGCTGAGATGGTTTAACTAATTGTAAATTGTTATCTTTCTTTAGAGAAATAACTTTAACGCACAATTCACTTGTGTTTTGCACACGTTTTGTCTGTGTTTTTGAAAAGACTGTGAATACATTTACTTCAAAAGCCCAGCACTTAAATGTAACTTACAATTTCTCTAAATATAGTCAAAAATCGAGAAATTGACATAATGATTGATTATGGTAGAAGTATTAAGTATTTGTGCAGAGTACCATTATTGCCACAGAATAGAATTTGCTCTAACTCAACCAACTTCATAGAATTTTACAGCACTGAAGTAAGCCATTTGGAATATTGGGCTTAGATCCCTAAAATAATTATCAATTTAGTCTCACTCCACTGCCCTTTGCCCATACCTTTCTCATATTATTTTTTAACCAATATTTATGCACTTACATTTGAAAAGCTGATTATGGATTCTCCTTTTTTTATATTCTTTCACAGGATGTGGACATTGCTAGCTAGGCCAGCATTTTTATTGCCCATCCTTAATTGCCCATGAGAAGGTGGTGGTGAGCCCGTCTTCTTGAACTGCTGCAGTCCATGGGGTGTAGGTACACCCACAGTACTGTTAGTCAGGGAGTTCCAGGATTTTGACCCAGTGACAGTGAAGGAACGGTAATATAATTCCAAGTCAGGATGCTGTGTGACTTGGAGGGGAACTTGCAGGTAATGGTGTTCCCATGCATCTGCTGCCCTTATCCTTCAAGGTGGTAGAGGTCACGAGTTTGGAAGGTGCTGTTGAAGGAGCCTTAGTGAGTTGCTGCAGTGCATCTTGTAAATGGCACACACTGTTGCCCCTGGGCACTGGTGATGGAGGGAGTGAATATTTATTGATGTTTATTCTGTTATTATTAATTTAGTGATCTTCTATTTGTGCCCCTCTAGTTACTGACTCACTGACCAGGACAGATAGTTTCTTATCAAAATTCCGCAGAATTCTGAACAGCTATCCTTGCAACTTTTATTTTAATTAAAAGCCCGAATTTCCACAACTTCTATTATAAAGCTTTAAAATTTGGCACAGAATAAAAACCAAGTACCTATGGGCGGAATTTTCCATGCCCACTGATGTCGGACGTGTTCAGCAGCTTGAGCGGACAATATGGTGAGAAGGCCAAAAATCGATTTCATGATATCGTGAAACCAGTTTGTGGTCATCCGTTCAGCCCATCAGTTTCTCACCATTGGACATCAGGAACCTCATTGTGAAATATCTACACATCATTATAAGCCCAGCTCATCGGAATCATCCCCTCATGCTGCATTGTGTTTCACAACAGCATATATAAGATGTGCACTTGGCAGGCTGCACTTTGAGGGGAACTCAGAGGCAAGTGCACAGTAAAGTTGTAGAGCACTTACGAGGGTCACCAGTTGAACTTCAAGTTTGATGCGTGTTGTGGGGGGCAAGAGCTGCCCTGCGGTTGAAGTGACTTTGGGGTGGGGGGTGTGGCGGTAAGGGTTGCCCAGTGGTTGAAGGAAGTGTACAAGCATGTGCGGGGAAGGGAAGTGGCCATGTTTTAAGGAAACCTTGTATAAAGTGACCATTCCTCTGCAGCTGAGACAGTTCCGACGCAGCCACATCAACATGCATGGAGCTGGGCTTCTAGTTTATCTGCCCACTCAAGCAACTCAGAAGCATGAAAATGCTACCAAATGCTCCAGAGATTTTCACCCCTCAGGCACAGACTGCAAACTGATGAGCATTTTAGTGGACTGCAGAACAGTTGGACAATTAGGCACATTCTACAATCTCCATGCTAAAGCAGGCCATGGAATAGTGACTGGTGGAGACACTCACAGCCCCTTGCAATGTCCTCATCCCACTTTGGACTAGTCTCCCCCATAGTTCAAGCTAACAGTGCTGCCTTACAGCGCAAGTTAGGAGAATGCCTGAGCTGAGAGCACAGCATGCAATCCAGTGGGGAAAGTTGCTGCCAATCGGTCAGGTGGAGTGGGGCGGAGGAGGCTGGGGTTTCAGGCAACAGTGAAGCTCACTAAACTCTAGCCATCCAAGTGGTGGCCAGCACACTGCAGCATTAGGAGGCCTTCAGACTTAACCGAGAGGTTCTTAGAACATCCAAGCTAACGCATGCATTTCTCGATTTCATCCTGCAGGAGGAGTACATCAGGATCACGGAGTCTGGTGAACTAGCTGTATGCCTCGTGGTGTACAGAGAGTGAAGACAACAGAGGTGAGAGCAACAGAGGCCCCTGGCTGTGCACAGGGAGGAGCAGCACCCTCAGGAAGAAGGGGCAGATGGGGCTCCCGCAGACGCGCTGAAGAGCCACAGCAGCTGTTGTTGGTCGGTGCCTAGATAGACCCAGGGTCTATAGATACCGCCTTTCATTCCTGCAGATGACCAAGAACCAAAGACTGCACGTGTCTAGGGAACCGGTCAGTCACAGCTGCCAGCTGCTGCAGGATTTGGAGACATGGAGGGCATCCACTGCCCGTGGCTGTGACAGTGACCGCAGGGCTCAATTCTTTTGTCAGTGGCTCTTTTCAGGGCTCCACAGGTAACGTCTGTGTGATATCACAAGCCTCAACCACAAATGCATTGATGAGGTCACAGACGCCATCTTCGCGAGAGCATGCAAATTTGTGCATTTTGTTCGGGACCAGGAAAGCCAAGATGCAAGAGCAATTGGATTTGCCGAGATCTCGGGTTTCCCGCAATGCAGGATTCCAACGGCTGCACTCACGTGGCGCTCAGATCTCCGTCGCAAAAGCGGTCAACTATGTCAACCACAAGGGCTTCCATTCACTGAATGTGCAGCTGGTCTGCGACCACCTCAAATGCAGGTCAGTGCACAGTTTCCTGGGGGTGTCCACGACTCCTACATTCTCAGTCGGTCACAGATCCCTGATGGCTTCCAGGGTCCACAGAGGCTGCAGGGATGGCTCCTTGGGGACAAGGGCTACCCATAAAGGACGTGGCTGATGACACCCATGCAGGGTCCATAGACTGCAGCAGAGCAAAGGTATAACGAAGCCCATGCTGCAACTCGCATCTTGGTGGAGCAAACCATTGGGATGCTAAAAATGAGGTTCTGGTGCCTGGACCGGTCTGGTGGATCCCTGCAATATAGTCCAAAAAGGGTGTCACGCATCGTCACCTGCTGCACACTTTACAACTTGATGCTGCAATTGGGAGAGTAGCTGGCTGAGGAGAAATCTCAGTCCCCATCCAATGAGGAAGGGTGAAGGTTGACAGGGGTGAAGGTGAGGAAGTCTTCGAAGGCAACAATGAGGCTCTCGCACTGACCAGATGAGGCAGGTGCACTCGAGAGGCCCTCATAGCTGCTAGATTTGTGGAGGATGACGATGACATTCAGTGACGAGACACAATAGGTCCTCACATTGTATCTGTGAACATTTGACTCCAGTCTGGCTTATGGAAGCGCACATACCCTCTGTGATAAGGCTTCTGTCATGGAGACACAGTGGAGGCTTTAATAGTTGCTAGACTACAGGGGGATGATGACAACATTCAGTGAAGACCCTCCATAGATCTTCATATAACCCTGAGAATGTCTAAATCCTGTCTGGCCGAGGGCAGCTAGCTTACACTCTGTGATCAAGGTCATATCATGGAGACGCAGCCATAGAACTTTTAAAACACCTGATTTTTTGTCAGCCTTCAGCACCTGACCCCTTCAGGAGGGCAGTGTTGCTTGTCACAGATGCTGATGAGATGGGAGCCAGCCCCACCGTAAAGGTGCTGAGAGCACACAGAGAATGATGAAACTCTGTGATGTCTGCCCACGACTTTCTGGCAGCAATAACAAGCACCATTGAGGTGCAGGCATCAGTAATGTGTGCAGAGAGAGTGAGGCCAGACTGTCACTTTGGTCTGAATGCTGCGCAAAACACAAGGAAAAGGCCCTGGACTGAGATACCTGCCTTTATCTTGTGCAGGAAGAAGTTTCACATCTGACTGATACAAATACTGCTCATCAGAACATGGAGCCATAGGTGGAGACATTCTTGAGAGTTTATTTACAATAGTGAACATTGTGTACAAGTGATTAACACCCGTGACCAGGCTGTGCAACATCCAAAAAGAGTTACATCATCTTATGACGTGCAGCTCCTGTTTATAGAGCAGAGGGGTCTTCAGTTAGGGCGCCTTCAGATTCCACATCAGAGGTTTCTTCGGGGCTTGATTGGAGGCCCTGGGTCGTGGACTTTGTCAGCTATTTCCCAAATGTGCCTGCGAATTTAAGGAGAGATAATTAGTGCCTGACAGTGGCCTGTGAAACTCCATGAAATCCTGCCTTCAGCTATCAGGACTCGTCTGAACTTCAGCTCCTGCATGGAAAAGCCCCTCTAACTGGTCTCATATGTGAACTCTTAACTATTCTGTTTGGTTTCAATGTTCATAAAAATGAAACTCCTTTCTTTTACTGCATCTTTCTTGTATGTGACGTGTGAGAAGAAGCAATAAACCTTTCCAGGGAACGTCTGTATAAATAAATAGTGCTCCTCATTTAAAAATCCACATAAGTCTGCTGCTATTGACCTTGTAAAAACTGACCACACAAACGGATTTAGGAATACACCTCAGTGTTATCTAAATTAAACCACACTGATTACAGACAGAAGGATAAAAGAATTAGGGGGTTTCAGTCTGTCTCTCTCCCCTGTCCATAACAAGTAGGTAAGTTTTCTTACAGTTGTATAGAGTGCTGGTGAGACCACACCTGAGTACTCTACAGATTTGGTCTCTTTTCTTAAGAAAGGACGCAATTGCATTGGAAACAGTTCAGAGAGGCTGATTCCTGGGTTGAAGGGCTTATTATTTCCAGTAATTGTATGTTGAGGAAGAACGAGTCTGAAGTTAGCCTATACCTTAAAACAGATTTAGTTTCAAGACAGCAAAGTAAAGTCACAGACTCTCCCAGCTTGAATAGGTTTATATACTCTTGCCATGACTCCCTAATCCTTCCCCAATTGGGGACAGATGTGTTTAATTACCAACTTAAAGCATGTATTTTATTGCATCACAATTTCAACATTTTAACAGGGGTTGACTTATGAGGTTGAGCCTATACTCATTGGAGTTTAGAAGGATGAGAAGTGATCTTATTGAAATATATAAGATTTGGTGGTGGGGAGGGGCTTGACAGGGTAGATACTGACAGGATGTTGCCTCTTGTGGGGGAATTTAGAATTGGGGGCACAGTTTAAAAACAGAGATGAGAAATGTTTTCTCTTAGAATGTCTTTAGTATGTGGAATTCTCTTCCCCATCGAGCAGTAGAGGTCGGATTGTGGAATATTTTGTCATAAGCATGTCAATCACAGAAGATGTTCCATCTTCACTAAGAACATTCTGGAAGAATTTGTGTTTTTAAAAAACATTGTTTCTTAAAGGATTGATGCAAGAGCTCTTTTTTTTGGAAGAGACATCCATTTCCAAGAAAAGGTAATTAAGCAGTTGTAATGAATCTGAAAACCTCTCGAACCTGGTGGACTATATAAAAGGGGGCACATGGTTATTTATAGGTCTGAAAAAAAGCCATACCTGAAACTTTGTTTAAAAGTTGGTTTTGGTTTTGCTTTAAGGAGAAGGACCAACTTCTTGTGAAAGGAGGACAGCAGCCTTTCTGCAATCCAGAGCCAGTCCACAGCTAGAAGTGAATATAAGCTGCTTCTAAGTTGCTCTAAATGCTGGAATTGAGTACTTGCAGGTGTTCCTCGAGCCCGTCTGAAAAGCAGTGTAAGAGCCATTGATTGTTTCGCAGATCAGTGCTGAGAGATTAACTGCATAATCCAGATGCCATTTCAAGGACTCCATCATCTTTCCTTTTCCCTTGAACCATTGAATTTTAACCTATGGCAGAATTCCTCTTTTTTTTTGGTATGTGTGTGACTTAAGGTATCTCAAAAATATAATTGGTAAACTTTCATATGTTAATGGCTTTGCTCTTCCTTTTGACAAGACTGGTTTTATAACAAGCTAACAAGTTTGTTCATCTACCCCTTTTAGCCCATGTTCGATCCCTTCCCCCCCAACCCCACTAGGGCAATCTGCCACTTGCTTGTCCTGCTTTCTACCCTTAATGTCCCCATTAGCATATCCTTTAGATAATATCACCACCCCTTTTTTCTTTTGTCTATGACATCTTTGGCAGTCTCTTCTTGGCCTCCACCTATCACTGGCCCCCTATTGAGCTCTGTCCCACTCATCGCCCTCTACCAGCTTATATTTCATCTCATTTCTGTGTCTTAGATCTGGTGAAGGGTCATATGGACTCGAAACATCAATTGTATCCCTCTCTGCAGATGCTGTCAGGTCTGCTGAGTTTTTCCAGGTATTTTTGTTTTTGTTCTTAATAAGTTTGTTGTTTATTGAAAGAAGCCTGGTTAAAGTCTCTTTTCTATTCTGGGTAACAGTAGCAAAGGTAAATGATTGGCCATTTTGGTGAGTGAATCAAACTTTTAAACTAATGGTGTGACCTGTGGAGTAGTGGGGCTGGTTAAACTGCACACTCTTCCCATCCCAGTCGTAACAATTTTTAAGATTGAGTTAGAAAGATTAACAAGGGTGTCAAAGGTTATGGGGGGGTAGGCAGGGAAGTAAAGTTGAGGCCACAATCAGATCAGCCATGATCTTATCAAATGGTGGAGCAGGCTTGAGGGGTAGAATGGCCTACTCCTGTTCCTAATTCGTATGTACTGAACATCTGTCATTGGGAAAATGCTACAATCCATTATTAGACAGGTAGTAGCAGGACATTTGGAAAATCAGAATACAATCCTGCAGAGTCAACATGGTTGTGTGAAAGAGAAAAAGTGTTTTGACAAATTTATCAGAGTTCTTGGAGGATGTAACAATAAAGGTGGATAAAGGGGAACCAGTAGTGTAATTGGATACCTAAAATGCATTCGATAAGGTCCCACATAAAAGATTACTGCACAAGGTAAGAGCTCATGGCGCTGGGGGTGATATACAAGCATGAATAGAGGATTGGCTAACTAATAGAAAACAGTTGAAATAAATGGGTCATTTTCAGGTTTGCAAACTAACTGGTGGAGTGCTGCAGGGATTAATGCTAGAGATGTGGGGTCAGATTGTATTGCAGTCAAGTTTGCAGATAATACAAAGATATGTGGGAAGGCAAGTTGTTGGGAGGATGCAAAGGGATTTGGATAGGTTAATTGAGTTGGCAAAAAATTGGCACATGGAGCATAATGTGGAAAAATGTAAGGGTGCCCACTTTGGCAGGAAGGATGAAAAGCAGAATATTAAATAGAGATACTGCAGAATTCTGCAGTACAGAGGGATCTGGATGTCTTTGTACATGAATCACAAAAAGTTAGCATGCAGGTACAGTAAGTAATTAGGAAGGCAAATGGAATGTTGGTCTTTATTGCAAGAGGAATGCAGTATAAAAGTAGCAAAAGTCTTGCTATAGCTGTACAGAGCATTGGTGAGACCGTACCAGTTTTGGTCTCCTTACTTAAGAAGGGATATACTTGCATTGGAAGCAGTTCAGAGAAGGTTCACTAAGGTGATCCCTGCAAAGAAGGGGTTGTCTTATGAGGGAAGATTGGGTAAGTTGAGCCTATACTCTCTGGAGTTTAGAACAGTGAGAGCTGATATTATTGAGACATAAGATTCTGAGGGGGCTTGACAGAGTAGATGCTGAGAGGATGTTTACTCTCATGGTGGAATCTAGAACGAGGGGACACAGTTTAAAAATAAGGGGACTGCCATTTAAGACTGAGATGAGGAATATTTCTTTTCTCAGAGGGTCATTAGTCTTTGGAATTTTCTTACCCCAGAGCAATGGAGGTTGGGGCATTGAATATATTCAAGGCTGAGTTACATATTTATTGAAAAGGGAGTTGAGGGTTATGGGGACAGGCAGAAAAATGGAGTTAAGGCCAAAATCAGATCAGGCAAGAGAGCAGGAGCAAGTTTGATGGGCCGAATAGCCTACTGCTCCTACTTATGATCTAATGAACTATATCGCCACTCCTTCACTGTCACTGGGTCTAAATCCTGGAACTCCCTACCTAACAGCACTGTAGATGTACCTCTGCCAGATGGACTGCAGTAGTTCAAGATGGCAGCTAGCCACCACCTTCTCGAGGGCAATTAGAGACAGGCAACAAATGCTGAGCGACGGTCACATCTCACAAAAGAATTTTTAAAAAGGCTGTCAAGGCAGAGTGAAGCTCCTGAGCCACCAGGTGCTATTTAACACAGAGTTGAGCAGCAAGGTCCAATCGTCACATGAGACAGAAGGCTGCCAAAAAGAAAAGCATTTATGGTAACTCTAAATTTCATTCAGTAGTTCTTGCATATAGTATTCTGGGATTTTACTAATGTATTGGGCAAATTGAATTCAACCTTTTTTTCCTTTGAAAACCATAAACCTTATATACCTTTTATGTTTCTTTACCTATAGTATTTCAGTTTTATTTCTTATTTGAAACCCAAGTACACAGGTAGATAATAGGCAAAATGTACAAGATTGGAAATAGATTTGTAGGGCTTCCATTACTAGAGTGTGCATTAGTATAAATTTCAGAAGGAGTTTTGTTGCAATGATGGGTGGTTCTGGGCTCTGGGGGAGGGAGAGAGGGAGCATTGTAGAAAGTATCATTGTGGAGTTGGCACTGAGTTAAAGGATCCTGGGCCTTTGGCAGACATTAGGTGAGATGCTGAGATTTTGTTGCATTGAGAATAGAATTATCTCTGGTCTGGTAGCCTGTGATCTAAAACACTGAGGAAGGGTACTTCTTTCCAAGTAAAGCAGGGCGGTCACGCGACCTGATAATCAGAATTCCTGGCGTGATAGATCTCCACTTAGAAGCAATGAGAGGAGTGTTGAGCAAGTTCTTGAGTGTTGTAAGAGCAACAGTGGAGGAGGAATTCCTGGGTTCTGTAATTACAGGGATAAGATACTAGGATCTGGGAGTATTGGGACATGTTGGCTGGTATCTGGAAGTACTATGAGGCAGGTCTCGGAAAAGTGGGAGTGGAATTTTGCTGGCTGGGAGGAAGGACCATCGTCTGTCAACACTGGGAGGAGGTTTTTGAATCTGGCATAGTAGAAGTTGTTTTGTAGTATGATTTCACTTCAGGATGGTGAGGAGTATCTAAGGTGTAACAGTACTGAGGTTGGTGGAATACAGAAATACTTGAACGAAGCATCTGGAAGTTCTTGGTGTAGAGTGTGCACCTGGATGGGAGTCTGGGCTTTTGGAATACAGGCTAGTGTTATGATCCAAGGTTGGAATCTGACCATGGAATTTCTTAGATTTGGGGCAAGGGATTTCAAGATTCTCAGGCACTGGAGCCTATGAGCTGGCAGTTCTAGGAATTGTGGATTGTTGAAACTGAGAACATTGGGAGAGCAATGTTGTGGATATGGCAGCACTGGTAGGGGTTTGTGGTATCTGGCCATTGCAGATAAAGGCAGGGGACTCGGCTTTCAATACTTTGCCAAGCAATCCATCAACATCATCAAAATTTACAACCGAGAATAAAATGAATTAATCCTTTTGCTCTTGACTCCCCTGAAGATTTAGAGGAAGCAACCCAACTCATCCCTTCATGGTATCTATACTCTTCACAGATGCTTACTGAACAGTGTTTCCAACATTTTCTGTTTAATTTCCAGTGCCTGCAGAGTTTCGTTTAATAAATTTGTATATCAGCTTAGCAACTATGAGCAATTTGGATATAAAAAGTGTGCATATAATTAGCTTATGATGCTGAAGTGTGATGTTCACATGGAAAAAGTGCAAGCCAGTGTACCATTTTTTATATAAAATATAGATTAATACACAAAAACGCTTCCTCTGGATTTGCCTTTCTTTTTAATTGCACATTAAACCGAGTACATACACACTATAATATTGAATGTTTATCACAATTTTAATTCTGTTCATTGTTTAGTGATTATCACACTATATTGATGTTTGGGAGACCCTCAACCCAAGTTAACAACACTATAAGAGCTTGATTTATGTAGACGTATTGCAATTAACAGTTTAGCAACATTACACATCACAAAAGACCTGGACGTTAGAAATCAAACATCATAATGTTTTATAAATTATGAGAACAAAGTGCCTTATCATTGGTTTACATCACCCAATGCTTTGGAGCGAGGTGGCTTCATTAATGTAGCAGTCAGAATAGTGATGTAGTGACTTTACAATAGATTGCAGCATTTAAGTTTGCAATAATTCTGCTTATCTATCTTTGCATGTTTTGATCTTTGCATTGTTGTAACTAGTAATTGTGAGTAGTCAATGGGAAAAGTGACCATTTGGCACTTTGAAAGATGCTGTGGGACTGTCACAGTTTTACTTTAGTTTGTCATTTAATGTTTATTGGCCTTTTGGAAGGGAAACTATGCTGCTCAAGATGCAAATTGTATTAATTGCTGCTGCAGTTATAAAGGAGTGCTGAATCCACTATTAGCCTCGTGTCCAAATTTCTAGAGAATGTTTCTCCCCTGCCCCACCCCTTGAATTTTAAAAGAACCCACTTTGGATACCTCATAGAAATTTCACAGCTGTTTTACTTGTCTTACTTGTCTTGTTTGGTTTGGGGGTCCTTGTTTACATATACTTTTTTCTTTGGAAGAAATAGTATTTTTTCTTAAGGACATCCCAGGCCCATTTTGTCAGTTTTAAAACAGCTTTATTGCACTGAGAATAATTAAAATAGTATTTTAGGATACATATGTGAATAATTTGAGTGATTTGGTGAGTTTAAAATGCTTGGGAGAAACATTTTTTTATATATTCTTGTGCATCCCCAAATATAATTGCTTCATCATTGCTGAAAAAAAAAGACATGTTGTCAGACCTTTCTGTCTTGCACTCAGCAGAACAGACAAGAATGCCAAATTTCCAAGGGAACAACAATTTATAATGCATGACAAAAGGAGTGAAGATTAATTGGCAAGCTGGCTCTGATTGGTCGAGCCATTGCCACGCTGAATGCACCAGGAAGCTATTAGGGGACAATAGCTCCCTGGTGCATTCACCATGGCAAGATCTCGACCAACTTGAGTCTACTTGCCAATGAATCGGCAGCCATTTTCTCATGCAGTATAAATTGTTGTTTTCTTTGAAGTTTGACATTCTTGCACCTGTCCTGATGAGTGCAAGATTAAAGTTTTGACAACATGCTTTTTTTTTTTAGCAATACTCATGCTCCACCATTGACTGTCCCTTCAGTTGCCCAGGTCGCAAGCTCTGGAATACACTGCCTACACCTCTCTGCCTCACTATTTCACTTTCCTGCTTTAAGTCACTCCTTAAACCTACCTCTTTGACCAAGCTTTTGGTCATCTGACCTGATATCTCCTTACGTGGCTCACGTCATACTTTTTTATATAATGCTTCTGTGAAGCACCTTGGGACATTTCATTACATTAAAAGTGCTATATTAATAAATTTGTTGTTATTTGTTCAATGGGCTGTGAGCTTTGTTGGCATGGCAAGAATTTATTGCTCATTCCTAATTGCCCTTGAGAAGGTGGTGGTGAGCCACCTTGAACCGCTGTAGTCCATGTGGTGTGGGTATACCCACAGTGCTGTTAGGAAGGGAGTTCCAGGATTTTAACCCAGCGACAATGAAGGAACAGTAATATAGTTCCAAGTCAGGATGGTGTGTGGCTTGGAGGGGAACTTGCAGGTGACGGTGTTCCCATGCATCTGCTGCCCTTGTCCTTATAGGTGGTAGATGTTGTGGTTTTGGAAGATGCTGCTGAAAGAGGTTTGGTGAGTTGCTTTAGTGCATCTTGTAGAAGGTACTCACTGCAGCAACTGCGGATGACTTTGGACCTGTGGTTTCCAAAGCTCAGCACTACTGTGGGTTTCCTCACCTCGTGTCCGTTGTAGACTCATTGATAGAGATTGATTGCTATTATTAATCCACAGTATTATATCATGTGACCGGTAGAATGATAAAAAGTAAATTAAGATGGACCTTAGTATTTGCTCCTCTAACAATTCCTGGGTTCCTTTTACAATTGTTTGGTTAAGTATCATGAATGATCCAAAGACCAGTATGCTGATGGCCAAAGGGAAATCAGAGAAACAGTTAAAATAGAGAGGCCTACGGGAAGGACACTTGAATATCGCTGAAAAAAGAGACATATTAAAGCTTTTCATCTTGCACTCATCAGCACACCACAAGAATATCAATAAAAGGGGAAAACAACAATTTATACTGTATGAGAAGAGAGTACTGATTGGTAGAGGCATTGCCATGGAGATTGCACCAATTGATGGTGACTGCCAAGCATTGTTTGAAATTTAAACCAGGCAGCTTGACCCTGATTGACTCATTCCTCAGGGCAATGCCTTGACTAGTGAATGGCTGTCACTTATTTTGTTTAGCTGAAATGGGTGCAATGTGTGTACATGTTCTTTCTGTCTGCAAAGAACAGGCTCTGTGTATTAATATATATAACTTTCAGTACACGCAAAAGCATCACACTGCAATCCCGATTGACAATCTTAAATTGGTTCATTTCTACTTGTCTTTAGCTCTGAAGAAGGGTCATACAGACTTGAAACGTTAACTCTGTTTCTGACTGCACAGATGCTGTCAGATCTGCTGAGATTTTTCCAGCTTTTTCTGTTTTGATTTCAGATTTCCAGCATCCACAGTATTTTGATTTTATTATTTATTTATAATCTTAAATTGGTTGTCACTGTCATTCTTGGCACACCTGAGGATTATTTAGTAAATGTTGTCCAATCGTGGAATCATATTGGACACAGCTTTGGAGCTTTGCAAGTACGGGCTGGTTGTGTGTGGTCTGTACCTTACCCATTGCGGATAGCGGCTGGGAGATGCTGTTTGATATGATCGATCAGTCTTTGGGACATACGGCCTACATACCTAGCCTCACACTGGCACTGAAATTCATATACAATATTACTCATTTGTGTGATAGGCAGAACATGTTGGCTTGATGGCAGCACTCTGTTAGTGACAAATATCACTCATGTTGCTACTACATAGTAGCAGTGTGAAACAGCTAGCTTCATCTGTTGCTCAAATTTCTGAGATACCTTGCCCTTTCAAGGTAATCTGAGGTAGACTGGGCACTTTTCAGGGTCAAAAGTGATGGGCTTAGGCCAGTTCATGAGTTTGCAGGATATACTGCACAAAATGATCCAATCAGGGTAGGCTTGTGGTAAATTTGAGAAACCCCCCCTCCCCCCGCCGGCAGATTTCTCGAGTAATACGTCAAGAAAGAGGAGTTCATTTTGGCTGCTCCATTTCAAAGGTGAATTTGAGCACAGAATGGAGCCCATTAAGATATGTAGGGAAATTGTTATATGGACCTGCGGATTTAAATATAGTGAATGTATCATCCACATATCGGAAATATGCAAGGGGTAGGTGTTAGGTGTCATTCCATTGAAGACACGTTTCTCATGGAACCCAACAAAGATGTTTGCGAGAGCTGGGCCTAGAGCGGATCCTTGGGTAAACATGGTATCACTAAAACTGAACTCAACTGCATGAGTTGACAAGTTAATAAATTCAATGAATACTGAGTTATGCAAATGTGGTGGGTCTCAATCGCCATGATATAGTGCTGCATCCCAATCACCTATGGCTTCCTTAAATGGAGCATTGATGAATAGGCTGGCAATGTCAAATGAGCATATGGACACAGCATTGCTATCGATATGCTAGCCCTGTATGGCTTTCACAAATGTGAAGGAATCCTTCACTGTGTATGTGGGAAAACTTGCTCAAAATTGGTTGAAACAATTCACCCAACCATTTGGCCAACGCATGTTGTGCAGAACTGGTCACGGATAAGGTAGGGCATAGAGGAACATCACTTTTGTGTGTCTTGGACAGCCCATACATACATGGACGTAGCGAGCCGTGAGGACAAATCCTGTCAATATGTATCACGCAGCAGCTCATCACCCTTAAAGTCCAGCAAGCATTTTTTTTTAGCTTACTTTTGAGCAAGGCTGTTCGGTCATGTTAAGCGGTAGGTCCAATGGATATAAATTTGGACCTGTCATTAAGAATGGCCTGCATTTTGTTGATATAGTCACCCTGTTGAGGATGGCTATTCCCATCCTTTTGTCAGGTTTACTGATGTGTATGTCCGGATTGGTTTTAAGGCCTAGCAACACTGTAAGTCACTCGTGTTGCATGTGAAAGTCAGACAAGTTGTTCGGAATCCTGCAATATGTGTCCACTAGATCAGCTATGTGCATTTAGGGTTCAGCGTCTTCACTGGATGCTGCTTTGTGGTGGGATAGTTGAGAGTAGAGGAGTTTGAACTCAGCAAATACCTCTTCCCATTTGATTTGGGATGAAAGCGCAGCAAAATTGAAACCATGCGGAAGAACAAACTCCTCTCTTTCTGAGAGTACATGGTCAGAGCGATTTTGTTATATGTTTAGTGGCATCATTAATTGCATTGTCAAACCGCTTCTGCTTAAGTGAGTTTATGGTGCAGACATGTGTTAAATGGGTACTGTTTATAGTGCGGTCATCTATTGAAGCAATATAATGGCATAAACGGATCAAATTTTTAAAAATGAAAGAAATTTGCTCACCTCAGACCAAGCGCAGTGTAGGGCACGGCATAAATTATTAACCCTGTTACCTATTGTCCCAAAGACTGGTGGTTCATATCCAACAGCATGTCCCAGCCATTGTTCACAACAGGCAAGGTTTAGACCATACCCAACCAGCCCTTGCTTCCAAAACTCAAAACAGTTTCCAACATTGGATGTGATTCCGCGATTGGACAACATTTGCTAAATAATCCTTAGTGTGCTAAGAATTTAAGATTGTCAATCGGGATCTCAGTGTGTGCATTTCTGGAAGCTATGTATATTAATACACCGGGCCCTGTTTTTTGCAGACAGAAAGAACATGTATGCACATTGCACCTATTTCAGCTAAACAAAAGTGACAGCCATTTGCTGACTCATTCCTCAGGGCAATGCCTTGACCAATCAGTCAAGCTGCCTGGTTTAAATTTCAAATAATGCTTGGCAGTTAACTGTCAGTCACCATGATTGGTGCATTCTTCATGGCAACACCTCTACCAATCAGAGTCCACTTGCCAACCAATCAGCACTCTCTTCTCATTCAGTATAAATTGTTGTTTTCCCTTTATATTGGTCTTGTGAAGTATCCTGATGAATGTAAGATGAAAAGCTTTGACATGTCTTTTTTCAGCAATACTTAGGAAGGACACTTGGTGAGCTTTCCGGTAAGTGTATAATTTAGGGGAATTTAAAAAATATTTTTAAATTCTGCCAATGTCCTGCATGATTAAAGGCAATACTTGTTGCAGGATTAAGTCAGCCAGGACCAGGTGCAATCATTATTATTGTTGACTTAGCTGCTTTCAACAGATCAAGTGCTGAAACAAACTGATCTCTGTGTCCCAGGCTGGGAAGGGAAAAAATCAACTTCCAGTCACTAACCTGGAAATGACCATGTGTGGATGTCAATTGAAGACATGTTGTCATGCCAAAGCTGTCTTGGCTCATTGTCCTTGGTGAACAGCCACCTGCCCAAAATATTGGAGGGTAGCGAGTACCTGTGGTGTTGTACCCCAGGCAGGACTGAACACCTTTAGGGGATGAGCTTCCAGACACTTTGAAATAAAATAAGTAGAGGTCCTGTACAATAGTACAGTTCAACATATTTAATGATAATGTGTATCGTGTATTTGTAGTATTATATAAGGTTTATTTCTATCATAAACTTGTTAAAAAGCAACTGACTCTTGGGAAGATTACAGCCAAAGGCTATATTCATTTAGTTTTCAGTTGTGAATTTTGCTGATGTTTTATCAGTACCTTCCTGACAAAATAAAAATTCAGGTCTCGGTTCCAAACTCCTTGGGTTATTAAGTAAATGATTTTATATGGAAAGCATGTTGGTGTTCATGTTACATTTGAGGTTGGGTCATATCATACTTCAGTTTAATGAAGACAAGCTGTTAAGAGTAATCCAAAATAAAATGTTGGATTCTATCCTAGACTATTTTTTTAAAATTTCAACTTATAGAATCTTATAAATAAAGAGTCCTTTCTTGCCTCTGCCGTGTCCTTGGAAACAGCAGTCCAGTTTAGTCCCACACCCTTGTTTTGTCCTCAGTAACCTTGCAAATTATGTTCAAGAACATGTCTAGTTGCCTTTTTAAAATTTCTCATTGAATCTATTTCCACCACCTTTTTAGATAATTAATTTCAGATGTTAACCCTCTGTGGAAAGATTTCTCCTC